>NC_057798.1:269908656-270229754 GCF_018294505.1 Triticum aestivum | reverse complement strand
GAGTTTCAGGTGGGCAAAAGAGCTTCTGAACGTGCCGGGCTTCTATTTACAACATATTGTGGTCATAATCCAGTAAATTTTACGACCCAGGATGTTCATTCTATGGACCTGACCGATCCATTTGACTGTGACTGCCGAAAACAGTGCTGGAGTTAGATGTTGTTGCCCTTTTCAATCTGGTTTTTTTGTAAACCTGATGAACAATCAACCCTCGTGCTTTTGTACAGTTTGTAAGCTGGAGTTAGATGTTCCTGCCCTTTTCAACTCGGCTGTGACTGTCATATTTTCTTTGAAACAAGGCAAATGGCTTGCCATTCGTTTAATTTAGAGTGAAATATTGTAACAAATCACAACCAAGGGAAATAACATCACTCTCGCCGGCTGCTTGAGCTCACTGTGCATTACAGAAGCCAAGTGATTAGCCCCCACCAGCACCCACAAACTTATTTCGAACTAGCACATCAAATGGGCTGTAAATTTTCATAGGAAAGGCTGCATGACCGTGACAGATTTGGATTCTGACATTTGGGACCCGCGAGGAAATAGCCTATCCAAGGTGGTGTCGACTTACTAGCCAGTCAACAAACGATTCTGCCTACCAGCCGTTGGATTGACATCCAACATCTGTCGTGTATCTTCTATCTCTTGTCTTCTTCTTCCTCCAGCCGCCCAAACCAAACCACCCCGTCGGCTCCGCCTGCTCCCGCCTCCCATGGCTGGCTGCGCCTCCGCCGCCCTACCGTACGTACCCTCCAATGTTGGCCAGTCCCTCCCTCTATTCCCCCACACGTCCTGTTATTCTCCGGCGACGTCAGCCCCAACACGCACCCGCGCCCGAACCAGTCAACCCTCGTACTCCCCTCCGCCTGCGACTGGACCGGCGCATCTTCAACGGCTCCTGTTCGTTCCGTCCGAGGCCTCGCCGTCGTCCTCCGCCTTGCGGCCTTGGTTCGCTCGCCGTGCGCGGTGCGCCGCCCTCTTGCGTTGTCAACGTCGTCAACAACCGAGAGGAACAAGGAGATGACTGTACGTGGAGAGGATGACAGTAGGGACCCACCAGCGTCATGGCAGTACGCAAGCAAGTGCCTCTATAGTACAAGCCCAAAAATATGGTTCCTCCTAATGGTTGGACATCTGGGGCTCACGCCATTGTCAACGTAGTCAATAAACGAGAGAATTACACTACGAGCGGCTGACACCAGGGACCCAGCAAGTCGCGCAGTTTTTTTTGAGGAACAAGCAGTTGTTATTTATACTAGTTTTAGCGACGGATCAGCGTAACAACGGGGCTGTGCGGGGGCTGTGGCCCGTCTAGCCAGGGTTTTATTTATGTTTACCACATCATGAGCCCAGTTGTGTTTTTTTCTTGCTGAAAATGGCTAGCCCAGTTCTATTTTTTTAAAGAAATACCCAAACAAGGCCTACTTGCTTTATCGGCCCTGCTGGGCTGCAAATCTTTCAAGATGATGAGAGTTTCATTCGGTTTGCCCAGAAATGGCCTGTACATTTTTTTAAACACATCAAACCGGGAATTAGTTTCAACTTTTTTTAATTACAAGATCTTAAATTCCATTGATTTTTATGCGTGGACAATTATTTGGATTTTATATTTATATAAATTATTTTTCAAAATAGTTTGAATGTGAATCGATATTTCTGGATTAAAAACAGTTGACCGCACCGAAATATGCAAAATTTCGTATACTTTTTAACCGTGGCCACAATATGGGGTGTAATGCTAACAAAAAGAAGATGGGCTCCAAAAAAATCTTAAGAATTAGCAAATAGGCTGTACATTATTAGAAATAATGGCAGATGGGCTGTATGCTGTTTTCCACAGATTTGAGGCTGACTTGTGCGCCTAGTACAGGTTGACGCGTATGCTTTCATAAAAAAAAGGTTGACGCACACGCAACGCCCTGTCAACTTAGTCAACACACGAGAGCAGTGACTGTTGGATGTCCATCCAACGGCTGTCGTGCTTCTTCAATCTCTGCTCTTCATGCTCCAGCCGCTCAAACAAGCGCCGGCGGGACTGCCTGCTCCCTCCTCCCGCGGCCGGCTATGCTGTCGCGCAGGCCTCACGGCCCCACCGTACTCCCATCGCTGGCCTAGCCATCCCTCTACTCACCCACACATGCTGTTATTCTCCGGCGACGGCAGACGAACCAGTAAACCCTCGTACTCCTCCGCGTGGGAAACAACTGCCGAGTATTCCCTGGCTCCGTGTCGTTCCCTTCCTAGGCCTCGCCGTCGTCCACCGCCCTGGTGCTCTCGGCGCGGCCTGGTCAACATGGTCAATGAACGACATCCATCGGAAGTGGACTGTACGTGGAGAGGCTGACAGCTGGGTCCACGGCCGCACGCAAGGAAATGCCTCCTTATGACGCGCAAAATAATGATTCCTCCACCTGATAGCTAGGACCCATAGGAAGGGCCTCTGTATTTCGCAAAAAAGACGTTCCCCCCGCTGACAGGTCGGACCCACCAACTATATCTTCACACGCAAGGAAGTGCCTCCTTATTACGCCCAAAAAATGAATACCCCCCTGCTAGCTGGGACCCATCATATTGTTGGGCTGACTTGTGGGCCCACTAAGTTGACGGGGACGAAGGGCTTTGTCAACTTAGTGAATACTCCAGTGACCGTATGATGTCCATCCAATGGCCATAGTGCTTATTCAACCTCTGGTCTTCTTGCTCCAGCCGCCCAAAGCAGCGCCGGTCGTGCCGCCTGCTCCTGCCTCCCGTGGCCAGCTGTACTACCGCCTGCTCCTGCCTCCCGTGGCCCGGCTCCGCATCGTCCCCTTCCTAGGCCTCGCCGTCGTCCACCGCCGTGGTGCTCTCGGCACGGCGTGGTCAATGTGGTCAACGACCAACTTCCATCAGAAGAGTACTGTACATGGAGAGGCTGACAGCTGGGTCCACGACAGCCGCAAGGAAGTGCCTCCTTATTACGCGGAAAATAATTATTCCTCCACCTGACAGCAGGGACCCACCGGACGGGCCACCAGTATTTTGCAGAAAAAAATTCATTTCCCCCTGGACTGCTTGGGACCCACCGGACGGGCCACCATCGTTTCCAAAAAAAACGTTCCCCCGCCTATTCAGCTCGGCACCCACCGGACAGTACCTCCTTCATTTACGCACAAAAATGCAATACTCCACCGGTCTAGTCGGTACCCACTTGTGGGCCTACTAAGTTGACAGGGGGAATGGCTTTTCTAACTTAGTCAATATGACGATTCTAGATCCAGTGACCGTACGATGTCCATCAACGGCCGTAGTGCTTCTTCAACCTTGGTCTTCTTGTCCAGCCGCCAAAGCGACGCGGTGTAGCGCAGCTCCTGCTCCCGTGGGCAGCTGTGCTGCGCAGAGGCCACGCCCTACTATTTCACCGCTGGCCAGGCCTGCGGCGACGGCACTCACACCGCAGCCGAACCAGTGGAACCCTCGTACTCCTCTCCGCGTGGGCTTCTCACTGCCGTGCATCTTCCCCGGCTCCGGTCATCCCCTTCCTAGGCCTCGCCGCCGTCCACCGCCGTGGTGCTCTCCGCGCGGGGTGGTCAACTTGGTCAAGGAACGACTTCCATCAGAAGAGTACTGTACATGGAGAGGCTGACAGCTAGGTCCACGGCCACAGCCCAATTTTTTTTTGTGATTTGCCAAGTAAGTCGCTTTGTCAGGCCTGTTGGGCTGTAAATCTTTCAAGACAAGGAGATCTTTCATTCGGTTGGCCGAGAAAATGGCCCATCAGTAATGAGAAATGGGCTGTACATTTTTAAAACACATCAAACCGACAATTAGTTTCAAATATATTTTTTTTCATTTCAAGATTTTAAATTACATTAATTTTTATGCGTGGAGAATTTGTTGGATTTTATATTGATATACATTTATTTTTAAAATCAGTTTGAATGTGAGTCGAAATTTTGGGATTAAAAATAGTTCCGACCGCACCGAAATATGCAAAATTTCGTATAATTTTTTAACCGTGGCCACAATATACGTACATACTGGTCGATGTAGAGGCACGCACGTGTCGTAGTAGAGGCGCACACATGTCGATGTAGAGGCGCGCACGTAGCATGTACACGTACGTACATCGACGAGGGTGCATGAAAGAAAATACGGCCACGTACGTACATACGGGCAGGGTCTTGAACGCCTACTCGCGCATACGTACATGGCTGGGTCAGAATGGAGAAACAGCGTTGGTGTCGTGTACATGGGGAGGCAACGGAATGCGTCGTCTTCATGGGGAGGCAATGGAATGCGTCGTGTTCATCGGGTGGCAACAAAACGCATGGGAGCCAACCGGCTTGGACGGAATAGGCGATCGAAACGAGGCCTGGCGTACCACACAACAGAGGAAACGGACCTCCTACGTTCGGAACAAGGTCCTGTTGATCGGGAGGGGTGTGGCGTACTGCAAAACGGAGGAAACGGACCACCTACGGTCGAAACAGGGGTCCTGTTGATCGGGAGGGGTGTGGCGTGCAGCAAAACGGATGAAAGGGACCTCCTACGGTTGAAATGGGGGTCCTGTTGATCGGGAGGGGTGTGGCGTACCGCAAAACGGATGAAACGGACCTCCTACGGTCGAAATGGCGGTCCTGTTGATCGGGAGGGGTGTGGCATACCGCAAAACTGACGAGAAGGACCTCCTACGGTCGAAACGGGGGTCCTGTTGATCGGGAGGGGAGTGGCGTACCGCAAAACGGATGAAACGGACCTCCTACGGTCGAAACGGGGGTCCTGTACATCGGGAGGGGTGTCGCGTACTGCAAAACGGGACTCCACGGGGTATTGTTCATCTGCACCATTGACCTCCTCCAGCCTCCACGGGCTCCTGTTCATCCAGCCTCCACCGCGCGCTACTCCATCGGCTACTGTTCAACCACCCCTCCACGGGCACCCTCCCATCTACTGTTCATCCAGCCCTCCACACCACGGGGTCCTGTTCAACCACCCCTCCACGGCCACCCCTCGACCGTCTACTATTCATCCAGCCATCCACACCACGGGTTCTTGTTCATCCAGAGGAAACGCCACCGCTCCCTATTCATCCAAACCCCCTCACAACGCTCAGTGTTCATCCAATCGATCGGCTTCAGTTAGAAGCAGTAGCGAAGGAATCACTCCATCGGGTTCAGTTAACAGCCATCGATCGATCGCTCGGGTTCAGTAACGCGTAGCCTGCAATGCAATCGCTCGGGTTCAGTTAGAGCCCAACGCCTCGCTCGGGTTCAGTTAGAGCCAACACCTCGCACACATGCGCGTACCTGTACGAGAGAAATGCGCATTGCTCTCGCACCGTAACCGGCAACTCCCCGAAATTTTCCTCCCCCTCGCTTCTACCATAGTTTTTTCCGTCATGGACGGCCCAAAGAATGTCATGCAGCTGCGTCTCCGGCCCGCCCAGGATGAAAAGCCCATTTTCTGTCATGATTTTTTGTCATAGAATTAGGAGCCCACCACATCTATGATGATACCGGGTTTTGTCACAATTATCGTCATACAAGTGTCATATGTATGATAGAAAAAAAATTCGTTCGGCCCAAAATGTCACGGATGTGTCTTTTTTTTGTAGTGCTTCCATAAAATCTTTCAGTTGCGCCATTGTCGCTGCAGGTCATGCATTCCATCGTCACCCCCGAGTTATGATCATCACTGTCCATATCTTTGGCCTCCATGTAGAACGTGTATCCGTTGATATTGTATGCCTGATAGGTTACGAGGTTGGGCGAGGGGCCATGTGCTAAGGCGTACATGAGCAATCCGTCCGTAGAGCCCTCCTCCGGGGGATTAGCAATAATATGCTCATTGAACCAATGCAGGAAAGTGGAGTTGTGCTCTCTAGTAACTTTGGCGTCCGTCCTACATACCCCCTGGTGACGATACTTCTTTGCGATAATTTCTTTGTGCAGTGCCATGAAAGGATCTACCTCATCTAGGTGTTGTAGCACTACCAAGTTTGCTCTGTCAAAGTCGCTGCGTTGATCTGAGTATGCCACATGCAGTTCCCTGCGACTGTTGGAGTGACCTTCTCCTTCGAGCCTCCCATCGTGCTTGTTAACAGGCAAACCAACACTAACACCAGGCGGCTGGTCTGTGCCATATAGAAAATTCTCGCAGAAAGAGATGCACTCTTGTGTCACATAGCCTTGGACAATGCTTCCATCCGGACAGGACTTGTTACGAATGAATCCTTTGATGATCCCATTCATCCTCTCAAACGACATCATGTTGTGCAGGAATGACGTCCCCAGGTCTATTATGTTGTCCACAATATGGACACACAGATGCACCATCACGTCAAAGAACGCGGGCAGGAATTACATCTCAAGCTCATTCAGTATCACAACGATCTCTTCCTGTAGCCTTCAGAGCTGCTTCACACTGATCGACTTTCGAGAGATGACGTCGAAAAAGTTGTAGAGACCAATAAGTGTGTCACAGACATGCTTGTCCATTATCCCTCTAAGGGCAACGGGTAGTATCTGCATCATCATCACATGACAGTCATGGGACTTCATCCCGCTGAACCTTTTCTTGTCCGTGTCTAGATATCTGCTTATCTTGCCACAGTAACCAGAACTAACTTTGACTCCGGTAAGGCACTTAAAGAATAGATGATCTCAGCCTGACTTAGGGTGAAGCAAGAAGGGGGGCAATAATCCTCTTTCTTTATTTTCTGGCCCTTCTTCTCCCGCGCCTCTGTCTTCGTCTCTGTCTCGTCTGACTTTTTACGGGGCGGCATGTGCAGATCTTCCCTGATATTCAAATCTTGCAAGTCTTTTCTTGCCTTCGGCCCATCCTTGGTCTTATCCGACATGTTCATCAGTGTCGCGAGCAAGCTCTCAAGGACATTCCTATAGATATGCATTTGATCAAGGCAATGAGGTGTACCGAGTTTGTGCCAGTACTCCAAGTCCCAGAACACAAACCTCGTCTTCCATACCTTCAGCAGTGGCTCCGGTGTCTTTTTCATCGTCTTTCCCGGCGCGGGGCACTCCTTCCAGTTTTTCAACAGCTCATCGATTTCGGCGCCGCTCCTCTTACGTGAAGGTCCTCGATGCTCAGCGTGACCATTGAATAGATCTCCACGGTTTCTCCACGGGTTGTCCTGTTCGAGCCATCTTCGATGCCCCATGTACATGATTTTCCCAGACCCACCATCTTTCCTTGACGTTAGTTGCTGAGACGTCGTATCATCCATGCACCACGTGCATCCGCAATATCCATGGCACACCTGGCCTGCGACATATCCGTAACCGAGATAGTCGTGCACCGTCGTGATCAGCACGGCTCTCATGTAGGAATACTCGCCTTTGCTGGCATCCCATGTCTTGGCCGGTGTTTTCCATAACGTGTCTAACTCCTCTTGAAGTAGCCCCAGATACAAATTAATATTATTTGATGGTTGTTTCGGCCCTTGAATCAACATGCTCATGTGAATGTACTTCGACTTCATGCATAACCAGGGGGAGGTTGTACATCCATACAAACACGGGCCATGTGCTATGGTTGGTGTTCTGGTTGCCAAATGGATTCATGCCATCGGTACACGCGCCGAGCACAATGTTCCTTGCATCACATTCAAAATACTGATAGAAGCTGTTCAACGCTCTCCACTAGCTTCCATCCTTGACGTGTCTCAGCTTCGGATCATCTCCATTGTCTGGCTTCTTCCTCTCCGCGTGCCAGTGCATTAGCTTTGCTTCCTTGGGATCTATGAAATACCGCTGGAGAATGGGAGTGATCGGTAAGTACCATACAACTTTCTGGGGACATTTCTTCCTGGCCTTCTTGTATCGAGAAGCATTACACACCGGACAGCTTGTTTTTTCTGCGTGCTCCTTCTGATAAATTATGCAATCCTTGATGCATGCATGGTATCTAATGTGCGACAGATCAAGAGGGCACACGATCTTCTTGGCCTCATCAACACTAGTAGGACATAGATTCCTCGCGGAAAGAACATCCTTTAGGTACTTGAGATGCTCATCGAGGCTAGTGTTGGTCAATTTGTTTTTAGCCTTCGTCTTCAGGAGTTGGAGCATGAAACTCGAGCGGGTCACCTCAGGATTGCAACCAACATACAATGGAGTGTTCGAGTCTACCACCAGTTGCTCTAGCTTAGCCTCCTCTCTAGAAGTAGCTCTCTCAGTACTCGTCTCCTTGCGAAGCAGTGCTTGAACATGAGGGTCCCGCACAATTGAACTTAGTACCGACGAACTCTGCTGTGTGGAGTCTATGTTCTCTCCGCTGCCAAGTCCGGCCCCTTCTCCGCTGCCATGTCCGGCCTCTTCTCCATTGCCATTATCGATCATCTCTTTGTCTTGCCCCGTGTCGTCATTGCCTGCCCCGTCGGTGTCCTCAACATCGTCATCCTCATCTTCAATTATCCACCAAGTATAGCCATCCATGAAACCAGTCATGAGCAGGTGCGCTTCGACACGACCATCGTCATGGGGGTCGAGCCACACTATTCCTTTGCATTTTTGACACGGACATAAAACCTCTGTCCGGTTATTTTCTTTCATGTCCTGCACTGCCGACCGCAACCACCTGTCCACCATCGTTCCACAGACCATCGTGAACATCTGCACGGTAATAATAAACAAATTGATTATAAAAATGCGTGCATGCATCAAAGTCATACAAAAATTCGGCATGACCTTCCCTAAAAATAGGACATATATAGATCTAGAGTTTGCGCGGAATTCGCCAAAACGGAAATATATCAACATTTCGGCAAAACATAAGCAAGTCAAAAGCACAATTTGGTGTCAACTCATGCCACACACACAATTTCCATCATATCTCCCAATTATCATATCACACACACATAAACATATTTCCGTTTTGCAAAAGCATGAAATTTTAATCACCTCTATCTCGAGATCGAGCACACGGTGGAGATGATGATGTAGGGAGATCAAAAGTGCACAAAGCTCTTATTGACAAAGATAGATCTAGTTAGGGGGCAAATAGGTCACTTAACTAAATGCTACATCTACCTAGCTAGCTAATTTGGGAGGAAACAACTTCAACTAGTGGAGGGGAAAGGAAAAAGAGAAAGGAGATGCATTAATGGAGGTGGTGTAGTTAGCTAGGAGTAATGAAGAGAGAGAAAAGTAGGTTGAAGAGGGAGCGTAATGGGGGGAGAAGTATTAAGGAAGAAGAAGAGTGAGAGAGGGAGGATGTGGGAGGTAGGGGAAAGGGAAGAGAGGATATGAGGGAGGGGAGGACAGGTGGGTAAAAGGTGGTGGTGTGTTGCGGCTTAGCAGTAGCGTGGGAGGTAAAACGCGCTACTGATAAGAGCGTAGCAGCAGCATGCTTTCCCCACACGCGCTACTTCTAAGCGGGGCCAATAGTGTGCCCAATTTCAAATTTAGCAGCAGCGACCTGAGTAAAAAGTGCGCTACTACTACTGCGTTAGCAGCAGCGCGTGTCGTGACACCGCGCTGCTGCTAAACTTAGGTTGGTGGGTATTGTCGGTTGATATTTGTAGCAGCGCGGGTTGTCCTGCACGCGCTACTGCCAAATATGTATGAGTAGCGAGTTTTGCTTACCCACACTACTGCTAATTAGCAGTAGCGCTTCTTTTGAACCGCGTTGCTGCTAAGATTCTGTGTATAAGGTTTTCCCTAGTAGTGTAAGGCACATGCAGAAATTTTGGAGTTCAGATTTTGAATTGGTATCATAGACAGTACCTGACGATGGGCTCTCAACAGTTCTAATAGGGGTTTGGCCTATGGAGTAGGGGTAAAGTGTGGTACAGTTGGGCCTATGTTTTTTGTGGCTGCTGATGTATCTGATTTAACAGGTATCACTACCTTTTCCAAATACCTAGTTTGTAGTCCTTGAGGATCTGCACTCACCCTCTTACTTTTGGACATCTATTAAAGAAGAACAACATTTGACTGGAAAAACGTAGTATGATGACACATGGAATAGGTATAGAAAATGGATAGGTATGGCATATACTCATATATAATGCTTAAAATAAGCAGATGGTGGTGTAACAAAGTAGAAGTAATGTAAGAGGTCATATGCAAAATATGTGCGACCAATACAACCTTGCCAAGTTAGAGCAAGTACCTTGATGGGTGAATAAGATAGGCCATCCTCCACCATGCCAAGTTTGTTAGCCAGTTGATTGTTCCGCAATATTCCTCTGGTGCGCCCATTCTCATATTCATTTTGATCATGTTAAATACCTGACATGCATGAAAACATAAAGACAAGTGAGATTATCTTTCTAATGCAGAAGTGATTCTAATCCAATACTGCCTCCCTATAAACCCCTTTGTGCTATCTCTGCAATTCTACTGAGAGATGCCATGCATGCTGTAACTTGGGGTGTGCATTGATATAATGTTGCCTACTACTCAAAATATGAGTGCTCCAGAAGTGATGATACCTCGCAGATGACAACTTCAACATATAGTTAAGAAGAACAAGTCAACCTGGCTTGACAGGTTCAAAATATACTAAGGGAGAACAACTCAATCTGATCAGTCGACCGCAAATGTCTCTGCTACTCTTACCAACAAGGAACATACTTATTAAAGAAGAGAAGAGGATCATGTTAATCAGAGCAGAAGAGCAAGCAAATTGAAGATATTACAAGGTTTTCTATACAATGTCAGTTGCCAACCCATGATGAACCAGAGTGCATAGAGAAATACTATTGCTTCCACTCTCTCCGTGTGTGGCTCACATACATTTCGAAACTGAAGTAGGAACATTTAGCTGACCAATTAAACATGTCTCGGTTTTACTAATATGAGAATAATATCATATTCCAATTTCTACAACTAATCTTGTTTAGCTCGACGGGTGGAGCAGTGCTATTATGACACAAACCATGTAGGCTGATTGTGGTCATCATAAAATGGGGAAACCATAAGCATGATGAGTATAGTGTTGACCGTGGCAGTGCGATGGCAGGTCTGATGCTGCAAACCGTGCAAAGGGTAGTTAGCAACCGATGTTTTCTTTGAAATAACAACTAAGATTTGGTATGGACAAGAAAGTATAGTCAACAAGTGACAAAGAAATGCAATTCTGCTGTCTCTCTATATGTCGCGGCATGAATTTGGAAACTCAAGTGGGACCTTTAGCTAACCAATTAAATGTGCGTGCTAACTAATATCAGTATCATATCACAATCATATTTGAACAACTAAGCTTTGGAATTATGAGTGATGTGTTGTTTAGCTTGAAGGGTGGAGTACTGCTAGTACGACAGAAAGCACCTAAGCAGTTCATAGTAGAGTAGATAAAAGGGGAAAACCCTAAGCATCTAGAGTAAAATCAGGAAAGTGGAACTAGCTGGACCATATGGGCTTGTATTGCCGGTACAACAAGAAAGAGCTACATAAGAACAAAACAAAGCCATGGCCCGCCCAGCCCTAGTCCAATATACAAAGGAGTGAAGGTAAATTTGTACAAAAAATTGGGATCCCCTGTAGTCTAAGCCATCTGGGCCGCCCAATATTTTAGCTGTAGCTCCGCCGGTGTGTGGCGCACATGCTTTTCGGAACGAATATAGGAACATTAGGTTACCAATTAAATGTTCTCTATTTTAGTAATATATGATCTTCATATCAGATTCATATAACAACAACTAAGCTTTGGAATTATGAGTGGCATGTTGTTTCGCTTGATGGGTTGAGGTCTTGAGGAGCAGTGCTAGCATGACACGAAGCACCTACGATGATGGTAGTGAATATAAAGGGGGAAAACCATAAGCTTTATGAGTATAGTGACGGTGTCATGGTGGATCTGAAGGTGCAAACCGGACAAAGGCTACTTCGCAACCAATGTTTGCTTTCAATTAGCCACTATGATTTGGTACGGACAAGTACAGTAAACAAGTTAGATCTATTTTCTGGGTGAGATCGATAACTTAAGCAGATATGAAAGAGTACCACCTCTCTTGCGACGCTGTGTATGCCCCTGCTGATACGTTGAGGGTTCTATAGGTGCGATGGTTGTCGGCGGCGCGGAAGAAGACTTTACACGGCAGACGGCCGGGTCGGGGGATAAGTCCCATTGTCGTGGACGAGGCGGTCGTAGGAGGGGCAACGACAAGGTTGACGACAACGCCGATGAAGCGAGAGGACGTGGTGTAATGATCCTGGTTTGGCGCCGTGGATGAGAGGCATCCATCTCTTGCATTGGACAACGGGGTAGGGGTAGCGGGTCCGGCATGGTGGAGGATGGGGTGGTGAACGAAGGAGGCTGGCCGTGGTGGGGAGGTTGTTGTGGCGCCAACAATGTATGAATGGGAGGTGGAGGGGGAGGGGGAATCTCAAACTTTGGGACGCGCTTCTTCTCTGAAATGTGGGAAAGTTACGAACTTATCCCCCTGTTTAAAAGTTTGGACATCACGTCGGTTGGGGATAGGACGGTAATCTCGCATCTCCCAAATATTCACCGGTAGAGATTTTGGGTGAGGGGAGGGTGTTTTGACGCCCACGGTTGGTGCCCACGGTGTATGAACAGGGCAGACAGGTAGGCCGGTTGTGTCACATCTGAGGGAAGTTACACACCTGCCCCTATTGAAAATATTTGCCTACATCGATGGAGAGTTTGTTTTGCCGCCCACCGTGTATGAATGGGGAAATGGAGGGAGAGACACATGTCTTTTGGATGACCTTGAATCAAATGTGTTTTTCCTCCCACTTTTGGCGCACACCGTGTCTGAATGGGCTCAGAGGCAGTCGTGTCACGCTGATTGAAGTTACTAGTCTACCCCTATTGACAGTAGTGTAAATCCGGTCGATTAGGATGTGAAGTGTCAGGGGTAGATAGTAATTTCCATGTCGCAAACACTTCTTCAGGCAGCCGACAAATGACAGTGGGTGATTTTCCGCTTCGTTCAAAACTTGGGAGAATTAGTATTCACGTTTATGCTGGGCTATGCCAACTAAATTCAAATCCAATTTGTATTCGATTACGAATATCCATACATCATTCTATGTTTTGTTATTTATTTCTTCAAAACCACGAGAAAGATTTATTCCACCTTTAGAGATGATTACGATTTAGAAATGTCGTGATCTTCGAATTCAATAGGTTGGATACACTTTTGAGTCAAACAATTATTTCATCCAATACAATATGCTCACACAAAAAACAATTCACCTTATGTCAATCATACAAGTACTGAGGATTACCTCGCCTAAAAAATTCAGATCATTACAACACATGGACAACATG
This sequence comes from Triticum aestivum, assembly GCF_018294505.1. NCBI lineage: Eukaryota > Viridiplantae > Streptophyta > Magnoliopsida > Poales > Poaceae > Triticum > Triticum aestivum. Next base: position 270,216,515 of record NC_057798.1, on the reverse strand, counting down.
GGGGGTCTTACAACATAATCCATTCAGAGACATGACAACATGCAAGTATAATAATCTAGTGACAATGTTAAATTATATCTAAAGAAGAACTAGGATTACCCTGGGATTCAGATAGCAGAAGCAGCAGGACCTCCTCCGTCTTCAAATGCAACATTCTTACTTCCTCCAATTCTTGGGTTGCTTGCATAATGCGTGCAACTAATTGCATAATTTCCAGCCTCAAGATCAAGATTACCTCATTCATGGCAGCCACACCATCTATTTCTGCCTCTAGTAGAGCCTCAAGAACTATCATATCTGTGCTCAGACTGCTCTCCGACGGCGTTGTCTCTGAACTGCTACCATCTGGTAACATGGATGGCGCACTGCTTCCACAAATAGGTTCTAGGGTTGGGGGGGGGTTCGGGGAGGGGAAGGGGAAGGGATCTGGGGAAGAATGTTGGGGGCAAAGAGGGGGAAACCAATGGAGTTACCAAAGCAGCCCTTTTCCGTTCCTATGGCAGGGGTAAAACAGGAATATCGTAGGGATAAACTTTTGGGCGGGAGATATTTTGATGTGAGCGTGAAGTTTGAAAGCTTTTGGCACCTAAAATTATGTGTTCTGCTCTTGTACGCGTGACTATGATATCATGCCTGAGAATTTTTTTTTACACGCAAAAAAGTGCAAGTTTCAAAAATGAATGTCTCCAACTCGAAACTTAGATTTTCCATTCAATTCAAATATGGATCATTGAGCTAGTGCAAGAAAATACCATCATATGGACCAATTCAAATGAAATTCCAAATGTGTTTATCCTAAATATGATGACAAAAGCAAAAATGTGTATGTGTATGAATAAAGTGAATGGTTATAAAGGTTGAACATGCCCGTACGTGTATATCTCTAGGTTTGATATATGAATTTGAAATCACGAAATGCCGGCTTAAAAAATGTACCTCCACTTAAATGAATTACAAAAGCTAATGATGGAGTTGAATTCCAAAATACCAATCTTATGTTAGTAATTCTGGTACTTCAAAGTATATCACACATGTTCAAAAGTATCGTATATCATAGTCCAAACTTTGAAACAAAATGATCAACCATGAGTGCACACACTATTGACCATATATATCTCAATTATGCTAAAGTCTCTCAAATATAGACACCTCACTCTTTATCTGGAGCCACCCCCCCCCCCCCCCCACACACACGTAGTTCTCTCCCCCAGATATGAACACACGAGCACATTAACACCCACCTCTCTTCTAAAGTCCACACCCCAATATAAGTCTCTATCACTTTGTCTCTCCGGCATTCACACATCTATTCCCTCACTCTCTATGTCTCCCGACATCTCTCTTTCCCAAGCACAAACACACTATATAGAGTGTATCTTTCCCATACACACAAAATGTTGCCCCCAAACGTCTATCTCCCTAGTTATGTGATTCTCGCACACTCACCTCACACACCACCCCCACTGCAACCAACCACACTTTGTCTCCTTGTGCACCACTCCCCTCTTTCTATCTCTCCCACACGCGGACCCGCCCCAGCTCCTTCCCTATATACATATATTTCGTGACTCTTTCCATAGCTCCCTAATGTATCATCATTCTCAATCTCGCACGTTGTTCTCTACACCATCTATTCTAGATCTCTCATGAAGTCCCTATCACACAAACGATGACTCTCTTCCCTTGTGTCTCCATACATAGGCTACTTTCGAACAACATCAACATTGTCTCCCTATCTATACGCCACTTCTGCACACAAACGACCCCTCTCTCTCCCCTATCTTCCAATCTCTCTCCCTTGCTAGCTCTCTCTCTCTCTCTCTCTCTCTCTCTCTCTCTCTCTCTCGCTCACACCCCTCTCCCACACACACTCAGTATCTGTTCCAAATAGTCTGCTCCCCGCCCGCACCCATGCTATCCCGCTACTACACATGCCTTTGTCTCTCTTTGACACACATGTCGTACCATTCCCCCTTCCCTATACTAGGTTTACATCATTAGTGATCTCTCTTGTCCACATACACACTCTCTCTCACACACACACGCGCGCATGCACATACACACACAGACACGCACAAACACCCATCTATCTGGATCCTTCTTTTAAGACAGACACCCTTGCATATTCTCCAGCTCTAGGTATGTGTATATCCCCCCTCTCTCTCTCGCTCAGATGCACACCAATATTCTCCATCTCTCTAACTCACACACCTCTCCCCATATTCGCATGTGTATCTCACACACTCACTCTCTGATTATGTCTATGTGTCTCCACGTTACACAACACAAATTCCCATGCACATGTCTCTTTATATCCTCCACACAGAGACACAAAGAATCTTATCATTGCCCCAGTCTCTACACATATCACACACGCACGCTATCTCTCTCTCGCACACACGTTCAACAAATATTTTCCCGTGAATAACTCACTGTCTATTCATCAACTGTCGTGGTAGTACGGCGAACACGGGACATGAAAAAGAATAAATCTACATGTGCATAGACCACGTAGTATGAATAATAGGACTAGAGCAAGCCGAAAGCGCGCCGCCGTCACCCCCTCCTTCAGGGCGATGAGAAAACCTTTTGTTCAACACAGTCGAGAGGTCATCATGCTACGGCCCCACATGCTCAGCCGTTGAATAGAATGTAGATCCAAGTTTATGGAAACAAGTATCGATAATACATTTGTATCTCCATACATATATCTCTTCTCTTATAAAAAAACCGAGTTGGTGATGATGGTACGCCTGCCATCTTGCAATATAGACCATACGATCTATATCTGACAGATAGAAATTAAACTAAAAGATACCCGCACACTCTCTCCACATTTGCAGACAAGGCCTTCCCTTGTTCGTCCTTATCTCCTACAACCTTATTGTTGAGCAACTAAAAAAGGAAGCCTCTGGAACAAACTGGCATGGTGGTCGCTGCCAGCGTCGTCCATCCCCATGCCTCCGCTGAGTCCGACCACCAATCACCACCACGCCCCACTCCTCCTCCTTATCTCTCCTCTTTCTCGAGATATCATTAGTTTTTACACATGGGATTACTCCCACATGGGTCAATCACAACAGGTGTATTTATAAAAAAATGCATCTTAGCATTCCGTGCAATGCACAGACATCTTCCTAGTACTCCTACAGAAGACTTAGTTGGTGATGATGGTGTGTCTGCCATCCGTCATTTCTGACCATTAGATCTACATCTAACGACTATGAGGTAAGTTGTTGCCTTTTCTCAATAACATCCCACTTCTCTACAAATTTGCAGAAAACCCTTAATTAGTATCTTAAAACCAACCACTTCCCTCCCTCACCTCATGAAAGCAGCCCAAGGAATATATTCTGATTGAAACATAATATATCTCTAGTGATATATGTATATCTAAATTAGAGTGTTTTCTATCAAGTTTGTGAATAATTATTATTCTAATTATGATCTATTGCAACGCACGTGAACATTGCTGGTATTTCAAACCATGCAAAAAATTCTTTTATTTCCGTAGTTTCGAGTTTTCCATCAAGATATTAGTCACTCATGGTGGATATTTAGTTTGAATTACGTACAAATATGCACTATGTAACTAGCCATGCTTATTGGCTTCCAAAGCTTTAACTTCCACTCGTACTTACAGTATGTAGAGTATTTAACAAAAAACTACCACTTTCAACCAGCCCTAGGAAGAAACTATTGTACAAAAAATAGCAAAAACATACCCAAAATTTATTAATCCGCGCCAAAAAACTACTACTAGTGTCGATTAGGTTTGTTTAAACATGTTTATGATAGGGTTGGCCCACACGTCCGTGCTGACGAGGCAACTTAAACCAACACATTTTGTTTGATTGTTGACATGAGGGACCCGCATCTAACCTTCTATCATGTTCTTCCTCCTCCAATCGTTATTTTCCCTGAACATTACTTCAAACAGTATTGATGCGTGTTCATCGGTGGCGCCGGTGATGAGCGAGTTGGCCGCTCTCCGCCGAACTGGCCGGACGCCGCGCTGGCCTCCGCACAGGTTGGCTGGCTGGCCCGAGCATGACTCACGCACGAGCAAGCCGTAGTGCTTTCCTTCGCTCGAGCCATATGGCTGACCTTAGCGTGGCGCGCGCGAGCAAGCCGCCGCACCGCCGTGCCGACCTAGCTAGCAAACCTTGCATACAAGCAGCTGGATGCATCCACCAGGGTGTGTGCTATCTTGGCTAGCTAGCGGCTGCGAGTTTCGGACGGAGCTGGCATCCGGGCTGCCCCAAGATGGGCTCCGCACCACCGGCGGTTTTGACCTCGCCTTCTGCCGGCGGCGGTAGCTGGGTCCCATGGCCGAGGATGACTAGGTGGACGGGCCAGAGGTAGGAGGTCACTCGGGGATTTTTGTCCAGACTGACATGTAGGTCCCATAAGTCTGGTAGTAGTTTCTTGGCATTATTAGTGGTTTCTTGTAAGGAACAATGTACTAGCAACAAAAGGCGATTCTATGTTGCATTGTATTCCAACGAGTACTATTAGTGGTCGCCAGAGTGTATAGCTAGTTTTGTGGGTTCGATCTCAGCCGAATGCACGGCGGCCTTTTCTTTAATTAGTAACTTGCTGCGAGCCAATACTGTACACTGGTAGTTTGACTTTTGAAGTCGAACAGACGTGTCACACCACAATCTGGGTGCACTGGATAGCCCAGCCACGTTAACGGGTTTTCGTCCCATCGTCTCATGGCTCGCATACTAGAGTAGTAGGAGTACTCCTATATATCAATTCACACCATGCAAAGTTACTTGCATGCGTGCTCACCCTAGCCGCACCTCGCTTACAACTTTCTCATCGGCTAGCATATTTAAACTAGCGCCTTCCAACTAAGCCCGATGAGCCGGAAAAGCCTGGCGCGACATTGGGAACTATGCAATATGGCTCCGTACGTAAAGTGCTAGTACTGTACTACTCTATAGCTTGTGGCATTGCACACACGGACTTCACTCCATTATCGGCTCTATAAAAGAATTTCCTCTTGACGTGATTTTTTTGTTTTGAAACGAAGGCAAAAGCGTTGCCTCATCTCATTCATAAAGAAGGAACTACTAACAAAGTTCGACGAGATCCATTACACCTCCACAAATGGAACCGAAAAGCCTAGTCTCGTTGTATCAAATAACTCAAATGTTCTGCCCCACAGTAACCGTCGCTAATAAACATGCTGCTAGTGTGTGCATGAGAGGAGCGGCTGAGTAGGCCAGCCACGCGCTTGAATAGAGCACCAAGAGTACCCATTACACTGGTGTAGTTTCCCTGCATTGATAGTACAACGTGGTTCTAGAGAACAGTAGTACCCTCTGCTTCCAACTGTAGCTCCTTGGCCCGGTGATTCAAGAGTTCAAAACTAGTGCACTATACTAGAAGTATAGTACATCGCACTACTAGTTGAGAAAGTAGTACTAGTACTGCTATAGTACAAGTACGTAGTAAATAATAGCCTCACCCCTGGAACGATCGAGGTGCTACAGTTGCAAGGGATGAGGCCCTGCGGTTACTACGCTCTTATCTCCTCCTCGCCAGTTCCCCTCCCCCCGAAGAGAAGGCAATTCGTCGCTGCTCCCGTGGATTCGCCAGGCGGTTCTCCTCCTTGTCGGGGCTGGGAGACCTTGGACGACGATCCTCTGGGAGAATTACATGCCGATCCGACGTCCTCACCGCCTCGAGACTCGGTGCTTCCTGCACCAACTTTTTTAAGACGGTGCTTAAACAGGCTTGGGAAAAGGCCATGCTTGTTGGTCTTCCATGCATCCTCAAGGAGAAGGTTCTTCTATGGGAAAATCCTTCGAATAGTCCACCGCTCCCTGGCTATGGTTGCACATTTACTCCACTAGAGTTGCCGACGTTGAGAGGTAGTCGGATTTTGTCTGATGAGTAGGTCAGTCATGGAGTTTGATCATGTAGTACTACTTACTTATTCCATTTCCATGCCATAATTTCTCCGTTACCCACTGTCTTATATATAGGTCTAGGTCGGTGCCACCGAAGATTGGCTTGCATACCTCTTGCCGGTTACCACCATCATTTTGCACAACATCCACATCAGTGCGGCCGTTCCCGTAGACCCCTTCTCCACCATTGGGATCGGCCTTCCAGACTTGCTGGGCTTGAATACATATGATGATGCCTACATGAGATTGAAGCAGAAAGCAATTGCGGACCCGCCGACAAAGCAACACGGCTATGAAGATTACTATCTCATTGCGGTGTTCGACATAAGGATTGCCATCAATACAAGAGGCAGTAACGGCAGAGGCTGGCACATATTGGCCGCGACATCTTTGTACCCCTACACGTTCAAAGAAGCCATGCGCCATGCAGGCCGCATCTTCATGGTGAAAGGCCAGGGGACTTGTTTCATCTGGTTGCCATCCTACGGTACGGGAGATTACAAACGGAATGCAGTAACCATCATTTGCATCCCTAACGGAACTCCATTATTTTGCAGGGACCAGTCATCCCCCGATTAAAATAAGATCGCTGATCCTGGATGTGCATTTGCATCCGCGATTCGGTCTAACCTGGAACCTTTTAGCCGACTTTGGAATATTGGGATCAACTAGCTTAGCAGTCGTTACCCATGGTACCACTGATGTGAAACATGGTCACACAATCTACCACGATCAGACCGTCACCATGTACCTAGGTATTCCATTTTCTCAACAATTGTGTGTTAGAGTAGTAGAGTAGTACTTGTTAGTTATTTTATTTTCTTGACTGGGACATGTTTACTATACTAGTAGTACAATTTGGTATTATATTTTTTTAACCTTCTCGCCTTCTCTTTCATTGTTGTACTGCTTACTAGTACTAGTAGGAGTACTTTTTACCTTGGAGGATGCGTATAGCTAGCTAGGCCCTTGAAGACTTGAACCCGCTAGCTCCCACCATTTTTGTTTTTCCATGTCTTACTATCTCATCCATGTAGCCAAGAGTGGCTATATATAATAAGTCGCTGATTTTACGTCCTCTATACTAGAGTAGTACTATTTTCTACACAGTATTACTGACCACCATATTTGAGCACAACATTATTATGCAAAGACCTTGACTATGTACGTCACCATGTGTCTAGATCTGAGATGCCGCGTGTAGCAGATGAACGACGCCGAGTTCGACCCCCGTGATGCTACGTGGGTGCCGAGGAACTCCCTTGGAGAGTACTTGCTTTTCATTGGGGACAGCTACCCCATTGTGAAGCAGATGCCACCTTCCGTGCATGACACCGAAGGCCTACCGTTCATGAAGCATGGTTGTGTCTTCAGTGCGCACCGCCGAATGACCAACATGCTGGGACACAGTATCCCCAATTTATGCCGCATCAGCTTGGATGAGTCTCCATCGTGTGTAATCGGACTAGAAAGCTGCGACAATGATTCCCGTTGTCCACCGCTATGGATCGTGCCATCCATGAAGAACACCTAGGACTGGAACCTGGAGGAGGACATGTAGCCCATCTATAACGTGTAAGTGGAGTATGGTAAATTGTGAACGGTAGCGCTGTGAATATATGTATACTAGTCGTGCACAAATTTATCACATGAAGTTGAGATGAAATTGTGTGCCTGTTGCACGGGCTACAACACGCTCTTTGAGAAAAAAAGGTGGCACAACTTTGGATATAGGTGACGTGGTGTCATCATACAGTTGTTGGATGTCAGGTTCCGCCAGACCCTTAAGGTCCGAACTCTGGGGTGCGCACGAAGATCTCTCCCCTACCAATATTCGTCTGATCGCCTCGTGAGATCTAAGCTGAAAACGATGAACAACACGAGGGACTCAAGATTTATACTGGTCCGGGTCACCGTTGTGGTGTAATACCCTACTCTAGTGTGTGGTGTGGTGGATTGCCTCTGGGGAAGAACAACCTCACGAGAGGTGTTCTTGAGCTGGTGCGATGAACTGCTTGGGTGAGTTCGATCGCCTCTCTCTCTCTCTAATCAGTGCTCGATCTGTCCTGAACCCACCCTCTCTACTGTGGTGGCTCGTCCTATTTATAGAGGCCCCGGTCCTCTTCCCAAATATTGAGCAGGAAGGGCGCCAACAACGACCATTTTGAAGGGGAACATCTAGTACAACTTATCCTGACTAAAGTTGGTCTTCGGCTGCCAAAAGCACTGGCGACGACGCTGTCTTGGGCTCCACGCTGACCTCCATCCTGCCGCTCCGCTGGTCTTGGTCTCGTTGCACTGAAATGGCAACCTTTGCCTGATGCCTCGGTACTCCACGTCTGTGCTTACCCCTTTGCACCAAAGAGGAAACAAGCACACTGCGCAGGCCGGCGCCCACCTGGCACCCGCCTGGTCTCGATCGTCATGGCTTCCGTCACGAGCACCTCACGAGGTACCCTGCCTTGATCTCTCCGCCTCCTCGCGAGCCTACCGGGCGAGGCTGTCCCTGAGGAAGCCTAGCGTCGTCCACCCCGCGAGGCTTGGCCCCTTGCGAGGGTCTTGAGTCTTGCGCTGATGAAGATTGCCGTACTGGGCCACCACTTGAGCCACGCCGCAGGCCGCATGCAGGAAAGTCTGGGGACCTCCATTCCCAGAACGCCGACAGTAGCCCCTGGGCCCAAGGCGCGCTCGGACTTGGCTTAGCGGGGAAGCGAAGGGGCAAGTGCGGAGTGCCGCGGGCCCCATCAGCCTGCGGCCTTGGGTGCCGCGTGGCAGTTGATTGGACGTGGGCGTCTCCGCTTCCCCATGCTGCCTCAGCAATTGCTCGACTTGACAAGTCACTGCATGCTCAAATGGGTCATGATTACCTGTGATCATGGAGGCCGATGGTTGGTCTCCTCCGGACTATAGGTACGGACGGGCGAGAGCCCCCGCAGTCCATCTCTTCCTGCTCCTCTCCTTCTTATTCCTCACCCTTGCTTAACCTTACGCCAATGGCGCCGATCCGCCGGTTTTCTACGGAAGAGAAGGGGAGGGCCCCTCGAGACTGTCCCGATCCTCTCCCGCCGAAGAAGCGCCCTGTCCCCGGCCGCTGCGGCGCGATCGCATGGCAGGAGACGTCACGGCCCTGGTACGAGCGGCCGCCGCCTGGGTTTCCGCTGCCCTTGTATGCCCGAATCAAGGGCCCTAGAGGAGGAGACGCCGAGCGACACCGATGACGCCGACAGCGACGCCGGTGAGTCACAGCGGTGCGCATTGTCACCCCTGGCGTCCATGCCGAGGGCTCTTCCCGCGAGTTCGTGCTTCACGCCGCTATGCCTCCATGCTCTTGGATTCGCCTTCCTCCCTCCTTCGCCTTTGATATGCCGTCGAGTGGGTCTCTGGAGCTCTGGCTGGAGCATGCTAACTGCAGCACCCTTGCGACCGGAGCGGAGGTCGCAGTCGTCGCTCTGGGCAAGGTCTTCATGACCCGGGGCTGGGGTGAGATTGCCTGGGTCTGCCGGACAGGGGGTGCTCTCGTAATTCATCTGGAATACGATGGCGCCTCCTTGATGTTCTTCAAGGTCTTTGACGCGCAAGGACGCCAGCTGGAGTGCTGCCCAAGGAAAGCGGCCGGGGTACCGACGTGGCGAAGGCCAGGCCGGCCAATCGCCTCCCCAGCAGCTCCTCAGGCAGCAGCGGAGGAACCGGAGAATCCAGTGACTCCCCTGAGCTTCATGCGACTCCGAAGATGAGCGACGACAGCTACGAGCCCCCGAGCTTGCGTCGCGCTTGGAACAGGGCAGCTACATCAGGCCTTTGGCGCCACTGATCTGGATGGGGTTGGCGCTGGCGCCTGACAGCCACTATTGATGATGGCATCTCCTGCGGAGGCGCGCATAGTTAACGCCCCTTAGGATTAACACCTTTTGTTCCCTGCAAGGAATCACAGTAGCACCCCGCGGGGGTATGTAAGACGCCTGCCATGTCTTTTGTGAATTGTATATCCTTATCATGAATCGATGCGAGATGCGTGTCCTGTCCCGGCTGAGCTCCCCCTTTCTTTCCTCATGAGGGCTTGGTGCTCTACGCTGATAGGTCCCGGTCCCCAGGCAGGCTTCAGCCGTCGCTGGTATGCCAGGTCGTGATGCCATGGTCAAGGCCAGGAGGTGAGCGGCCCAAGGTCCAGTAAGAGCCCCTGAGTCGCGATGCTCAGGAGGTCCCCTTTAGCGCTCAAGCAGCCTTCACTTGGCGAGAAAGGCAGGCAACATTGTCGTGACAAAGCTGCACTAGGCGAGGGTTTGACGTTGAGTTGATTTAGCTTTTCCAAGACTTATCTCATAAGTTTGGAGTAGTTCTTCGGGGGGTGCTGGGCCTGCGTGCCGGCAGCTGGGGTGTTGTTGGGTCAGGCCCTCGTGAGCTTCTACCCTCTTCCCCGCACTTTCCTTCATGCTCTATGTCCTCAGGTCCCGCCCCTCGAGCGAGCTCAGCCGCCGCTGGTATGATAGGTCGCGATGCCGTGGGTCAAGGCCAGGGGTGAGGGATGGAGAGCCAGTAAGAGCCCATGAGTCGCGATGCTCAGGCGCCCCCCTTTCAACATGCGAGTGGATCGTACGGGAGAGAGGGAGAGGGAGCTCCCAACGCCCCCGCGCTATTCCTTAAGCGGATCATGCACACCAATCATGACGGAAGACAAGGTCTGCCGTTACAGTTGCTAGCCAGCTATTGGTTGCTCCGAGGGAGTGATTGAGGCACCGAGGGCCTAGTGAGGTAGCGCTATGCGGGGCTACCACGACCAGAGCTCGACCACTCAGATTTGTCGGTGTTGCAGGGACGAACCTATGCGCAAGCGCCATGCCAGAGCGAGCGGCTCCAAAGGTAGGTGTCACTCGAGCAGGTGATTATCTCAAGCAGGTTAACCATGGAGAAAAAAATCAACTTAGATAGATGCAGAGAAAGCAAACGCCACTGGGTCAGGCCCGAGCGGCTTGGGAATGATGCAGCCCGAGGGGCGCCCCCAACAAGGTAAGCAGAAGACATAAGCAAAACGGATACATGCCGCAGGGATGGACCCATGCGACCTGGGAATGATGCAGCCCTGGGGGCGCTCCCAGCTGAAATGGAACTTTAAAGAAGTCACCTGATACCATTGCAGAACTAGTGTCGGAGTAGCTGGCGGTGCGGGGTGAAGAAGCCGATCCTCACGAGCCCTCGGGACTCCGAGCCTCGAGAGGCTCAGGAGGTCCGGGCGGCTCGCTGAGGTCCATCTCCATCTCCTGCAGGAACGCGTGATGCTTGTCCACCTGAGCTTCCAGAATGCTTCTCATCAGGCGCTGGTGGGCTGCAGCCGCGTTCGGTAGGCCGAAGGGCATGTGAACGTAGTTGTGCGGTGGGCCCGCGCAACGCCCCACGCGTGAGGGCCAGAAGCACTCCGAAGAAGCGAATCGATTGAGCCCTGGGTAGTCGATGCAGACGCGCAGCTCTCCATCCTCGCCTGGATGGGGAGCTACACCGGGCAGGCGGCGGTTGCCACGCATGACTCTCGGTTCCTGCAATTCCTGAGCGACCTTGGTGATGAACTCATAAAGGTTGGGTCCTTCTTTCCTTATGCCTTCCTGAGGGAAGCGTGCCGCGAAGCACGCCTCCAAGTGGTGCCCAAGAGCCTCCCTCGTGATCTTGGCAAAGTTGGTGGCTCCCTAGGAGAGAGCCCCCGAGCCCTGCCCGAGGAGGGCGCCGGGCGCGCCTTCCTATGCGATGGAGGGTGGCGCCCCTTGGATGGGCGCATGTCCGGATGTGGCGCCTTTGGAGGTGCCTGCCTCCTGAGGCCTTGAGCCAGGTGATGTCTTCTTCTTCTTGGGAGCTGCTCCGGGGAGGTTTCCACTCTTGCTGTCCGGGTCCTTGATTGACGCGGCTTGGAAGGCGCGCTCGAGAGAGCACACCGCATCCTTCTCTTCACAGGGGACCATGATGACCCCGCCATTTCCTGGCATCTTGAGGACGTTGTAGCCATGATGAGTCACTGCCATGAACTTGGCTAGGGCCGGATACCCGAGGAAGGCATTGTATGGCAGGCGAATGTGAGCGATGTCAAAATCAATGAGCTCGGTGTGGTAGTTGTTGCGCTGTCCAAAGGTGACAGGAAGGCGGACCTGCCCTATCTGGACAGTGGAACCATCAGTGACTCCTGAGAAAGGCTTGGTTGGCTGAAGATGATCATATGGCACTTGGAGGTTTTTGAGCGTCTCGACGGGCAGAACGTTGAGTCCTGCTCCGCCATTGATGAGGGTCCTGGTGACTTGCACATTGCTGATGACTGGGGAACAAAGCATTGGGGGGACACCGGCTGTCGCCACGCACTTGAGCTGATCCGCTGAGATGAACATGATGGCGCTCGCAGACCACCTGAGAGGGCGCGTGGCCTCAAGTTTGGGGAGGAATGCATTCACCTTGCGAGCAAATTATTTGAAGATGCACTGTGAGGCTGGGGCCTGAGCGCCGCCCAGGATGCAAGCGATTGCACGTGGCTCCTGAAAGCCCCCATCCCCCTCGTCCTAATGATGGTCTTCATTCCTTCTTGGTGGTGGTGGCAGAGGAGGAAGGCATGCGTTGCCTTGCGGGCGATCCTCACGAGACTGATCTCTCCAAGCTCCCCCACGAGGCTGGTCCTGCCAGTGGTCCTCGCGAGGACTGTCACACCACCCTTGGCGAGGGCCACGGTCTTCCCATCGTCCTCCACCTCTTGCTCCGCCTCGGCCGTAGCCCCGATCATTGCGCTCGAGGCGTCGACCGACACGGCCTTCTCGCATGGCCCTGAGCTCTTGGCAGTCATTGGTGTTGTGAGTATGGCGATCATGGTACACACAGTACCGGCTTCCCTTGGACGCCTCCGGCTGGTCCCTGCCGCGCATTGTGTCCGGCTCTGCTATGAGCACAGCTGCTCCCTTGCGCTTCACATCCTTGGCCTTGGCTTTCTTCTCTTCTGGGTCTCCTGCCGAGAGCTCGAGAAGGGAGAGGCGTCCCTCCTTAGCCCTTGCGCACTTGGTCGCCAGGTTGAACAACTCCAGTGACGTACACAGATCTTCATGGATCGCCAGCTCCTCCTTCATCTTGACGTCACGGACGCCATCAGAGAATGCCGAAATGATGGCCTCCTCGGTCACCCTGGGAATCTTGAGGCGAGCGTTGTTGAAGCGCTAGATGTACTTCTGCAAGGTCTCTCTGTGCTGCTGCTTGATGAAGCGTAAGTCATCCACGGCCGGCGGACGGTCGCGAGTGCCCTGGAAGTTGGCAATGAAGCGGGTGTGCATCTCATCCGAGGAGGAGATTGTGCCAGGGGCCAGGTTTAGGAGCCAGGTGCGGGCGCCGTCCTTGAGTGCCATGGGAAGCCAGTTCGCCATGACCTTTTCGTCCCCGTTGGCGGCTTCGATACCCAGCTCGTAGAGCTGTAGGAACTCCGCGGGATCCGCAGTGCCGTCGTAGCGAGGAGGCAGGTCAGGCTTGGACTTGCCTGGCCAGGTGACACTGCGTAGTCGGGGGTGAAGGCGTGGAAGTCTATGGTGGCCACCAGAGCCCTCTGTTGATGCTGGGATGCGGTCATGACGCAGTGGCGCAGGGATGCGGTCATGGTGCACCGGCGCCGGGAGCAGGCGAGCACCGTCTTGGGGACGAGGGACCTCTTGGCAGCTCCTCTCTGGTCGCGCGGGCGCCGGACGCGGTGGATCTCGTCCTGGGGCCGCACGCCTTGGAGCCAGGGCGCCTTCTTGGGGAGGAGGTGGCGGAGGAACCTCCTGATCTGCGCCTCCTGCGCAGGACGGAGGGCGAGGCAGCGAGAGGGACGACATAGGAGATCCCCCTGCAGCGCTGACAAGCTCGGTGATGCGGGCGAGCCAGTCCTCATAGAGGTTGTCGACGGGACTGTAGTGCAGGAGCTCACGCGCTAGGAGCAAAGCGGCGTGTGCGTCCGTGGGGGCGTGACGGGCATGGGACGACGAACCGGCTGGAGTCAGCGATGGGGTGGCGGTGCGGCCTTCCCGCCGCATCGAAGGATGCAGAGATGAGGCCACATGCTTGTTCCCTGCCGGGCCGGTGGCGGCGTTGGCGGTAGGTGACGGGGAACGACGGGGACGCCCATCGACGGGAGCCATCTGAGCGACGTGGGCGGCGAGAGCAACCCGATGCTCGGTGCGAGCCCGACAAGCGTCAGCCATGGACTCGACGGAAGATCGAACGTGAAGCAGATGAAGAAAGATTCCGGCGCACCCCTACCTGGTGCACCAAATGTCGGATGTCAGGTCCCAGCAGACCCTTAAGGTTCAAACTCTGGGGTGCGCATGAAGATCTCTCCCTACCGATCTACGTCTGATCGCCTTGTGAGATCTAAGCTGAAAACGATGAACAACACGAGGGACTCAAGATTTATACTGGTTCGGGCCACCGTTGTGGTGTAATACCCTACTCCAGTGCGTGGTGTGGTGGATTGCCTCTGGGGCTGATGATGAATAGTACGGGGGAAGAACAGCCTCACGAGAGGTGTTCTTGAACTGGTGCGATGAACTGCTTGCGTGAGTTCGATCGCCTCTCTCTCTCTCTAATCAGTGCTCGATCTGTCCTGAACCCACCCTCTCTACTGTGGTGGCTCGTCCTATTTATAGAGGCCCTAGTCCTCTTCCCAAATATTGAGCAAGAAGGGCGCCAACAATGACCATTTTGAAGGGGAACATCTAGTACAAGTTATCCTGACTAGAGTTGGTCTTCGGCTGCCAAAAGCACTGGCGATGACGCTGTCTTGGGCTCCCGGTGACCTCCATCCTGCCGCTCCGCTGGTCTTCGCCTCGTTGCACTGAAATGGCAACCTTTGCTTGATGCCTCGGTACTCCACGTCTGTGCTTGCCCCATTTGCACCAAAGAGGAAACAAGGACACTGCGCAGGCCGGTGCCCGCCTGGTCTCGATCGTCATGGCTTGCGTCACGAGCACCTCGCAAGGTACCCTGCCTTGATCTCTCCGCCTCCTCGCGAGCCTACCCGGCGAGGCTGTCCCTGAGGAAGCCTAGCGTTGCCCGCCCCGTGAGGCTTGGCCCCTCGCGAGGGTCTTGAGTCTTGCGCTGATGAAGATGGGCCGTACTGGGCCACCACTTGAGCCACGTCGCAGGCCGCAGGCAGGCAAGTCTGGGGACCCCCGTTCCCAGAACGCCGACAACAGTAGCATCGTTCGCTATAGTTGTAGTATACTCCTACTAGGACGACAACTCCTATAAAACCTTGCGCTTGGCTCTTTGCCTCTTCGGGAGGTTCAACAGTTCATACTTGTGTGAACCTTGCACTTGGCTCTTCGCCTCTTCAGAAGGTCCAACAATGATGATACTACAGTACAATATGCGTCTGGCAATCTGACACCGAATGAACTACTGCACATCCACCGCGAGGGTGAGGGCGAGGGAGAGGGCGCTGTAGTCAAAATCCTCTCCTAGTCCTGCGAGCAACCCTGCGCGTGGGCGAGGGAGAGGGCGTAGGCATACGTAGTAAGACTAGCCACAGTGCATAGTAAGGCTAGTTCCAATGCATTGATGCTTATATGAGGTGCTAAGCACATTAAAAACTTCAGCAACTAAATCCCCCAATGCATAGGTGCTTAACTTGTTGGTGCTAAGCATCCTTCATTTAATGATTTTGTAACTAAAGTTCTTCATGCATTAGTGGGATCCTTCCCATTTAAGTGTTTTGCCTAGTCGCGCTTGGCATTGTTTCTTCTTGGGGTCACCACACTCATCTCTCTCCTCATAATTACCTTGCCACATCAGACTTTTTGCCTACATGGCAACCTTAGGACCTGTACAAGGTGGAGCATTGGGAGGTGCCTAACACACACTAATAACGTACACATATCCCTAGACTATATTACTACCTTCATAGTGGGTAGTAACATAAGTGTGGTTTCATGCAAAGCTTCATTTATTAGATTATAGACTCATAGTGCATTGGGACATGTGATGTGATGGTAACTAGCTAAGTTACTCAAACTACCTCCCTCCTCATTAACTCATAACCACATAAGCAAATTTGCTTAGCTAGACTTGATGTTACTGCTGAAGTTACTCCCACTATGGCTAGTCTAAGAAAGCTTCTCCTCGTCCTATGAGCCACCGCGCATGGGCGAGGGAGAGGGTGTAGTAAGCAAGCTTCTCCTTGTTTGGCGAGTTGACAGGACACATCAAAGCAGTACTAGTCCATACTGCGTCCTTTCTGGTTAATATGGCTTAATTTGAAACGAGAAAATACACTGGCGGTCTACGTATGTAACAATACGCTCAGTACGGTCACTGTATAGTTTTGCAATTATTATACGGTTACTAGCTCACCATAGAGCACCGTATTGCACCCTACTGACCGGCCACATAATCAATTTGGCACTTTGTTGACATGTTAAACTGACACCTGGTTTCTGGGCCCCACCTGTCAGTTGGCAGAGCAAAGAAATCAGTTAAATAAAACTATACGCAGGCGCGATAGGAGTCCAACCCTTGCGCGCGAACCACCCTGGCTGTGTATGAGTGCATGCACGGGTACTCTCCCTCGGTCCATGAAAAACTGTACATCTAGCATTAGAAAATTTTCCAACAAAGAGTGTACATCCACACTTCCAATGCACTTAGCCTTTAATCTAATCGATAATTATTTACTAATGCACCAACTTGTGCTCGTGCTATAGGCTACATGTCTATCCTTAATTACAGCATGCAACAACCGTCATTTAATCTTCTTCTCTCAATGGTCGCATGCACACATAAGTCTGCTACTTTGGAGCGTTAATTATGCCATGAAGTTCTGGTTCCTCTTGGTCAATGTGTAAATCTCTATATGTATAGTCTTTCACAGATGGAGGGACTAGGTTGAGCACTTGAGCGTGAGCGTGGGTGTTGCGTTGTGTGTTGTGTGCTACATGGATGCGTGAGTGTTGCGTGCGTGCATGTCTACATGTGAGTGTTGCATGTTGCATGCATGCATGAGGATTTTACTCCCTCCCATTGACATGTTCATATTTCAAGATTCATTAAAACGATGCATGCAAGAATTAAAAGAAAACTCACCAATGCGTGTAAAAGTTCTGGTCATTTATTCCTCATGCATGCATTCCAATTAATACGTTCGTAAACACAATTTTTTTGAGGAAAACGAGCCCATTCTTGAGTACTTTAGAAAATAATTCTTTGGGCACTCATCATTTATTACTACCTTGGTTGATGATTTTCTTATTGACCTGTATATAAACCTCCGTCCTAGATTAATGGTCCCCTTCGCACTTAGTGTAAAATTTTGACCGTAAATTTAACTAACAAAGTGTCAATGCATGTCATAAAAAACTATACCATTAAAAACTATGCTCAAATACGAATCTAGTGATATGATTTTTGGTGAAATGCATTAACATTTTATTAGGTACATAGATGGTCAAAATTTGGCACAAAGTACTACTAGTACTCCTACATTATTGGCGCCGGGTGCCTTGGCCAATGTTTCATCTTCTTGGACAAGATGAGAGTAGATGCATAGGGATAGTGTAGATAGGATGTCTTGGCGATCCATTATTCCCCATCTCGGTCAGAGAGAACTATTCAACTAGTCTTCATAGGGAAGTGACAATACACGCTGCAGTAGATGGGACACTTAATTAATAAGCTGAATCAGCCTTACCCAGTACTGCCATCATGTTTGCCAGTGGAGCACGCTTCCGCAAATATGCCTACGCACCTCTCTCTTCCATTAACTGACATATGGGCCCTCTTGAGGTAGACCCATATGTCATCGACTTAACTATTTACACTCCGAAGGACGGTATATCCTAGTAGTAGTACTAGTAGAATTGAGATTTAATGCACTTTCTTCCCCATCTTTCCCTCTTCTTCCTCCTCTGTTCCCCATCATCGGCCGCACACCATTTCCCCCCGCTCACAGCTCACTCGCCCGCGCCATTTTCCTTGGTAGCTCACGCATACCATATCCCTCCCTCTCACTGCTCGGGCACACACGCCATCTTCTTTGCTCGCCCGCCCGAATCCTCTTTCCCGCTCGCTCGCAGGCACCGAAAACCCAAATCACTCAGCTCCCTAAAAAAACCTATTGCAGAACTGACTGACACGCACAGTCGCGATTGGAAATTCCTCCCAGATGTTCTCTTGGAGAAGATCTATAATCCTATGGACCTGCTCAGCACTGTGTGTCTGGCCGCGTGCTCGATGTCTTTGTACCATCTACTCGTCTGCAAGTGGCTGGCCCTTTTCAAGACACACTGCATGCTGATGCCCGATCCTCATAGGTGGCCCAAACACCGACTTGACGATCCTACGGAGGTTTCCGTGGTGCCCCTCCACATGCTACTACTCCCCGTCACCCTCTCTTTCATGCGCGGCCACTACTGGGCGGGCATGAAGGCCAACTAGATCATCCTCATCCACCAGTCCGGTAGTCCGTGGCGTCTCGTGGATATCTACACCCAACGAGAGATCACCCACCCATCATTGGATACCGCCGCCATCGAGCCCCGCGGCCCGCTGGACATTCCTGCATACTACGCACGAGACACGCCGAGCTTTTGGTGCGACCTCTGTTTGCTAAAGGTTGTAATCTGTGAAGTGCCCACACCATCATAAGACTACATGGATTACAAGCTCATTGCCTTGTTCGACATGGGATTAGTCTATCTGGAATTCGGTCGCCATACATGGTTATGGCTCATCATCAATCCTGTTGAGCCTACATTTCTGTCTGATGCTATAGTGCACGATGGCATCGTTTACACGGTCGACACACAGATTGGCTGCCTATACTAGTGGAATCTATCATTGTGTAATTGTTCTATCTCATCTCATCTTTACCTTATGAATACGACTGCCTGTTGATTGTTAGAATTTTAGAATAGATAGTATGTCTATAACCACATCATTGCTATATGTTCCTCTCATTTCCTCGATTTTTATGACCACACATGTTATTGTTAGAGTTGATATCAGAACATTTTGCATCTAATGATTGTTAGAATAGATATTATGAGTACAACCTCGTGATTGCTATATGTTACTCTCATTTCAAAGATTTTTATAACCACACATGTTATTGTTTAGAGTTGATATGAGAGAAGTAGTAACTGCTATGGTAGAATATGTGTAGGCCTGTCATAGCTGTTTTCCTCTCATTTTACATGATGTTTGAACCATGACATATTGATAGAATATGAGAGCCGTTGGCTTAATTTTATTAACTTGGGGTATGATTATGACCACAACATGATTGTATATTTTTGTCCTTTTGGTCTCCAATTTGATTTGTTGCAATAGATGCAAATGCGCTGGCCTTCTTGATTCTAGGACTGTCGGTGGGAAATGACACCTACGGGATCATGAGGATCCCTTCTGTAGTTGCGGGGGCACAGGGTTGTGAGAAGAGCAGGATTAGCAACCAGCACAAGGATCGTTTACCCAGGTTCAGGCCGCGAGGAATGCGTAAAACCCTAGTCCTGCTTTGGTGGGTATATTGAATGCTCTTGAGCTCTTGAACTAGCTACGGTGGCTGCGTGGTTCAAAGGAGCCGAATCCCTCTCCTGTACGCCGTGGGCCTCCTTTTATAGTCGAAAGGGGCTGCCATAGTGGCACACAGGAGGTGGAAAGGCCTATAGTGGTATGAGCTTATCGCTCGTATTACAGGACAAGACACATTTAATGCGTAGCTTAGGTGTCCTCTTGCTTTATCGGGGACGAGAGCGAGGACCGCCCCGTCCGTCGCCGCTCCTCATCGCTTCGACACGCGCCAGCGATGCATGTGGCGCCATGTAGGCAGGCAAGCAGGTGAGGTGTCGCGGTGGTGGAGCCTTCACGAATATCTGCATGCCGCCACGCAGGCGTGTGCTGAGTTGGCCTGGAAGCTGCATGTTGCCACGCAGATGCCTGCCCAGCTGGTTGGGCTAGCAGCTGCATGTGAACAACGGTGGATACTTGGTTGGTGCGGGCCTGGAAGTGGCCCCGCTGATGCCTTTGGCAAGGGCCTTGCCGGGTGGCCCGACAAGGGTCTTGCCGTGGCGTGCTGTCGTCCCCGGCGAGGATCTTGCCGGGACTCTTGTGGGTTTCGTCGGCAAGAATCTTGTCGAGGATCGTTGCCTTACAATCCTCATTTGATCTTGAATATTCTTTGTCTTCACAAAGATTTGCATGCCACCACGGAGGTGCCTCCCGAGCCCTGGCCCAACGTGGTTGATGGTGTTGGAGACCGTGGGTTCGAGGGTGGCCCACTCCGCTGGTGTGGGCGAGCCGCCCCGGCAAGGGGCTTGCCGGGGCTGCTGAGGCTGCCCCGACAGGGGTCTTGCCGGGGAAACCTGCTTCGTCCATCTGCTCTCTGTGGTCTCGGTCTTTGGTGTTGCGCCTCCTCCCTTTTGCCCTGCTAAGTGTGGCTTCGGCCCGTGGCTCTGACTGCCCGCGCACAAGTAAGGGTACAAAGGAGTGCCCCTACTTTAGTACACCGACAGGAGCCTCTGGGCATGTGCCACACGAAGGCGCAACGCGTTGTTGGGCCAGGCCCAAAATGGTGCGCGGGCAGGCGGGGCGTTTTTACCGCAGTAACTTTCCGCATGCTGCACTTCCCCATGACCTGCGTGACGTGGGGGAGGTCATGCGTGACGTGGGGGCATGCGCGGGGCAGTTTCCGGATGCATGTGTCATATCGCATTTAATGGGAAAGGAGGCGGCCCATGCCTTCCCCGTAAAAGGAATAACCGCGGGCGCGCTGCTAACTTTACCCCTTCCATGCATCTTTTCCAATCTTGGAACCGCCACCCCCTTTCTTCCTCCTTCTCGAGCCCCCCATCTTCGTCCACCGTCACCGCGCTTCCGTCATCCTCTGCCCTCTTGCTTCTCGCAGCCGCCATGGCGCCCAAATCCACCAAAGGCAAGGGAGTGGCCAAAGATGCCATTGTGACGGAGCAGCCAGAGAGCGAGCTGGTGGCGCGACGGGCGTAGTTCGCCTACTTCCCCTTGACGGTCGGCGTGTTCGAGCTCCGGGAGTCTTTCAAATCTCTATGGGGGGTGAAGACGGGGGGAGAAACAACGGGGCATCCAGCCACACGCGTCATCCCCGCCAACTGCACCGAGGCCACCCCAAATCGGTACCCCTTCTTTGTCGACTACTTCTCCTGCGGGCTCTGTCCCCCTTCTCCGATTTCTTCAATGACGTTATGCACACCTACGACTTCCGCCTTCTGGATTTCACTCCGAATGCCATGGCGTGCATGGATCTCTTCACGCACGTCTGCAAAGGCTTTGCCGGGGTGCACCCCAACACGACACAATTCTGCCACTACTTCTCCCCTTGGATCCATGCGGGGAGGGGGGGGGGCATCTCCGGTTGCATCGCCTGGATTCCGAGGGCCAAGGGGACATACCCGGAGGGCGCCATGAAGGAGAGGTGGTAAGAGTGGTGGGGCCGATGGTGCTGGATTGAGGAGGAGGACCCGCCGGCATTCTGCGAGGTTCGCCAGGAGCCGCCGGTCCGTGGAAACGACTGGGGCGATGCCGACGCCGACGATGAGAAGCTCACGATTGCCACCACCAGGATCCTTCGGCTCACCGAGGCCGGGCTCACCCTCCAAATGATCGGGGCGGACTTCATCCACCGCCGAATCGCTCCTCTGCACAACAAGGGGAGTCCGTCCTGGCTTTTTACGAATGCTGCTGACATCATGAGGCTCCGCCCCAGCCTCGACCACAACCTGACGGTGATGAGGCAGGCCCATCTCTGCCAACGGATCTTCCAAATAGAGGTCAATAGCGACGGCAAGGTTGAGAGGTCTGGCAAGGCTGCGAGGGCTGCCGCGAAGGCCGGCAAGGTTGCCAAAGGGCCCCTTTTCAAGTTGCCGGCAGGAGTGGTCTCGCTGTGCAACAATTCTCGCCGGTCTGACATCATCGCCATGATGCCGGACTTCAATGTGCACGGACTTGACCTGAGCTGGGTCGAGCCGTATGAGCTCTAGGTGCAGGAATTCTTCGACACTTTGCATGAGGGGTACGTCACCGCCGAGCTGCGACTCATCCAGGATACCTCCCAGGCGGAGCTGGACTACATCGCTGCCAGGGTGGCGGAGGCGGAGCTCTCCAAGGAGGCCGGTAGCACCGGCAGCGTGGAGGACAAGGCCATGGCGAAAGCGGAGGAAAAAGAGCTTGCCCAGTGGGCGGCGGCCGTTGGGGAGGCCAGCGGCACCGGCACCAGGCTCCCCTCATGGAGGACATGGTCGACAATTCATCGTCGGAGGAGTACGAGGGGGAGGAGACCGCAACCACCGACCCTCCAGTCACTGGAAGAGGGCGAGTCCTGCGGCAAGCCACCTCTGGCGAGCCGGTCCGTCCCGGCCGGGCCATGCAGCTGTGGCAGGCCCAGGAGACGTCTGCATGCCAGACGAGGGCTGCGGCGACGAGGAAGGCGGTGAAGGCCGTGGTGGCGAAGAAGAAGGCATCCGCTTCTTCGTCATCCAAGCGTGCCCAGACGCCGCCGCCTCCCCCCTTGCCGGCAGATGTTGGTGCGAGGATCGCTTTTGACTTTGGATCCCTTAGCCCGGGGAGGAAGAGGAAGGCAGCAGATGAGGAGAAGGAGGAGGAGGAGGAGGAAGAGTAAGCTCTGCTTTTCCCCATCTCTTCTTTTTTGCTTTCTCCATTTCCTCAAATGGTGCCGCCCATTCTAAATCATCTTCATCCCGTAGGGACGTGGAGACTCTGGCCCAAAGGGCCAAGAGGGCCAGGACTTTGACGAGCGGCCAGCCCCCGGCAGGCACCTCCGACATGCCATTGGTGGTGTTGAGCAGCCCGGACAGCAGCCCCCGGCCCAGCCCCCAGTGTGAGTCCATCACCCCTCATTCGTCGACGTGCGCTAGGGGTACGATACTTTCGTACTGACCATGCTGTGGATATAGCTAGGAGGGGAGCAGCAGCAAGGGGAGCCACAGAGGGCTTCTCCCAACGCGCTGCCCCCATCGATCACGCCGCCCCGAGGGGCGTCCTCGGCAAGGGCAGCAAGCACTGATCCCATGCACATGGAGGTGGAGGAGGAGAACACGGGCGCTAGTGGCTTCGCCTCGACGCCGGACCTTGGCGGAGAGGGGACTTCTGCTTCTCGGCTTGGTGCGGGTAAGCCACTCGCTTTCCGTTTCTGCTTGCGTTCTTTCTTTCTTCTTTCTTACAGGCTTTTGATCTTGGCCCCGCTCTCTCCCCTTCTTGGCATTCAGACTTCCCCTCGATGGACCCAGAGGGCGTCGATACCATCATCAAGGATGTCGCCAAGGACACCACGGCGCAGGCCGAGAATATCGCCGCCGAGGAGAGCGCCAAGGGCGCTGCTGAGGACGCCACCAAGGGGCCCGCCGGGGAGCCCAGCAAGGGACCTTCCGGGGAGGCTGGCAAGGCCGCTGCCGAGGAGGAGGTGGTTGACGACCAACCCTCCTCCTCCGCCGCCTCTGGCTCCGACAGGTACCTGAGGATGGGTGACGACTAGTTCATCCACCTCCCAGGCGCGTCGAGCACCAGGACACCCGTCGAGGGAGAAGTGTTTGACGACAAAGTGCTTGCCGCCGCCGGGCTCGAGGTCGTCGATGAGCCGAGCGCTAGTGGTGATGGCTCCCAGGAGGAGCGGCTGCTCCAGGCCATGGGCGCCAGCTTACGGAAGCTCCAGGCGCTCCACCACGCCCGTTTGGACAAGGCCAAGTCCAGGACGGCGGTGGTGGAGAAGGCGGAGGCGGACCTCCAGGAGCGCGTCGCCGAGACGCTGGACTGGTTCCGCCAGGCTCAAGATGAGCTGAAGGCCGCCCAGTGCGAGCTGGCCAAGCATGACGTGGAGCTCACCATGAAGCTGGCTGACATCGAGAAGGCCCAAGAGACAGCGAGGAACTTGGCCGCCACCGCCAAAGCCGCCTGGACCCACCACGAGGCCGCACTAAACTCCCAGGAGGAGGACCTTGCCGCACGCAAGGAGAAGCTCACCGCCACGCTCCGCGACAAGGATTAAGAGGTGGAGAAGCTTGCTGCGGCGCGGACCCAGGAGCTGGAGCACAAGAACAAGGAGGTGCTCGACGCCCAGGCCCTGGACCATGACAAAAGGGTGAAGGAGTTGGAGGCGGAGCGGGATGTCCTGGAGAAAGGAGCCTCGGAGCTGTCCTCGGAAAAGAACACCCTCAACGAGGACCTAGTTGAGGCACAATCCGAGGTCCTTAATAGAGCTGAGCAGCTTTCCACCGCCAACGACACCATGAAGGACCTGAAGCTCAAGCTGGAGGGCCGCGAGGGGGTGCTCGAGGAGGCCAAAACCCGGGAGGGGGCCCTGACCCAGTGCTTGGTGGCGGAGGAGCAGCTCCGGGCGAACATGGCCGCCAATCTCAAGGACCAGGTTGATGGTGAGAAACGTTGGATCGGTCGCCTTATCGCCGTTGCCAACAGAATCACCAAGCAACTGGCCAAGATGAGGGTGCCGGACGTGAGGTACGCCCCGGAACCAAATTTGAGCCCCAACGCCAGTCTGACCAACTTTTTTGAGAGCGTCCTTAGGGCCCTGGAGCAGCTCCACTCCAACCGGGCAAGCTCCTTGGCCGACGAGTCCCGGATGCTCTGCCGGGGTGCCATGACCAAGGTGCTTGCCAAGATAGCGCACTGGCATCCTGACCTTGACTTCGAAGCTACGCTGGAGACCTTGCCAGAGGATCCACACATTGCCTCGCTCAATCAACATATCAAGCCCATCATCAGTTGCATTGACGGAATCCAGAGGTTGGAGGGCCAGCGCCGGGACTAGGCGCCCCGTTTCTCATCGCCGCTGTAGGTCCATTAGCAAGACAATTACTATCTTTAGTTAGAACCGCGGCGACAATTCCTGTGATATAACTCTGCAGTACTTCTGACATTACGCATGTTATTTTCCCGTTCAAATTTTCTTCGTATGCCCACCCTACGTTAACTGGGTAGGCTTGCCGGCGCATAAACCCAGGGCGGCGTCTTGAGGACGGATCCCCATTGGCCTGCCGGGTGTGCTTGCTACCGGGAGAACCACCTTACCGCCCTTAACGCGGCCACTCGAGCTGTCGAGATTGACTCGAGCCAGAGTCAAGAGCGTTGTTAATTGCGGAAGGCTAACCTGCCGCTCTCGACACGGCCGCTTGAGCTACTGAGCGGACTCGAAACAGAATAAGGGCGTCGCCAATTGCGAGAGGGCCCCTCTGCGTACAGGTTTTCCATACATAGGCAGAATCTCCGAGGACGATAACCATATATTAAGGAGGAAAGTTTAAAGTTTTGCATGACTTAGCTTTTTCGTCGCCGCCCTGGCATCCTTCGTGCTCGCAGGGTGGCGCCGCTCTCTTGGCCGCCTTCTCCTCCGGCGACCACAGCCACGGGAAACCACTAGGCCGGCTGTTAAACCAGATTCTCACAATTGCGCCCCCTATCTGGCACGCTAAAGATGTCGGTGGAAAACGACACCTATGGGATCACGAGGATCCCTTCTGCGGTTGCGGGGGCACAGGGTTGTGAGAAGAGTAGGATTAGCAACCAGCACAAAGATCGTTTACCGAGGTTTGGGCCATGAGGAATGCGTAAAACCCTAGTCCTGCTTTGGTGGGTCTATTGAATGCTCTTGAGCTCTCGAACTAGCTATGGTGACTGCGTGGTTCAAAGGAGCCGAATCCCTCTCCAGTACGCCATGGGCCTCCTTTTATAGTCGAAAGGGGCTGCCACAGTGGCATACAGGAGGTGGAAAGGCCTACAGTGCTATGAGCTTATCGCTCGTATTACAGGACAAGACGCATTTAATGCGTAGCTTAGGTGTCCTCTTGCTTTATCGGGGACAAGAGCGAGGCCCGCCCCGTCCATCGCCGCTCCTCCTCGCTTCGACACGCGCCCTAGCCAGCGATGCATGCGGCGCCATGTAGGCAGGCAAGCAGCTGAGGTGGTGCGGTGGTGGAGCCTTCACGAAGATCTGCATGCCGCCACGCAGGCGTCTGCTGAGTTGGCCTGGGAGCTACTTGTTGCCACGCAGGTGCCTGCACAGCTGGTTGGACTAGCAGCTGCATGTGAACGGCGGTGGAGACTTGGTCGGTGCGGGCCTAGCAATGGCCCCGATGACGCCTTTGGCAAGGGCCTTGCTAGGTGGCCTGGCAAGGGTCTTGCCATGGCACTGTCGTCCCCAGCAAGGATCTTGCCGGGGGTCTTGTGGGTTTCCTCGGCAAGAATCTTGTCGAGGATCATTGCCTTCCAATCCTCATCTGATCTTGAATATTCTTTGTCTTCACAAAGATCTGCATGCCACCATGGAGGTGCCTCCCGAGCCCTGGCCCAATGTGGTGGATGGTGTTGGAGACCATGGTTTCGAGGGCGGCCCACTCCGCTGGTGTGGGCGAGCCGCCCCGGCAAGGGGCTTGCCGGGGCTGCTGAGGCTGCTCAGTAGGGGTCTTGCCGGGGAAACCTGCTTCGTCCATCTGCTCTATGTGGTCTCGGTCTTTGGCGTTGCGCTGATCGTCTTGCGGCTTCGCCTCCTCCCTTTTGCCCTGCTAAGTGTGCTTCGGCCCGTGGCTCTGACTGCCCGCGCACAGGTAAGGGGTACAAAGGAGTGCCCCTACTTTAGTACACCGACAAGGACCTAGAATCATACCAGTCGATGGGTGGTGGTTTATCGCTCGTTTAGCTGATGGCGGTCATTTGATGCTCATTCGCACGTACCGAATTGAACAAACCATTACATCAAACCAGATGCAATACAATGCCTGGGGTGTTCATGACTGTGATGGCTATGGCTGCTTTGTGTTTGAGAAAGATCCCAGCTCCGTTGGGCTAGGCGTATTCAACTGGAGGTGGTTTTACAACCTCGGCAACCCCTCCATGTTCCTCGGGCTCAATTATCTGATCATCCAACCAATCATCGATCATATCACCGGCGATGATTAATTACCGAGCTATGCATCTTCCATTTGGCAGAGATTTGTTGACACAGCTTGTTGCCAAATAATCTTCAGTGTGTGAAAGGCATCAAGCTTCCATGCGATGGATGGCTTTTGCAAACCCGACATGCGGCGATGTGGTTCATGCCAATAGCAAATATGCACAACTTGATTCATACTGATATCTAGACAGGGCCATTTTTTTGAGCAAAAGAGGGGGGGCTCCCCTTCCGATTTCACTAACAAAACCACCACGAATCCAGGTCCAGACTAGAACAGCCCTACCCAACTACTAAAAACCATGTATCCTCTTGTTGTAGTATGACCCTCTTTTGTTGGATATTATGTACTATTGTTAGTTTGAAGCAATCCTCTGGTTTGAAGGATAGATACCTTTCTGGGATCTAGTGCATCCTAACTCACCTGCGTAGGATGTACTGATAATGATGATGGATATGTTGTGCAATGGGAATTATATTTTGTATTACTATGTAGCCTACAAAGTTTGTCGCACAGCCTTGTAACTTCTTACTCCATTTCTAAATTTGTACTAGTCCTCTATACTGTATATTGCGCTACTCGTACTACTACCTCCCTCCTGGTTTATTGGTCCCCATCTTAATTTTTGTCAAATTTTGATCATAAATTTCACTAACTAAATGTTAATGCATGTCACAAAAAATTATATCGTTTGATTCGTATTCGAACATAGTTTCAATGGTATAATTTTGGTGACATGCATTGACATTTTGTTAGTTAAACCTATGGTTAAAATTTGACACTAAATATAACTTGTAAGTACAGTACAATAGTAGTACTACTATACGTCGGTCAAATTATTCATCATGTGCTCACATTGAATTCACGTGACAACACACTGCGCGTGAGGTGACATAAGAGTCCCGGCGGCGTGTTCGGGTATTGTGGACTTCAGATTTGGAGTACCACTTATCTGTCGAAATCTTTAATCATTCACTAAAAATAGTCGATTGATCATATATTGAGTACCATATAACTGGAATTAACCGATGCAAGTCCAAGAAGGATTGGCCGGTGCTGCTGACTCGTGTCAAGATCGATCTCACGGATCAGGAGCTGATCGAGCACCTTGAGGCCAAAGTGAGTGTTGACAGCGCGAGATCTCACCCTCTTATCGATTTGTTCATACGAACTATCGACAGCGAGCACGGCATATGCTACACCCATCCCGAGAAACTTCCAGGTGATACACCAATCAGCCGTCTACTTGCACAAACAAATTCCTTTGTTTATAGCTCTACTTTTCTTTTTAGACGCAAACCTAGTGAAGAAATTACAATTTGACAGTTAATAAAAAGTGAAACAAGTGACTGCAGCATGCCAAAGATGTTATGAAAATGCCAACTACGTACACTAAAACCTATATTCGACAATACTACAGGTATCACACTGAGTGGCCTAAGCGAGCATTTCTTCCAGCGTAACCCCAAGGCGTTCAAAAGGGGCACGTGGACGTGTCACAAGATACCGTTGGAGTGTGGCGTGCACGCGATGTGGCACAAGACCGGCAATACCTTGCCGGTGGTGGTCAACGGTTGGCAGATGGGCAGCAAAAAGGTTCTGGTGTTGCACACCAACAAGAACTTCGACCAGCAGAGGACCAACTGGGTGATTCACCAGTACCACCTCGGGGACCTGGACCAAGATAAGGAGTGGGAGCTGGTCCTCTGCAAGATTTTCTACCAGACAAACACTAGGGCCAGGACTAAAAAGATTATAAGTTAGTTTGGTATTGGTACTTGTACTACCTGGTCATCTGCAAGTTGGTATTGTTGTTAACGACCTTTCGGTATGAACTTGGCATTTGCTTCCGACCATCATGCCGAGGGTCGACATGGATATAAAGCTGAATCATTTGTTTCAAAACAAATTTTCAAGCACCTTATTTTTATTTGATGGGTAGCATAAGCACCCGCGGTTCAAATTCCCAGTTCTCCAAATTTTTTACATCTTCGAAGTATGCGCGGGATCCATCCGGTTTCACAGGCTGATAGTTGGACGCAGCACGTCGGAACTGGGTTGTGGCATGCCAAGCCCAGCTGCAAATTGTTAAAAGAGAGGAGCTATGGATTTGGGCCTTCCAGAACAGTTAAGTGTCGCGACCTCGATCGTGAAGCGCCTCCCATGGACTAAAAAGGCCTAGTCCGTTATTATTAGTTGTTATATGTAAAATATTCCATAATGAAAATAAATATGTAAAATGCAATGAATTTAGTCCGATTTCACTGAAAACATCCGATTTGCATGAAATTCGTCCGTGGAACCACAAGACGGCTGTCCATACAGAGCCTAACTATTCGGAAGCAGCAGGTCCATGGCCGTACGCAAGCAAGTGCATGCACTTATTATCACGATGGAAAAGTAATGCTGGTGTCTGAGACGGTGAAACCCATGAAGTCTTCAACGTACTCAATAAACGAGAGAAATCTGCAAGTACAGACTGATAACTGGGATCCAGCAGGTATATTGTTTTTTCAGCTCGAGAAGTTTCAACTGGGCTGTAGACTGCCCAGGCTTGGTTTTGTTTTTAACAGGCCAAGCCCATGAGGACAACGGGGCACAAAGATCCAGCAGCTATCTATTAGCCTCTGGCCGGCCAACGTTAGTTATATTTTGTCTTAGAACATCTGCAGGCGGTTTTTTTACTGAATCAAACACACAACCCAGTTCTATTTTCCTCTTGAAATGCCATGTCCTACTTCCGTTTTCTAATCTCTACCTATTGTTTTTCTAGTTCATATAAACGTATCATTATATTGAAAATACATAAAGTTCCCTTTTCAAATTTACATTCCTTTTTTCCCTCCCAGTGTTGATTTTTTTACCACTGGTTTTCCCTTAGACCAACTCAATTGTCCCACGTCTTATTTGCTTACAAAAACAAAACTATTTTTTGGCAAATAAGTAAGTTCATAAAAAATAAATGTTTATCATTTCAGGATTACAACAGTTCAGACTCCACCGAAATATGCAAAATAAGGTTTAACTTTTTGACCGTAGTCCTTGGCAGAAAATGGGTTGTAATAAATTCTTTAAGAATTAGCAAATGGGATGTAAATTATTAAAAAAAATAGGAATGGGCCTTATCTTGTCTGCCCCATATTTGGAGGCTGACTTCTGGGCCTACTAAGTTCATGCGTACACAAGGTTTCTCCAAAAAAGGAACTTAGTCAACAATCGACTCTACCAGCGTCAGACCGTTAGATGTCAATCTAACGGTAATCATGCTTCTTCAGTCTCTGATCTTCCTTCTACAGCCGCCCAAACCAGCGCCGACGGAACCTCCTGCTTCCGCCTCCCGTGGCCGGTTGTGCTGCCGGGCAGGCCTCACTGCCCCACCATGCTCGCATCCCTAGCCTGGCTATCCCTCTACTCACCCACACCTCCTGTTATTCTCCGGCGACGGTAGCTGAACCAGTCAACCTCGTACTCCCCACCATGTGGGCAACCACTGCCGAGTCTTCCCCTGCTCCATGTCGATCCCTTCCTAGGCCTCTCCATCATCCACCGCCCTGGTGCTCTTGGCGCGGGGTGGTCAACGAACGACATCCATCGGAAGTGGGCTATAGGTGGAGAGGCTCACAACTGGGTCCACGGCCGTACACAAGGAAATGCCTCCTTATTACGCGCAAAATAATGATTGCCCCACCTGACAGCTGGGACCGACCGGAAGGGCCTCCATATTTTGCGAAAAAACGTCCCCCGATAGACAGCTCGGACCCACCAGCTATATCTTCGCACGCAAGGAAGTGCCTCCTTATTACGGAAAATAATTAATACTCCCCCTACTAGATGGGACCCACAATAGTGGGAGGCTGACTTGTGGGCCTACTAAGTTGACGCAGACGGAGCCTTTGTCAACTTAGTCAATATGATCGTTTCTAGCTCCAGTGACCGCACAATATCCATCCAATGGCAGTAGTGCTTCTTCACTCTCTGGTCTTCTTGCTCCAGACGCCCAAACCAGCGCCGGTCGTGCCGCCTGCTCTTGCTTGCCGTGGCTAGCTGTGCTGCTGCGGAGGCCTCACCGCCCCCTACTACTCCCACCGCTTGCTAGGCCATCCCTCTACTCACACCCCCCTGTTATTCTGCAGCGACGGTAGCCTCACACCGTAGTCGAACCAGTGAACCATCATATTCCTCTCCATGTAGGCATCCACTGATGCGTCTTCCCCGGCTCCGTGTTGTCCCCTTCCTAAGCCTCCCTATCATCCACCTCCTTGGTGCTCTCGGTGCGGTGTGGTCAATGTGGTCAAGGAACGAGTTCCATCGGAAGAGTACTATACATGGAGAGGTTGACAGCCAGATCCACGGCCATAGCAAGGATGTGCAACCTTATTACGCGTAAAAAAATTTATTCCTCCACCTGAAATCAGGGACCATCCGGAAGGGCCTCTGTATTTTGCGAAAAAACGTCCCCCACTGACAGCTCGGACCCACCAGCTGTAGCTTCACACGCAAGGAAGCGCCTCCTTATTATGCACAAAAAAATGAAGACTCCCCCTGCTAGCTGGGACCCACCGTAGTGGAGGCTGACTTGTGGGCCTACTAACTTGATGCGAAAGGAGGGCTTTGTCAACTTAGTCAATACTAGTATAACGCCCGTGCGTTGCCACGAGCTCTTCAAAATTTATAATCAGTATCTTTCATTTATCATCCCCTCATATTGGGTGATTATGGGGTGCTCTAATTAGAAACACAACAATCAAATATTAGGAAGTTTCACCGAACGAACAACAACGAATAATATGATATCTATCAAACGAATAAAATGAGGTCATATTTTTGGTCCGTCATGCACTTCTGTTGAAAAGTGCCTATCCCTTTTAGAATCAACCCACTGTTTGCTCGCACGCAAAAAAATACATCTCTAATGTGGGGAACCGATCGGTGCCAAAAAGAACTCAAACTCCTATCCAATCTCGACTTCGTGCTCTTCCACTTCCATTGATAAAGATGGGACGTCAAGGGTTTCATCATGATGACCTCGAGCAGCCGCCGACATCCCTCCCCACATCTACCCTACCCCCTGCTGCCGCTTGCACTGTCCTTGCTCCTCGAGGGAGCTAGGGACACAATGTTCTCTAGGATGGGCATGACCAGATCCACGAGGAGGCCACATTCTTCCATGGGAACCCAACCAAGCACACCACCCTCCGCAACCATCCAATCCCGGCCTAACAAAGTCAAGACCCGCCATCGATCCACAAATCAGGCTCGCCGCATCCAGGTTCACTGCAAGTCTGCGACGAGTCTGTAGTCGACATCTTGACTTTGGCTATCCCCACGGAAGAATCATCGGATCCTGCTTACTTTTACCATCACTTCGTCTCTTCCCAAGGCAGCGACACCACCCAGCCAATCACCACCACCGCTTGCGGCTTGCCTACATAAAATCATGAGAAATCCCCACGGCGGTGCTGTAAGATCACCTTGGCGACCTCGACAGTGACCGACTGGTCTAAGATCTAAGCTAGCCGCTCTTTGTAGAAACCAATAGAAGTAGGCATGTGACTCAGATTTGTTCTTTGGTGTGCATGCGTTTCTTGCTGCCCACCAGCTCTTGTCTACAACTCGCCTATCTCTGTACCAGCTCTTGGTCTACAACTCGCCTATCTCCATGCTCGAGACGACCAAGCTCGATGCGCAAGCCGCATACGTCTGCTAGAGCTATATCCAGGCCCTATGATTTTTGGATCACTGGCACTATGGGTGCCAGGACCGGAGTCGCCCTCATCCACCAAGTGGATCAAGGAGGCCCACCACCTAGACTCTACATCGCAACATTTTGTGTTTTCCTATAAAAAGTAAAGAACCTTCTCTAATAAACGTAAATATAACCTTTTGGTTTTATAGTCTCAACTTTCCTACACTCCAATACCAGAAGGATTTCTTGGTTTTATTTAATGACCTTCTTGAATGTCATTCACTTAGAAAGGTAGTAATACAATCTGTGATATTAAGGCAAATTATTAGTCATATTAAAGTGCAAAAGGCCCTATAGGAGTCAAAGCATGACTTTTATGGTTATACTGTAATTTGCAAGATCTGAGATTTATGCAAGTGTACAATTAGAGAAGAGCCAATTAAATAGATTTTCACATTCAGAATAGTACGATTAGCAGTAGCACTTCAATTTTTTCATGTTTGATCAGCTTGCTAGGTGGTTATCACTAAGCATGTTGGAACGATGAGCATAACCTAACTTAGTTCAGTACGTGTTGCTGCAAATTAGTTCAGTACGTACGAAGCTGTTGCTAATTTCAATGCCTGGCTGTTGCAAGTTTCTAATGAAAAAGTACTTCAGGTCAAAGGTCAGGGAATATACACTTTCGTTATCATGGTTGTTTCCTTATAGTGAACAACTTTGATCACCACTTCAACAGCTACTATCTATATGAAGACATTAGCTAAGTAGATATAGGCAAAGAAAGCATGTAGGCAAAACCAGAATTAAAAACATCCTTCTCAATGGAGCTCGTGCAGTTCGGAAGACCCTAATCATCGATGAGGGACCCCTCCGATGGTAGCATGGCGTGACAATTGCCGTCAATGACGACACCCAAAGTACCTTGCATAATCCATCGATCCAGTTCGGAACAATCAAGCACATACCTTGCAAAGTGATGTGGATCTGAAGCAGAGGTGGGAAGGTAAAGGCTCAGGTGAGGTGGAATGAGACGTTGATATAGACGTGCACGCATGAGAATAAGGCGGTGCCCAGGATGGATCTCCATCGGAGGAGGCCGGATCCGCTGGGGAGGAGGTCGCTGTAGTACCTGCCATCTGTGCGATGGATCATGGGGCTGGCAGGCAGGGGGAGGGGATAGGAGGGAGCGGGTGGGCTAGAGCGCAGATGGCGGGTGCCCCCGACGACGGCTGGGAAGGATGGTGGAGGAGGTGGATGAGGATGGCGGCGGCGGCGTCTGCGGTTGCGCCTCGTCCGCAGTCGTGCTGGTGGTGGTTGATGCGAGAGCCGGATGGCGTCGGCCAGAATCAGGCAGGGGCAACAAAGATTTGGAGGAGAGGGAGAATGGAGGCGATGAGCGATGGGAGGAAGGGCCACCGACGATTGGGGTGGCCTCAGATGCGCCCTCCGTGGCCGCCTATTTCATGGGACGAACACCCGTGCTCACCGTCGGGCTCGCCTTCGGCCGCTGCCTCGCCGACATTCACGACGTAGAGCCCCTTCCTCCGATCCCATTTGCCAGGGAGGCAGCGCCATCCTTCATCGTAGAGAACGAGTCCACACTGAGATCCCAACCAGATCGTGATTGTGCCACCCCAAACCGCAGCGGCACATCCCACTCCATCAACGACCAACCTATATGAGGCGGAGGGTCAGTGTAGGACGCGAGCGCCGTCACCATGGACGTGGGGGACGCCGTAGGTGGGAAGGAGGCGGCGACGGCGTCTGTGTCAGGAAGATCGCACGACGGTGGCGGCGTTTACTCGAGGGGATCGAGAGGAGCTGCGCTTGGTGCCCGGTGGGTTCTTTGGTGCATGCGTGGGGCTGGAGATTGTGATAGGTGATCAGGTGAGGGCGTGCCATACCTGGATTGATAGCCTTACCATACCTAGTCGTAATTTAAATTTATTACCATATTCGATATTTCCCGAGTATGGCCTTACCATACCTGGATTGATAGCCTTTGGGGTAATTTAATTTATTACCATATAATTACCATATTCAAAATTTCCTGAGTTATGACCTTACCATACCTGGATTGATTTATTACTATACGTGGATTAATTATGATTTATTACTATATGATTTATTACTATACGTGGATAGCCTTACCATACCTGGTGGTAATTTAAATTTATTACCATATTCGATATTTCCCGAGTTATGGCCTTACCATACCTGGATTGATAGCCTTTGGGGTAATTTAAATTTATTACCATATTCGATATTTCCCAAGTTATGGCCTTACCATACCTGGATTGATAGCCTTTGGGGTAATTTAAATTTATTACCATATAATTATCATATTCAAAATTTCCTGAGTTATGACCTTATCATACCTGGATTGATTTATTACTATACATGGATTAATTATGATTTATTACTATATGATTTATTACTATACGTGGATAGCCTTACCATGCCTGGTGGTAATTTAAATTTATTACCATATTCGATATTTCCCGAGTTATGGCCTTACCATACCTGGATTGATAGCCTTTGGGGTAATTTAAATTTATTACCATATTCGATATTTCCCGAGTTATGGCCTTACCAAACCTGGATTGATAGCCTTTGGGGTAATTTAAATTTATTACCATATAATTACCATATTCAAAATTTCCTGAGTTATGACCTTACCATACCTGGATTGATTTATTATTATACGTGGATTAATTATGATTTATTACTATATGATTTATTACTATACGTGGATAGCCTTACCATACCTGGTGGTAATTTAAATTTATTACCATATTCGATATTTCCCGAGTTATGGCCTTACCATACCTGGATTGATAGCCTTTGGGGTAATTTAAATTTATTACCATATAATTACCATATTCAAAATTTCCTGAGTTATGACCTTACCATAACTGGATTGATTTATTACTATACGTGGATTAATTATGATTGATTACCATAAATACGTTGGGTATTGCCGGTCAGACGAGAAAAGAGAAAAACCGGTGGGAGGGGCTGGTGGGAGGTGGGACGAAGAAAAACCGGTTGAAAATAAACCGGTTGAAAATAAACCGGTTGAAAATGGGGGGACTATTCAACCAATTCGTCCATTAGGAGTAGAGATGAACGGTTCTAGCTCTAGTGACCGTACGATGTCCATCCAACGGATGTAGTGCTTCTTCAACCTCTGGTCTTCTTGCTCTAGCTGCCCAAACAAGCGCTGGTCATGCCGCTTGCTCTTGCCTCCAGTGGTCGGCTCTGCTACCGCGCAGGCCTGACCGCCCCACCTTACTCCAACCTCTGGCCAGGCCATCCCTCTACTGACCCACGACCCCTGTTATTCTGTGGCGACTGCAACCTCACACCGCAGCTGAACCCATCAACCCTCGTACTCCTCTCCGCATGGGCATCCACTGTCGCGTCTTCCCCGGCTCCGTGTCATCCCCTTCCTAGGCCTCGCCATCATCCACCGCCTTGGTGCTCTCGGCGTGGTGTGGTCAATGTGGTCAAGGAATGACTTCCATCGGAAGAGTACTATATGTGGAGAGGCTGATAGCCGGGTCCACCGCTGCAGCAAGGAAGTGCAACCTTACTACGCGTAAAATAATTTTCCCTCCACCTGACAATGGGGACCCACCGGACGAGCCACCGTATTTCGTGAAAGAAACGTTTCCCCCCTGATTGCTGGGACCCACCAGCTACATGTTCGCATGCAAGGAAGTGCCTGACAGTCGGGACCCACCATGTCAGGGGCACTGATCCATGTTTCGACGTGGAGGATGATCTTGCCTCCGCCGCCGCTGACTTTGGGCGGGCTCTGGCCAAGATGAAGTGCCCCAGCAACTACCTCTCAGGACTTAACAAGTATGAACTCACCAGTTCAATCTTACCAATACCAGTTGCAATTAATGGCTATGTTTTGTACGGTCGATGTCTTAAGCATCTTGTAGTAAACATGCCTAACATGTTTTAGCTATTTTCCCTACCTTTTTATAGACAATTGGGCCATTATTTGCTCTGGCAGCACGTGCCCTGTGATGTTTAACTCTGCCAATTGCATTTTTACTAGTACCGATTTCAATGGCCATTAAGCCTGTTGCAATTAACAGTTCTATCCATTTTTAAACAGTTGTATTTCAATGGCTACGAACTTACAAAACATGAATTAGGATGTTGTTAAGCCTGTTGCAATTAACAGTTGAATCCAGTTTTAATTCGTTCCTTTGCTACCGTGCTACTCTTTCGCAATGAAGATATCCCTGCAGATGCTGCTGTTTTATTACCATTTGCTATTTTGGTGTATGTTAACCCTGTTGTAGTTAACATTGGCTTTTGATGTACTTACATAGGGCTACAATGGGGATGTTGTTGTTTGCCATCGAGGTTAGCTGCATCCCACGTCTTATACACCATCTATTCATAAATTTAAGTATTTTTAGAGAGTCCAATGACCACATAAGGAGCAAAATGAGTCAATCTAGATTCTAATCTAAACTATATCTATAATTCTATATACATTTGTATGTGTTCATATCAAAATCTCTAAAAATACTTGTACTTAGGAATGTAGCTAGTTTTATTTTACATCATTTGTGCAATCTCATTTAGCTTCTAACATTTACTAGTTGCTTGTAGGTACGTATATGAGTGGTACTGATCCACGCTTCGATCCCTTTTGGGTATGGGGCTATGAGATATTCATGAACAAGCATCAAGTGAGGAAACTAAGAAAGATAGTTATGCGAAAGAAATGGGTGATGGGAATAAAGCTCTTTATTTACACTTTGTCCAAGACAATAGTGAACTTTAGGATGGTAAGTAATCTTTTGCCTTTCCCCCCTGCCCACAACAAGTTACTCTATTATACCTCATGATCTAATATTTTTCTCTTTTCAGTGGTTTCCGAAGCTATTTACTGATGATTACCTTGCAAACTACATGACCGGAGTGGATGCAACTAAGGTTAACATATATAATTCATGCTACAATGATAATGCTCTAAAAGTCTTCCTGAAGGCGGTGAAGGATGAGCGGGTGATCGTCACAAGGGGTTGGACAAAATTTGTTCGTGCCTATGGCATGTAGGAAGGCACATTATGGGTATTCTGCTTCGTCAACAACATCGGCAGTCAAAATGATTTACACTCGTCTCTTCACCTTTACCACCTGTAAAATATTGTGGTTCATCATAGTAAATTGTTGTCTAATCCTGTAACTACTGAACATATTGTATTGAAAATTTTATTTATGGACTCATTGTTGAACCATTGTGCTGAGAATTTGAATTGCACATTTCATATTTCAAAACTTCCAATTCGAGTAATAAATTACGGCCAAAAAAATTGTATAGGAGTGAATAAAATAATGTGCACACAGTTAGAAAGAAAACAGCGTGTGCGATAAAAAAAGAAAGCAGACGGTTCTTTGACGTGAAACATTTGCGATGCCCTTAAGACGCACACACGGTTTCGTCTCATATGTGTGTGCGATTCATGGTAATATAGCAAACATTTCAAGCCAGTGTGCGTGTGTGATAGGAATACCAATCACACACAATTACGAAAATGTACACATTGGCGTTAGTAGAGGCACCACACACATTTTACATTCTTGAACCGTGTGCGATAACGTACCTATCCTAAAATATCGGCAGATTAAATGTTGATGTCCACCTTTTTCACACGACTATAGTGTCCTGATCATTTGGGATGTACATACGAACAGAAACGTTTTCCCGGGATTTAGCATGTGGGATGTACATACGAACGAAAATCTTTTCCCTGGATTCACTGTGTGGGATGTACATAAGAACGGAAAGGTACTCCTTGGATTGACTGTGTGTGATATACATACGAACGGAAATGTTTTCTGGGATTCACCGCGTGGGATGTACATACCTACGGAAATGTTTTCTGGGATTCACCGTGTAGGATGTACATACCTACGGAAATGATTGGGTTTCCATGGGTCACCCGATCGCACACGAACTCATTTGGTGTCCTAGGAGGGCCTATCCCCAGCGATTTCTGGGTCGTGTGGGAAGGACCCCCTATCACCCACACTCAGTTGGCGACAGTTCCAAATGCCATCGCGGAAAGGGGTTAAAAACCGTTTGTATAGCACCGACGCGTACTAGTGGATCCCGAGTTTGCTACTTCACCTATCTTTATTGATGATAAGGATTATGAATTCTCTGTCGATCCAGAGTTAATCACTTTGGTTGAATCCAATCCTTTCCATGGTTATGAAACGGAAACTGTTGTGGCACATCTTACTAAGTTGAATGATATAGCCAGCCTTTTTGCTCATGATGAGAAGATTCACTACTATTATATTCTCAAGTTATTTCTGTTCTCATTAAAGGGTGATGCTAAGGCTTGGTACAATACTCTTGCTCCTGGTTGTGTGCGTAGTCCCTAGGATATGATTTATTACTTCTCTGAAAAATATTTCCCTGCTCATAAGAAACAAGTTGTCTTGCAGGAAATATTTAACTTTGTGCAAATTGAAGAAGAGAGTCTCCCACAAGCTTGGGGGAGGCTTCTCCAATTGCTTAATGCTTTGCTTGATCATCCTCGTAAGAAAAATGAAATACTTGATATCTTCTATAATGGACTAACCAATGCTTCTAGGGATTTCCTAGATAGTTGTGCTGGTTGAGTTTTTAGGGAACGAACTATTGGGCAAGCTGAAGAATTATTGAATAACATATTGAAAAATTATGATGATTGGACTCCTCCTGAAACACCTATTAAACCCACTCCGAAGAAGAGGGGTATCTTATATGTCAGTCCTGAAGATATGCAAGAGGCAAAGAAATCTATGAAGGGTATTAAAGCCGAGGATGTTAAAAATTTACCACCTATCGAAGAAATACATGGGCTTGAAGCACCACCACCAGCTAAGGTGGTAGAGGTAAAATCTTTAAAGAGATCCAATGATAGTGATGATCCTCATAGTAAACATCCTAGTCAATGCCTGTATGAGTTTGATAATTACATTAGAAAGCAATATCACTTCAATGCAAATGTTATGAAACAATTGAAATGCAACTCTGATATGATTGCTTGCTTGAGTGACTTGTTATTTAGAATCTCAAATGATGTTAGAGGTGTAGGAAAGCATGCCTCTATGGTTCAAACTCAATTAGAACAAGTTGCTAAATCTCAGAGAGAGTTACTTGATGAAATGAACAATAATATAAGTGACTTTGCTGTTAGAGTAGCTACTAGAGGAGGTAAAATGACTCAGAAACCACTTTATCTTGAGGGACACCCAAAGAGAATTGAACAAGACTCTCAAAGAATTAAAACGGATGCACCTAGTCCTTCTAAAAAGAAAAAGAAAAAGAAAAATAATAGGACTTTGCCTGCCTGTAGTGAACCTGAATTAGAAAAACCTCCTGATAATGATAAAGAAATTTCTATCTCTGATGCTAAAACTCAATCTAGTAATGAACACTCACCTTCTGATAATGAAAAAGATAATGATGAGGTTCATGAAGACACTCAAACAAATGATAAAGAACCAGATAATGATGTTTAGATAGAACCAGCTATTGATCTTGATAACACACAACCTAAGAATAAAAGATATGATAAAAGAGATTTTGTTATTAGAAAAATGGAAAAGAAAGAGAACAATGGGTTCAAAATCCTATGCCCTTCCCACCTAAGTCAACTAAAAAGAAAGATGATGAAGAATTTGAATGCTCCACTGAAATGCTTAGGCCAGTCTTTTTGCGAACTCGCTTGACTGATATCTTAAAACTGCCTCCTTATGCAAAGTACATGAAAGACATCATCACCAATAGAAGAAAAATACCGAAAGCTGAAATCTCCACTATGCTTGCTAATTATACTTTTAAAGATGGAGTACCTAAAAACTTGGAGATCCAGGAATACCAACTATACCTTGCTCCATCAAAGGAAAGTATGTAAAAACTGCCTTGTGTGATTTTGGAGCTGGTGTTAGCATCATGCCTTTCTCTTTATATAAAAGACTTGATTTGAATAAACTCAAACCTACTGAAATATCTTTGCAAATGGCTAACAAATCAACTATCATACCGATCGGTATTTGTGAGGATGTGCCCGTTGTTGTTGCTAACGTTACTATTTTGACTGACTTTGTTATACTTGAGATGCCCGAGGATGACAACATATCAATTATCCTTGGTAGACCCTTCTTGAGTATTGCAGGGGTTGTTATTGATTGCAATAAAAGCAAGGTCACTTTTCATATCAATGGTAATGAGCATACGATGCACTTTCCGAAGAAACAAGTCCAAGTGAATGGTATTAATGTTATTGAAAAATCTCTGACAATCACTATTGGAAGTTTTCAACTACCTGTACCTACTATTAAAAAGAAATATGAAATGTTTATTGTTGGGGACATTCATATCCCCATTGAGGTAACTTCGTGATTTACGAAAGTTCTTCGGTTTCTTGCTAATCGAAAGTGGTTGTTAATAAGACTTGATCAACCTTATTAATGGATCATTTTTTAGAGGTATCACTACAAAAAAAAGACACATCCGTGACATTTTGGGATGAACGGATTTTTTTCTGTCATACTTATGACACTTCTATGACGCTAATTGTGAAAAAACCCGGTATCATCATAGATGTGGTGGGCTCCTACTTCTATGACAAAAAATCATGACAGAAAATGGGCTTTTCATCCTGGGTGGGCCGGAGACGCAACTGCATGACATTCTTTGGATCGTCCATGATGGAAAAAACCGTGGTTGAAGCGAGGGCGAGGAAAATATCAGGGAGTTCCCGGTTACGGTGGGTGGTCGGGGGCTGAGCGATGCACGTTTCTCTCATACCGTACGCGCGTGGGTGCGAGGCGTTGGGCTCTAACTGAACCCGAGCGAGGCGTCGCCTAACTAAACCCGAGCGATTGCACTGCGGGCTACATGTTACTGAACCCGAGCAATCAAGTGATTCCTTCGCTACTGCTGCTAATTGAAGCCGATCGATGCTGCCTCTGGATGAACAGTGAGAATTGCTGGGGGGTTGGATGAACAGTTCCAAGTGGGGGTTGGATGAACATGACCCCCGTGGTGTTGCCGCTGGATGAACAGGACCCCGTGGTGTTGCCGCTGGATGAACAGGACCTCGATCGATCAAGCCGGTTGGGTGTGGATGAACAGGACCCCTTGGAGGGCTGGATGAACAGGACCCTGTGGAGGGAAGGTTGAACAGTAGCCGTTGGAGGGCCAGTTGAACAGTAGCCGGTGGAGGGCTGGATGAACAGTAGCCCGTGGAGGGGTGGTTGAACAGGAGCCCGTGGAGAAGGCTGGTTGAACAGTAGCTGGTGGAGTAGGGCGCGGTGGAGGCTGGATGAATAGGAGCCCGTGGATGAACAGTCGCAGGTGGAGGCTAGAGGAGGTCGATGGTGCATGAATAGTAGCCTGTGGAGGCTGGAGGAGGTGGACGGTGGAGATGAACAGTATCCCGTGGAGTCCCGTTTTGTGGTACGCCACACCCCTCCCGATGAACAGGAACCCCGTTTCAACCATAGCGCTCCAACACAAGTCCGTTTCCTCCGTTTTGTGGTAAGCGGCACCCCTCCCGATCAACAGGACCCTGTTTCGACCATAAGAGGTCCAGCAGAAGTCCGTTTCCACTGTTTTGCGGTACGCCAGACCCCTCCCGATGAACAAGATCCCATCTTGAACGTGTCTGGTCGAACATAAGGCAGTTTCCTCCGTTCTGCAGTACGCCAGGCCTCGTTTCCATCGGCTATTCCGTCCAAGCGGGTTGGCTCCCACGCGTTCAGTCGCCTCCCGATGAACATGATGCATTCCGTTGCCTCCCCATGAACACGACGATGACGCAGTTTCTCCATATCGATCCAGCCATGTACACGAGCCCTGGTCGTACGTATGCGCGAGTAGGCGTTCAAGACCCCGCCCATATATACGTACGTGAACATATTTAATTTCTTGCACCCTGGCCGCTATACGTACGTCTATATGCTACGTGCGCGCCTCTACTATGACACATGCACGCCTCTACATCGACCAGTATGTACGTACACGTTCGCGGCCAGAATGACAGTGCTACGTACACTTCGACCAGGTGGGTCCCAACTTTCAGGCACTTCCTTGCATGCGAAGATGTACCTGGTGGGTCCCAGTAGTCAGGGAGGCGAATCTTTTTTTCCCGGATGCACTTCCTTGCGTGCAAAGATGTAGCTGGTGGGTCCCAGCAGTCAGGGGGAAACATTTTTTCACGAAATACAGTGGCTCATCCGGTGGGTCCCTGCTGTCAGGTGGAGGAATAATTATTTTGCGCGTAATAAGGAGCCAATTCCTTGCGGCTCCCATGGACCCAGCTGTCAGCCTATCAACGTGCAGTACTCTTCCGATGGAAGTCGTTCCTTGACCAGGTTGACCACGCTGCGCCGAGAGCACCAGGGCAGTGGACGATGGTGAGGCCTAGGAAGGGGACGAAGCGGAGCCGGGGAAGACGCGGCAGTGGATGCCCTCGTGGAGAGGAGTACCAGGGTTCACAGGTTCGGCTGTGGTGTGAGGCTGCCATCGCCGCAGAATAACAGGGCGTGTGGGTAAGTAGAGGGATGGCCTGGCCAACGATGGGAGTAGTAGGGGCGGTGAGGCGTC
This sequence comes from Triticum aestivum, assembly GCF_018294505.1. Classification (NCBI taxonomy): domain Eukaryota; kingdom Viridiplantae; phylum Streptophyta; class Magnoliopsida; order Poales; family Poaceae; genus Triticum; species Triticum aestivum. Next base: position 270,173,336 of record NC_057798.1, on the reverse strand, counting down.
CGCGGCATCACAACCAGCCACGGAGGCAGGAGCACGCGGCATGACCGACGCTGGTTTGGGCGGCTGGAGCAGGACGACCAGAGGTTGAAGAAGCACTAGGGCCGTTGGATGGACATCGTACGGTCACTGGAGCTAGAGTCATTCATATATTGAGTAAGTTGACAAAGCCCTATGTCCCCGTCAACTTAGTAGGCCCACAAGTCAGCCTCCCACTATGGTGGGTCCCAGCTGGCAGGGGGTATTCATTTTTTGTGCGCAATAAGGAGGCACTTTGTTGCGTGCGAAGATATAGCTAGTGGGTCCAACCTGTCAGTGGAGGGAAGGTTTTTTTCGCAAAATACAGAGGCCCTTCCGGTGGGTCCTAGATGTCAGGTGGAGGAATCATTATTTTGCGCGTAATAAGGAGGCATTTCCTTGTGTGCGACCATGGACCCAGTTGTCATCCTCTCCACATATAGTCCACTTCTGATGGATGTCGTTTGTTGACCATGTTGACCACGCCGCACCGAGAGCACCACGGCGGTGGACGATGGCGAGGACTATGAAGGGAACGACACGGAGCCGGGGAAGACACAGCAGTGGCTGCCCACGCGGTGGAGAGTACGAGGGTTGACTGGTTCGGCTGTCCTTGCTGGAAAATAACGGGAGGTGTGGGTGAGTACAGGGATAGACAGGCCTGGGATGCGAGTATGGTGGGGCCGTGAGGCCTGCCCGGCAGCACAGCCGACCACGAGAGGCGGGACAATTGAGTTGGTTTAAAGGAAAACCAGTGGTAAAAAATCAGTGCTGGGAGGGAAAACAGCAACAAAAATAAGGATGTAAATATGAAAGGGGAATTTTATGTATTTTCAATATAATGATATGTGTATATGAACTAGTAAAACAATAGGTAGAGATTAGAAAATGGATGTAGGACATGCGTTTCAAGAGGAAAATAGAACTGGGTTGTGTGTTTGATTCAGTAAAAAACTGCCTGCGGCTGTTGTAAGACAAAATATAACTGACGCTGGTGGGCCAGAGGCTAGTAGATACCTGCTGGATCTTTGTGCGTCATAGTCGTCATGGGCTAGGCCTGTTAAAAACCAAACGAAGCCTGGGCAGTCTAGAGCCCAGTTGAAACTTGCTCGACCTGAAAAAACAATATACCTACTCAATAAACGAGAGGATTCTGCAAGTACAAACTAATAACTGGGATGCACCAAGGATATTGTTTTTTATCATCATAATAAGTGCATGCACTTGTTTCGAAAAATTTAGAGAACTGGGAATTCGAACGGTAGGTGCTTATGCTACCCATCAAATAAAAATCAGGTGCCTGAAAATTCGTTTCGAAACAAATGATTCAGCTTTATATCCACGTCGACCCTCGGCATGATGGCTGGAACCAAATGCCAAGTTCATACCAAAAGATCGTTAACAACAATACCAACTTGTGTACGACAAGGTAGTACAAGTACCAATACCTAACTAACTTATAATCTTTTTACTCCTGGCCCTAGTGTTCGTCTGGTAGAAAATCTTGCAGAGGACTAGCTCCCGCTTCTTCTCTTGCTCCAGGTCCTCGAGGTGGTACTGGTGCATCACCCAGTTGGCCTCTGCTGGTCGAAGTTCTTGTTGGTGTGCAGCACTAGAACCTTTTCGTTGCCCGTCTACCGGCCGTTGACCATCACCGGCAAGGTATTGCCGGTTTTGTGCCACATCGCGTGCATGCCACACTCCGGCTGTATCTTGCGACGCGTCCATGTGCCCCTTTTGAACGCCCTGGAATTGCACTGGAAGAAATGCTTGCTTAGGCCACTCAGTGTGATACCTACAGTATTATCGAATACAAGTTTTGGTGTACGTAGTTGGCATTTTCATAACATCTTTGGCATGTTGTAGTCACTTGTTTCACTTTTTATTAATTATCAAATTTTAATTGCTTCACTAGGTCTGTGTCTAAAAAGAAAAATAGAGCTATAAACAAAGGAATATGTTTGTGCAAGTAGACGGCCGATCGGTGTCTTACCTGGAAGTTTCTCAGGATGGGCGTAGCATATGCCGTGCTTGCTGTCGATTGTTGGTATGAACAAATCGATGAGAGGGTGAGATCTCGCGCTGTCAGCACTCACTTTGGCCTCAAGGTGCTTGATCAGCTCCCGATCCGTGCGATCGAACTTGACACCAGCCGGCAACATCGGCCAATCCTTCTTGGACTTGCATCGGTTAATTACAGTTATATGGTACTCAATGTATGATCAATCGACTATTTTAAGTGAATTATGAAAGATTTCCACAGATAAGTGGTACTCTAAATCTGAATTCCAGAATACCCGAACACGCCACCGGAAATTCTTGTGTTACCTCACGCGCAGCGTGTTGTCACGTCAATTCAATGTGTGGACATGATGAATAATTTGACCGACGTATACTAGTACTGCTACTGTACTGCTTACTAGTCGTATTTAGTGTGACATTTTAACCATAGGTTTAAGTAACAAGTACTTACTTGAAGCCTAATTGATATATATATATATATATATATATATATATATATATGGCTTCTGCACAACATCTCCATCATCATTATCAGTACATCCTAAGCAAGTGAGTTAGGATGCACTTGATCCCAAAAAGGTATCTATCCTTGAAACCAGAGGAGTGCTTCAAACTAACAATTGTACATAATATCCAACAAAAGAGGGTCGTGCTACAACAGCAGAATACATGGGCTAGTCTAGATATCAGTACGAATCAAGTTGTGCATATTTGCTATTGGCATGAACCACATCGCCGCATGTCGGGTTTGCAACAGCCATCCATCGCATGGTAGCTTGATGCCTTTCACACACTGAAGATTATCTGGCAACAAGTTGTGTAGACGAATCTCTGGATATGGTGATTCATGAAACCCATGGTATGATGTGCAAACACAGTCCCCCCTGGCGAATGGAAGTTGCATAGCACAGTAATCATCGCCGGTGATATGATCGATGATTGGTTGGATGATTGGATAATTGAGCCCGAGGAACATTGAGTGGTTGTCGAGGCTGTAAACCCGCCTCCAGTTGAATACGCCTGGCCCAACAGAGCTGGGATTTTTCTCAAACACAAAGCAGCCATAGCCATCAATGTCATGAATGCCCCAGGCATTGTACTTCATGTGGTTTGATGTAACGGTTTGGTCAATTTGGTACGTGCGAATGAGCATCAAATGACCGCCGTCAGCTGAACGAGCGATAAACCACCACCCATCGGCTGGTATGATTCCAGGTCCTGGAATCATGAAGGCCAGTGCATTTGCGTCTGCTGCAACAATTCAAATTGGAGACTAAAAGGACAAAAATAAACAAACATGTTTAGAGTATGGTTGGAGTTAAGATTATTATAAAAGTGACACATATCATAGACAGAGAATTGCAATGTCATGGTCATAATCATACCCCAAGTTAAAAAATATAAGCCAATCGCTTTCATATTCTAGCAATATGTCATGGTTCGAACATCATGTAACAATGAGAGGAAAATATCTATGACAGAGCCTACCCATATTCTACCATAGCACTTACTACTGTTCTCATATCAACCCTAAGCAATAACATGCGTTGTTATAAAAATCTTGGAAATGAGAGTAACATATAGCAATCATGAGCTTATGCTCATAATATCTATTCTAACAATCATTAGATGCCAACTGTTCTCATATCAACTCTAACAATAACATGTGTGGTCATAAAAATCTAGGAAATGAGAGAAACATATAGCAATGATGTGGTTATAGACATACTATCTATTCTAAATTTGTAACAATGAACAAGCAGTCGTATTCATAAGGTAAAGATGAGATGAGATAGAACAATTACACGACGATAGATTCCACCAGTATAGGCAGCAAATCTGTGTATCGACCGTGTAAACGATGCCATCGTGCACTATAGCATCAGACAGAAATGTTGCCTCAATAGGATTGACGATGAGCCATAACCATGTATGGTGATCGGATTCCAGATAGACTAATCCCATGTTGAACAAGGCAATGAGCTTGTAATCCATGTAGTATTCCGAATGTGTGGGCACTTGACAGATTACAACTTTCAGCATACAGAGGTCAAGCTAAAAGCTTGATGAGTCTCGTGCGTAGTAGGCAGGAGTGTCCGGCGGGCCGCGAGCCTCGATGGTGGCGGTATCCAACGATGGAAAGGTGATCTCTCGTTGGGTGTAGATATCCACGAGACTCCACTGACTACCAGATTGGTGGATGAGGATGATCCAGTTGGCCTTCATGCCCACCCAGTAGTGGTTACACATGATGGACAGGTGGACGGGTAGTGGTAGCATGTCGATGGGCACCATGGCAACCTCCGTAGGATCGTCAATTCGTTGTCTGGGCCACCTGCGAAGATCGGGCATCAGCAAGCAGGGTGTCTTGAAAAGAGACGGCCAGTTTTAGATGAGTAGACAGTACAGAGACAACGTGCATGCGGCCGGATGGACGGTGCTGAGTAGGTCCATACGATTACAGATCTTCCCCAAGAGAACATCAGGGAGGGAATTCCAATCGCGACTCTGCGTGTCAGTCGGTTCTACCATTGGGGTTTTCGGTGCCTGCGAGCCAGCAGGGAAGTGTATTCGGGCGGGCGAGCAAAGAAGCTTCTCCTCCTGTGGCCGAGCAGTGAGCGGGAGGATATGGTACGTGCGAGCTACCAAGGAAGATGGCGCGGGCGGGCGAGTAGTGAGCGCGGGGGAATGGTGTGCGGTCGATGATGGGGAAGACAGGAGGAAGAAGATGAGAAGAGGAAGAAGAGTGAAAGACGGGGAAGAAAGTGCATTAAATCTCAATTCTACTAGTACTACTACTAGGATATACTGTCCTTTGGAGTGTAAATAGTTACACCGATGACATGTGGGTCTACCTCATGAGGGCCCATATGTCAGCTAATGGAGGAGACAGGTGCGTAGGCGTATTTGTGGAAGCGTGCTCTACCGGCAAACATGATGACCGTACTAGGTAAGGCTGATTTAGTAACACCAACACGCTGGTTCAGCTTATTAATTAAGTGTCCCATCTACTGCAGCGTGTATTGTCGCTTCACTGTGAAGACTAGTTGAATAGTTCTCTCTGACCGAGATGGGGAATAATGGATCACGAAGACTTCCTATCTACAGTATCTCTATGCCTCTACGCTGACTTCACTCATTTTGCTCCGTACGTAGTCACTTGTTGAAATCTCTAGAAAGACAAATACTCCATATTTGGGAACAGAGGCAGGCTTTTACTCTGTATTTGGGAATAGAGGGAATCACCATATGGAGAGAACAGAGGAAGCTTGAAATATGAACATGTCAATGGGAGGGAGTAAGCCTCATGCATGCATGCATGCATGCAACATGCAACACTCACACGTACGCATGGACGCATGCAACACTCACGCACCTATGCGGCACACACACGACGCAACACACATGCTCACGCTCAAGTGCTGAACCTACTCCCTACGTCCGTGAAAGACTATAGATTTAGATATTTACACATTGACCAAGACATAATTAACGCCCAAAAGTAGCAGACTTATGTGTGCATGTGACCATTGAGAGAAGAAAATTAAATGAAGGTTGTTGCATATTGTAATTAAGGATGGACATGTAGCCTATACCTAGAGCACAAGTTGGTGCATTAGTCAATCAATATCGATTCAGATTAAAGGCTAAATGCATTGGAAGTGTAGATGTACTACACTCTTTGTTTTTTAGCCGATGTACACTCTTTGTTGGAAGACCGAGGGAGTACACGTGCATGCACTCACATACACGGCCAGGGTGGTTCACGCGCAAGGGTTGGACTCCTCTCGCGCCTGTGTAAAGCTTTGTTTAACTGATTTCTTTGCTCTGCCAACTGACAGGTGGGACCCAGAAACCAGGTGAAAATTGAACCAGTCAACAAAGTGCCACGTCGACTATGTGGCCGGTCAGTAGGGTGCAATACGGTGCTCTACGATGAGCTAGTGATCGTATAATCATTGCAAAACTATATATAGTGAACGTAAAGAGCGTATTGTTACATACATTGACCGCCAGTGTATTTTTCCAGTTTCAAATTAAGCCATATTAACTGGAAAGGACGCAGTATGGACTAGTACTAGTACTGCTTTGATGTGTCCTGTTAACTCGCCGAACGAGGAGAAGCTTGCTTACTACGCCTCACCCTCGCCCACGCGCGCGGTGGCTCGCAGGACAAGGAGAGGGTTTTGAGTACAGCGCCCTCTCCCTCTCCCTCTCCCTCGCCCTCGCCCTTGCGGTGGACATGCGGTAGTTCAATCGGTGTCAGATTGCCAAAAGCATATTGTACTGTAGTATCATCATTGTTGGACCTTCCAAAGAGGCGAAGAGCCAAGTGCAAGGTTCACACGAGTATGAACTGTTGAACCTCCCGGAGAGGCAAAGAGCCAAGCACAAGGTTTTATCGGATATGTCATCCTAGTAGGAGTATACTACAACTATAGCGAATGATGCTACTGTATGATGCCGCCATGTCACCTATATCCAAAGCAGTGCCTCATTTTTTTCTCAAAGAGCGTGTTGGAGCCCGTGCAACAACCACACAGCTTGCACATACACTTAACACATTTACTAGTAATAAATTCTAAAGGACAAATGCCAGTATGCCACACAAGTTCATCTCCAATTCATGTGATAAATTTGTGCACGACTAGTCTACATATATTCACAGCGCTATCGTTCACAATTTACCGTACTCCACTTACACGTTACTATTATATGTCCTCCTCCATGTTCTAGTCCCAGGTGTTCTTCATGGATGGCACAATCCATAGCGATGGGCAAGGAGAATCATTGTCACAGCTTTCTAGTCCGGTTACACACGATGGAGACTCATCCAAGCTGAAGCAACGTAAATCAGGGATAGCGTGTCCCAGCATGTCATTCATCTGGCGGTGCTCACTGAAGACACAACCATGCTTCATGAACGGCAGGCCTTTGGTGTCGTGCACGGAAGGTGGCATCCGCTTCACAATGGGGTAGCTGTCCCCAATGAAAAGCGAGTACTCTCCAAGAGTGTTCCTCGGCACCCACGTAGCATCACGAGGGTCGAACTTGGCGCCGTTCATCTCGTACACGCGGCATCTCAGATCTGGACACATGGTGACGTACATAGTCAAGGTCCATGCATACTAATGTTGTGCTCAAATATGGCGGTTAGTAATACTGTGCAGCAAATAGTACTACTCAGGTACAGAGGAGGTAAAATAACAGGCTTATTATATATAGCCACTGTTAGCTACATGGATGAGATAGTAAGACATGGGAAAACAAAAATGGTGGCATCTGGTGGGTTCAAGTCTTCAAGGGCCTAGCTAGCTATACGCGTCCTACAAGGAAAAAAGTACTCCTACTAGTACTACTAAGTAGTACTCTCTCCGTCCGGAAATACTTGTCATCAAGATGAATAAAAGGGGATGTATCTAGACGTATTTTAGTTCTAGATACATCCCTTTTTATACATTTTGATGAAAAGTATTATCGGGGGAAGAGAGTACAACAATGAAAGGGAAGGCGAGAGGGTTAAAAAAATGGAATACCTGGATAGATGGCGACGGTCGATCGTGGTAGATTGTGTGACCATGTTGCACATCAGTGGTGCCATGGGTAACGACTGCTAAGATAGTTGATCCCAATATGCCAAAGTCAGCTACTAGGTTCCACGTTAGACCGAATCGCGGATGCAAATGCACATCAAGGATCGGCGATCTTATTTTGTTCGGGGAATGACTGGTCCCTGCAAAATAATGGAGTGCCGTTAGGGATGCAAATGATGGTTTGTGCATTCCGTTTGTAATCTCCCATACCGTAGGATGGCAACCAGATGAAACAAGTCCCCTGGCTTGTCATCGCAAAGATGCGTCCTAGATGGAGCACAACGTCTTCGAACGTGCAGGGGTACAAATCTGTTGCTGCCAACATGCGCCAGCCTCTGCCGTTACTGCCTCTTACATTGATGGCAATCCTTATGTCGAACACCGCAATGAGATAGTAATCGTTGTAGCCGTGTCGCTTTGTCGGTGGGTCCGCAATTGCTATCTTCTTCAATCTCATGTAGGCATCATCATACATATTCAAGCCCAGCCAGTCCGGAAGGCCGATCCCAATGGTGGAGAAGGGGTTTATGGGAATGGCCGCACTGCTATGGATGTTGTGCAAAATGATGGTGATATCCGGCCGGAGGTATGCAAGCCAATCTTCGGTGGCACCGACCCAGACCTCTATATAAGACGGTGGGCAGCGGAGAAATTACGGGATGGAAATGGAATAACTAAGTACTACATGATCAGACTCCATTACTAACCTGTTCATCAGACAAAATCCGACTACCTCTCAACATTGGCAACTGTAGCAGAGTCAACGTGCAACCATGGGCAAGGAGTGGTGGACTGTTCGAAGGATTTTCCCATAGAAGAACCTTCTCCTCGAGGACGCATGGAAGACCAACAAGCATGGCCTTTTCCCAAGCCTATTTAAGCACCACTTGAAAAAGTTGGTGCAGGAAGCACCGAGTCTTGCGGCGGTGAGGACATCGGAGCGGCGTGCGATTTCTCCCAGAGGATTGTCGTCCAAAGTCTCCCAGCCCCGACAAGGAGGAGAACTGGCTGGCGAATCCATGGGAGCAGCGACGAACTGCCTTCTCTTCGAGGGGAGGGGAACCCGTGAGGAGGAGATAAGAGCGTAGTAACCGCAAGGCCTCGTCCCTTCCAACTGTAGATCATTCATTAGCAAAGGGGTGAGGCTATTATTTACTACTAGTACTAGCATTATGGGACTTTATGGGATTGCATTATACTGTAAATAATAACACTAGTAAGAAATTTTTGGCACTAGGTAGTAATTTTTGGCATGGATTTAGAAATTTTGGGTATGTTTTTGCTATTTTTTGTACACGCCAACTAGTGTCAAAAAACATCTTACATTATGGGACGGAGGAGTACGTTCTCGTACTGGTAGTACTAGTACTACTTTCTCAACTAGTAGTGCGATGTACTATACTTCTAGTATAGTGCACCAGTTTTGAACTCTTGAATCTCAGGGCCAAGGAGCTATAGTTGGAAGCGGAGGGTATTACTGTTCTCTAGAACCATCTTTGTACTACCAATGCAGGGAAAGTACACCTGTGTAGTGGCCTAGTGGGTACTCTCGGTGCTCTAGCCGCTCCTCTCATGTAGCCGGCCTACTCAGTCGCTCCTCTCACGCACACACTAGCAACCTGTTTATCTGCGACGGTTACTGCGGGGGCAGAACATTTGAGTTATTTGATACAGCGAGACTTGGGTTTTCGCTTCCATTTGTGGAGGTGTAATGGATCTCGTCAAACTTTGTTAGTAGTTCCTTCTTTATGAATGAGATGAGGCAAAGATTTTGCCTCAGTTTCAAAAAAAACATGTCAAGAGGAATTTCTTTTATAGAGCCGATAATGGAGTGAAGTCCATGCGTGCAATGCCACAAGCTACAGAGTAGTAGTAGAGCACTTTACGTACAGAGCCATATTGCACAGTTCCCAATGCCCCGCCAGGCTTTTCTGGCTCCTCGGGCTTAATTGGGAGGCGCCAGTTTAAATATGCTACTAGCTGATGAGGAAGCTGCAAGCGAGGTGCGGCTAGGGCGAGCACGCGAGCCATGAGATGATGGGAAGGAAAACCCGTTCACGTGGCTAGGCTATCCAGTGCACCCAAATTGTGGTGCCGCACATCCGTTTGACTTGAAAACTCAAACTACCCATGTACTCCCTCCATCCCATAATATAAGAACGTTTTTAACACTAGTGTAGTGACAAAAACGGTCTTATATTATGGGACAGAGGGAGTACAATATTGGCTCGCAGTGAAGTTACTATTAAAAAAAAGGCCGCCGTGCGTTCGGCCGGGATCGAACCCACAAAACGAGGTATACACTTCCACGACCACTAGTAGTACTCGTTGGAGTACAACGCAACCTAGAATCACCTTTTTTTGCTAGTAGTACACTATTCCTTACAAGAAACCACTAATAATGCCAAGAAACTACTACCACTTGCATACGTGGTAGACTTAAGATAAGACTACCTTATCAACCATTGTACATGCCCTTACCAACCAGCCCTACCAAGAAATGACTACTCTACAAAGTGTCGTTATAGGCACGTTTCAACCCATGTCGCCCATTAAGTCAACGCCTTCTATTCGACCGGGAAGTTAGGGTGTGTTTGATTGCGTTCTCGTCTCAGCATAGTAGTTCCCTCTTCATGCATGCTCAACTCAACACCCCTCTTCATGCATGCTCTCTTCATGCATGCTTCTAGTCTATTTGTGCTAAGCTAGTGTGGACTCATGCACCCTCCATACACTCTACCAAACACCCAAAAGTGGGTCGAGAAGGGAACTCTTGGGCTCATGCACCCTTCATACACCCTACCAAACACACCCAGGAGTTATGACTTGTGGGACCTACATGTCAGTCTCCACAAAAATCCCCGAGTGATCTCCTACCTTCGGCCTGTCCACCTAGTCATCCTCGGCCATGGGACGCAGCTACCGCCGCCGGCAGAAGACGAGGTCAAAACCGCCGGCTATGCGGAGCCCATCTTGCGGCAGCCCGGATGCCAGCTCCGTTTGGCTCTCGTGGCCGCTAGCTAGCCAAGATAGCTCCGTCCAGCTGCTTGTCTGGAAGGTTTGCTAGCTAGATTGGCACAACGGCGCAACGGATTACTCACGCGCGCCGTGCTAAGGCCAGCCATCTGGCTCGAGCGAAGGCCAGCGCAGCGGCTTGCTCGCTCATGAGTTATGCTCGGGCCAGCCTGCCAACCCGTGCGGAGGCCAGCATGGCGTTCGGCCCGTCCGGCGGAGCGGCGGCCAACTCGCTCATCATCGGCGCCACCGAGGAACACGCATCAATACTGTTTGAAGTAATTTTTAGGAAAAATAATGATTTGAGGGGGAATAACATGATAGAAGATCAGATATGGGTCCCTCGTGTCAACGGTCAAACAAAATGTGTTGGTTTAAGTTGCCTCGTCAACACAGACGTGTGGGCCAACCATGTCATAAATGGGTTTAAACGAGCCTAATCGGCACTAGGTAGTAGTTTTTGGCGTGGATTAAGAAATTTTGGGTATGTTTTTGCTATTTTTTGTATAATAGATTCTTCCTAGGGCTGGTTGAAAGTGGTATTTTTTTGTTAAATACTCTAAATATTGTAAGTAGGAGTGGAAGTTAAGCTTTGGAAGCCAATAAGCAGGGCTAGTTACATAGTGCATATGTGTACATGATTGAAAGTAAATATCAACCATGAGTGACTAGTATCTTGATGGAAAACTCGAAACTATGGAAATACTAGGATTTTTTTGCATGGTTGGAAATAATAGCAATGTTCATGTGCGTTGCAACGGATCATAATTAGAATAACATTTATTCACAAACTTGATACAAAACACTCTAATTTTGATATACATATATCACTAGAGATATATTATGTTTAAATTAGAATATATTCCTTGGGCTGTTTTGTTGAGGTCAGGGAGGGATGTGGTTGGTTTTAAGATACTAATTATGGGTTTTCTGCAAATTGGTAGGGAAGTGGGATGTTGTTGAGAAAAGGCAACAACTTACCTCACAGTCGTTAGATGTAGATCTAATGGTCAAAAACGACGGATGGAAAACACACCATCATCACCAACTTAGTCTTTTGTAGGAGTACTAGCAAGATCCGTGCATTGCATGGAACATCAAGATGCATTTTTTTATAAAACACTTGTTGTGATTGACCCATGCGGGATTAATCCCATGTGTAAAAACTAATGATATCTCGAGAAATAGGAGATGAGGTGAAGAGGACTGGGGCATGGTAGTGATTGGTGGTCGGACTGAGCGGAGGCATGGGGATTGACGACGCCGGCAATGGCCACCAGGCCAGTTTGTTCCGGAGGCTTCCTTTCTTAATTGCTCAACAATGAGGTTGTTGGAGATAAGGATGAACGAGGGAAGGCCTTCTCTGCAAATGTTGAGAGGGGTGTGGGTATCTTTTAGTTTAATTCCCATCCGTCAGATATAGATCGGATGGTCTATATTGCAAGATGGCACGCGTACTATCATCACCAACTCGGTTTTTTATAAGAGAAGAAATATAAGTATGGAGATACAAACGTATTATCGATACTTGCTTCCATAAACTAGCATCTACATTCTATTCAACGCCTCAGCGTGTGGGGCCTTAGAACAATGACTTCTTGACTGTGTAAACAATGGTTTTCCCGTCGCCAATAAGGAGGGGGTGATGGCGGCGCGATTTTTGGCTTGCTCTAGTCCTAGTAGTCATAGTAGGTGGTCTAAGCACGTGTAGATCTATTCTTTTTGGCGTCTCGTGTTCGCCGTACTGCCATGACTGTTGATGAATAGACGGTAAGTTATTCACGGGAAACCCTTGTTGAGCATGTTTGCGAGAGAGAGAGAGACAGTGTGCGTGTGTGATATGTCTAGAGACTGAGGCAATGATAACATATTCTTTGTGTCTATGTGTGTGGAGGATAGAGAGAAACATGTACATGGGGCTTTGTTTGTGTAATGGGGAGACACATATACATAATTAGAGAGTGAGTGTGTGAGATACACATGCGGACACGGGGAGAGATGAGGATCCAGATAAATGGGTGTCTGTGCGTGTCTGTGTGTGTTTGTGCGCGCGTTTGTGTGTGAGAGGGAGTATGTGTATGTGGAGTAGAGAGACCACTAATGATGTAAACCTAGTATAAGGGAAGGGGGAATGGTGTGACATGTGTAGTAGCGGGATAGCATGGGTGCGTGCGGGGGGGGGGGGGGCAGACTATTTGGAAGAGACATCGAGTGTGTGTGGGAGAGGGGTGGGAGAGAGAGAGAGCTAGCGACGGAGAGAGAGAGAGAGAGAGAGAGAGAGGAATAGAGGGGGCGAGAGAGGGGTCATTTGTGTCCATAAATGGCGTATAGATAGGAAGACAATGTTGATGTTGTTCGAAATTGGCCTATGTACGGAGACATAAGGGAAGCGAGTCATCGTGTGTGTGATAGGGACTTCATGAGAGATCTAGAATAGATGGTGTAGAGAACAATGTGCGAGACTGAGAACGATGATGCATTAGGGAGCTACGGAAAGAGTCACGACATATCTGTATACAGGGAAGGAGCTGGGGCGGGTCCGCATGTTGGAGAGATAGAAAGAGGAGAGTGGTGCACAAGGAGAGAAAGTGTGCTTGTTTGCAGTGGGGGTGGTGTGTGAGGTGAGTGTGCGAGAACCACATAACTAGGGACATAGACTTTGGGGGCGACATTTTGTGTGTATGGGAAAGATACACTCTACATAGTGCGTGTGCTTGGGAAAGAGAGATGCCAGGAGACCTAGAGAGTGGCGGAAGAGATGTGTGCATGCCTGAGAGACAAAGTGATAGAGACCTATATTGGGGTCCGGACTTTAGAAGAGAGAGGGGTGTTAATGTGCTCGTGTGTTGGTGCTTGGGAGAGAGAACGACTTCTCTGTGTGTGTGGGGGGGCGACGAGGGGGGTGGCTTCAGATAAAGAGTGAGGTGTCTATATTTGAGGGACTTTAGCGTAATTGAGATATATATGGTCAATAGTGTGTGCACTCATGGTTGATCAATTTGTTTCACAGTTTGGACTATGATACTTTTGAACATGGGTGATATGCCTTGATGTACCAGAATTACAAACCTAAGATTGGAATTTTGGAATCCAACTCCATCATTAGCTTTTGTAATTCATTTAAACAGAGGCACATTTTTAAGCCGGGATTTAGTGATTTCAAATTCATATATCAAACCTAGAGATATACACATACATGCATGTTCAAACTTTATAATCATCCACTTTATTCATACACATACACATTTTTGCTTTTGTCATCATATTTAGGATAAATACATTTGGAATTTCATTTGAATTGTAACGTATGATGGTATTTGCTTGTACTAGCTGAATGATCCATATTTCAATTGAATGGACAATCTAAGTTTCGAGTTGGAGACATTGATTTCCAAAACTTGCACTTTTTTTGCATGCAAAACAAACAAATTCTCGGCCATGATATCATAGTCAGCCGTACAAGAGTTGAATATAATTTCAGGCGCCAAAAGCTTTCAAACTTCCCGCTCACATCGAAATATCTCGCGCCCGAAAGTTTAGCCCTGCGATATTCCTGTTTTACCCCTGCCACATGAACGGAAAAGGGCTACTTTGGTAACTCCATTGTTTTCCCCTCTTTGCTTCAAACATTCTTCCCCAGAGCCCCTCCCCTTCCCCTCCCCGACCCCTCCCCAGAATCTAGTCCTCCACTGCGGCGGTGGACCTCACACCCCCTGGATCTACCTTCCGCACCTTGGAACCCTCAAATGCCAACTCACCACTTCACCAGAGCCGCTTCAGCGACTAGCTTGTCCACTGCTCCAGATCTCCTTGACCGCCATCATGGTCCACTGCACTGAATCTACTTAACCGGTGCCCTCGCCACCACAATGTAGGCCCTTCACTGATTCCCTCGTCCGCCCCATCGCTGGCCCTTCATCCAAGCCCTCGTCCGCTTCAACAGGTCCGCCTCACCAAAAGCACTGTACAACGCGCCCGCCGAAGCCTTCGTCCACTGCACCGGACTCGCTCCACGGACGCCATATTCAACTCCATCAGCCCTGCTTTACGGACACTGCAGCCTCATCAGGTTATTTCGATTTGTACTCCTTCTGTTTTTCTGTTTATCGTGCAACTTTTCACTTACCATAGCTGAGCTTTCTTGTATGTCGACAGGCACCGCAACCGTAGCACCGGAGCTGCTTTAGCGATGGCGACAGCCGGCCCAAACTCAACCGCAGCTCGAGCACCATCGACGATCCATAGCTATCAAGTATGACATAGATACCCATACGCCGCCGAGAATCATGTACTATTATCCAATGGCCAGCACCTACGTTCACTTTCTTAGCATAAGCACTGCACCTTCAAATTTCTTCTGGGCATCATTCAATTTTTCATGAGACACGTTATTCTGCTGGCACCTATAGGGCCATACTTCTGGCACTGAACATGTTACATGTGCTAAATTACATACCAGTGCACATATAGTTAGTATGCTTTAGTTTTGTCCTAAGTATTACTGTACTTCCTAGATGTCACTACCTACTATTTTACTTCTTGCATGCTATATTTATGATAATGGTGTTGTTCTGATGCCACCTGTTGGTTCCATCAGACTGCTTAATGTTCTCTATGCTTAATTACACATCAGCAAACTAGCATGTGGTTCTGCCGCTTTTTGTTCGTTTTACCCTACATTTTCTGATGCTAGCTATTACATCACTGCGCCGATCCTCGGTTCACTACTTGTTTGTGTGTTCTTGATCTTCCCAAGTTGCATGACTAATTTGATGCTTCTATTAATTATGGAGCTGCCAACCCCATCAAGAAAAATATTTGTTCTTTTGGGGCTGGCACCTCGAACAAACATAAAAATATAGGGAAGTAGATATATTGTCGTGTATGCACATACCCTTCTTTCATTAGTTTAGATGAAACATTGATGATCAATTCGGACTAGTGCATGCGACTAAAATTAATTTTACGAGGGTGTAGAATAAACTACAACAACTAGATTTGCAACCACGGGATGCTGACGATATCTTCAAAGAACATTGCAACAACAGTGAGGCTTCACAACAACATATGGTAAGCCAGTGTGTTTTAGTACATGTGAAATGTAATGTGAGTGGGCAGCTTTCTTGGCTTGTGCCCTCAACCTATAATCCTACAAAATTACAAAAAGTTCAGTTGTCTGCTTTGCTGTATTGCTTGATTCGAATGCTTGTTTGTTACTTGTTAAGCTATACCTAAGTTGGCCAATATGTCAGCAGTGCCTGCTATACTATCGTAAAGAAATGCATGCCTTGTTCATTTGAGTCCTTAACTTTTCTTCTGAACTTCATCACAAGACTGTCTACGTAGTTTATATGAGGGCACACTAATAAGTGCTTTCTCAGATTATTTCAACTGCTTAGATGCCTTGGCAACTTAAATATAGCGGTGGTACACTCCCTTTCAAGTAGGGATGTCAACTGGGTCCCGTTTAATGCCGATTAAAGTCCACTAGTGGTATGATAGTTCAAAAGAGTTTTTGTTTTCTGAGGAAAATGAACTAGGGAGCTAGCAAAAACTAACTAGATGGGACTGGCGGATGTCGTTTATTTACCACTTACATCATAGTTTCATCTTAACATTTTAATTTTTTTCGGTTGATACTTCTTTGAACCATTTAAATATAGCTTTCCATGCTCGGCAATAATCCATATGTCGTTTACCATGTAGGCTTACTACCTGGATCATGCGATAACTATCTCTAACTTATATCCAGCGGAAACCTTTCAGGATGCCGTTCACACTAGGACACAATGTACAACCCCAAAATCTATTTGTGGAAGCAGTGCACCATCCATGTTACCAGATGGTAGCAGTTCAGAGGCAACACCGCTGGAGAGCAGTCTGAGCACAGATATTATAGTTCTTGAGGCTCTACTAGAGGCAGAAAGAGATGGTGTGGCTGCCATGAATGATGTAATCTTTATCTTGAGGCTGGAAATTATGCAATCAGCGGCACACATTATGCAAGCAACCCAAGAATTGGAGGAAGTAAGAATGTTGCATTTGAAGACAGAGGAGGTCCTGCTGTTTCTGCTATCTGAAGCCCAGGGTAATCCCGATTCTTTTAGATACCAGTTGAAATTGTCATTAGAATATTGTACTTGCATGTTGTGTCATGTCTCTGAATGGATTATGTTGTAAGACCCCCTATATTGTCCATGTGTTTTAATGATCCATTTATTTAGGCGAGGTAATCCTTAGTACTTGTATGATTGACATAAGGTGAACTGTTTTTCATGGGAGCATATTGTATTGGATGAATTAACGGTTTGACTCAAAGTCTATCCAACCTACTGAATTTGAAGATCACGACATTTCTAAATCATAATCATATATAAAGGTGGAATAAATCTTTGTTGTGGTTTTGATGAAATAAATAACAAAACATAGAATTATCTATGGATATTCGTAATTGAATACAAATTGGATTTGAATTTAGTTTTCTAGGGCCTAGGGCAAACGTGAATGCTAATTCTCCCAAGTTTTGAACGAAGCGGCTAAACACCCACTATAATTTGTGGGCTGCCCAAAGCATGTGTTTGCGAGATGGAAATTACTATCTACCCCTGACACTAGACATCCTTATCGACCGGATTTACACTGCTGTCAATAGGGGTAGACTAGTAGTAACTTCAATCAGATGTGACACGACGGCCTCTGAGCCCATTCAGACACGGTGGGCGCCAAACGTGGGTGGCAAAACACATTTGATACAAGATCGTGTGAAAGACATGTGTATTTCCCTCCATTTCTCCATTCATACATTGTGGGCGGCAAAACAAACTCTCCTCGTCCGAAATCGATGTAGGCTAATATTTTACATAGGGGCAGATGTGTAACTTCCCTCAAACGTGACACAACCGCCCTACCTGTCAGCCCCGTTCATACACCGTGGGAGCCAACCGTGGGCGACAAAACACCCTCTCCTCGCCCGAAATAGTTACCTGCAAATATTTGGGAGATGCAAGATTACCGTCCTATCCCCAACCAACGTGATGTCCGAAACTTTAAATGGGGATAAGTTTGTAACTTTCCCACATTTCAGAGAAGCGCATCCCAAAGTTTGAGTCCCCCTCCCCCTCCGTTTCCCCATTCATACGTCGTCAGCGCCACGACAACCTCCCCACTACGGCCAGCCTCCTCCGTCCGCCACCCCATCCTCCACCTTGCCGGAGCCGCTACCCCTACCCCGTCATCCACTGCAAGAGATGGGCGTCTCTCATCCACGTCACTGGACCATGATCCTTTCATAGCGTCTTCTCGCTTCATCGACACCATCGTCCACCTTGCCGTTGCCGCTCCTACGACCGCCTCGTCCATGACAACAGGATTTATCCCCCGACCCGGACATCTGCCGTCTAAAGTCTCCTTCCTCGCCTCCGGCAGCCATCGCACCCGCAGCACCCTCAACGTATCAGCAGAGGAAAACACGGCGTCGCAAGAGAGGTGGTACTCTTCCATATGTGCTTAAGTTATTGATATCACCCGGAAAATAGATCGTAATTTGTTTATTGTACTTTTCTTGTCTGTACCAAATCGTAGTGGCTAGTTGAAAACATCGGTTGTGAAGTAGCTTTGTCCGGTTTGCACCTTCAGATCCGCCATGGCACGGGCACTATACTCATAAAGCTTATGGTTTCCCCCCTTTATATTCACTACCATCATCGTAGGTGCTTCGTGTCGTGCTAGCACTACTCTCAAGACCTCAACCCAAAGCTTACGTGTTGAAATATGAATCTGATATAATGCTCATATCACTAAAACAGAAAATGTTTAATTGGTCACCTAATGTTCCTATATTCGTTTCGAAAAGCATGTGCGCCACCCACTGGTCCAGCTAGTTCCACTTTCCTGATTTTACTCTTGATGCTTAGGTTTTTCCCCTTTTTTCTACTCTACTGTGATCTGCATAGGTGCTTTCTGTCGTACTAGCATTACTCCACCCTTCAAGCTAAACAACACAACACTCAAAATTCCAAATCTTAGTTGTTCAAATATGATTGTGATATGACACTGATATTGATTAACAGATACATTTAGTTGGTTAGCTGAAGGTCCCACTTGAGTTTCCAAATGCATGTCGCGACATATAGAGAGACAACATAATTGCATTTCTTTGTCACTTGTTGACTGTACTTTCTTGTCCATACCAAATCTTAGTTGTTATTTCAAAGCAAACATCGGTTGCTAACTACCCTTTGCATGGTTTGCAGCTTCAGATCTGCCATCCCACTACCACGGACAACACTATACTCATCAGGCTTACGGTTTCCCAATTTTATGATGACCACGATCAGCCTACGTGGTTCGTGTCGTAATAGCACTGCTCCATGCATCGGGCTAAACAAGCTTAGTTGTACAAATTCAAATCTGATATTATGCTGATATTAGTAAAACTGAGAGATGTTTAATTGGTCAGCTAAATGTTCCTACTTTAGTTTCGAAATGCATGTGAAGCACATATGGAGAGACCGGAAGGAATAGTATTTCTCTGTGTGCCCTGGTTCATCATGGGTGGCCAACCGACATTGTATTGAAAGACTTGTAGTATCTTCAATCTACTTGCTCTCCTGCTCTTTTTATGATGATCCTCTTCTCTTGCGGTCGACTGGTCAGGTCAAGTTGTTCTCCCTTAGTATATTTTGAATCTATCAGGTCAGGTCGACTTGTTCTTCTTTACTATATGTTGAAGCTGTCATCTGTGAAGTGTCATCACTTTTGGAGCTCTCATATTTTGAGTAGAAGGCCACATTATATTAATGCACACACCAAATTACATCATGCATGGCATCTCTTAAAAGAATTGCAGAGATAGCACAAAGGGGTTTACAGGGAGGCAGTATTGGATTAGAATCATGTAACGCCCCAGATCCGATGCGCCAGTTGTCTGCCAGTTATTCGTCGTCGTTGCCATGTCATGTGCTTGCGTGTTGCATTTTATCATGTCATCATGTGCATCTCATTTTGCATACATGTTCGTCTCATGCATCCGAACATTTTCCCCGTTGTCCGTTTTGCAATCCGACACTCCTATGTCCCCCAGCGCCCCCTTTTGCCTTTTTTCGTGTGCGGGTGTTAAACATTCTCGGAATGGACCGAGGTTTGCCAAGCGACCTTGGTACACCACCGGTAGACCGCCTGTCAAGTTTCGTGCCATTTGGAGTCCGTTTGATACTCCAACGGTTAACCGAGTAACCGTAAAAGCCCTCTTTGTGTTGCAGCCCAACACCCCTCCAAAGTGGCCCAAAACCCATCCAAACCCCCTCCATGCTCTCGGTCGTTCGATCACGATCGTGTGGGCGAAAACCGCTCCCCATTTGGACTCTCCTAGCTCCTTCTACCTATATATATGCCTTCCCCTTCCTAATTCGCGGATGAATCCCCCCAAACCCTAGATCTTTTCCCCTCTCGCCCGCCGGACATGTCCGCCCCGGACCGGATGAAGCCCGCGCCGTCGCCCGTAGCCAATCTCCTCCCGCCACGTCGCCCCCGCCGCCGTCTCCCCCGCACGGGCCCGCGAGCCCAGATCGGGCCCGCCCGAGCCCGCCGCCGCCCGAGGCGCTCACCTCCGCCCGGAGCCCTCCGCCGGCTCCCGGCCGCGCCGCCGCCCGCCGCCGGAGAAGCGCCGGCTCCGCCGCGCCATCCTCCGCCCGACGCCGCCGTGCCCCTGCGCGTCCCACGCCGGCGCCGGCCGTCCGCGCCGCCCCAGCGCCTGCCTCCGCCCCTCGTCGCCCCGCGCTTGAGGCCGCCGATCGCCGCCGCCGTCGGCTCGCGCCGCCCCCGGCCGAGCTCGCCGCCGTCGGCTCGCGCCGCCCCCGGCCGAGCTCGCCGCCCGCGCGCCGCGGATCCGGTCGGGCCGGACCGGATCCGGCCGCCTCGACCTCGTCGGCTGCGTCCCCGTGCCTCCCCGGCTCTCGACCTCGCCAGAGGCTCCCTCCGTCCACTCCGGCGAACTACTCCGGCGAACTCCAGATCCAGATCCCGAAGGTTGACCCCGATTTTGCCTAAGTCCTGAAATATTTTTGCATAAGGTTGCCCTGTCCATCGCATCATAACTTGTTGTATACTGCTCCGTTTTGTGCGTGTAATATATCAAAATGTTCATTGTGAGATGGTATACATTTCATTCCATTGTGCGATGTTCATTTGAGTTAATCTTGATGCCCTAATCATCATTGCAAGAGTGCTATATGATGTTAATCTGCTGATACTGTTATAACTTGGTGATTTGTCTTTTTCATTGCATTTTGTGTGTGCATCCTATGAGCTTGAGCCCTACATGTGTTTCGTACTATGTCATGCCATCTTTACAGTGGTGCCATCCATGTATTTTTTTTGGGTCTTGTAGTGTGTGCATCAAGCTTGTTAAGTAGTGTACTTGCTGTTGTTGTTTTGCTAGACAGATTCTGTTATATCATGATGCTATGTAAACCTGCTGGTACAAGTCATTCTGTGCATAATCTAGAGATGTTCACTAAGGATGTTTTGTTATACATGTCATCCTCTATCCATTCTTTCCCCTGGTTGCATTTTTAGCCTACCGTAACTTGTTGTTATCTTGCCCTCAAAATTGCTAAATAATGTTGATGTCAGTCTGTTAACATTAAGTTCAATGTTTCCATGTTTTTTGTTAGTGATCCATGCACCCTATGAACTTGCTATTGCCATGCTTATCTTCATAAACATGTCTTCTTACTGTTGGTTGCCTTGCCATGCCATGTATTGCTCTTTGGTGAGTGGTTCAAGCTCACCAACATGCCTATTTATTGTTGTTTCTGCCATGTATGAATCTGTCATATAACTTGCCATATTTATATGGGCGCCATCATATTTTCTGTGCCCTTTTGGCTCATGGTCAGTAAGGGACTTTTGTTATATGCAATTAGTAGATTCATGCTATGCCTTTGTTTGGCATGATAAGTTCCTGTAGAATGTTGTTTGATAGCTCTAAACATTGCAACCTGATATTATTTTCTGCTAAGCCTGAAACTGTTATTATTTGCAATCTTGCCATGTCCTTTTGAGCATGTTCTAGTAGTTTCTTGAGACAGCTCAGTGTTCATGTTTTGTCATGCTTTACCTGTACATCATGTCCGTGCCTTTTGTTCTCATATTGTGGTACTGTAGCATATTGTTTTGATGCTCGCAAGTTGCTTAGTTGTTGTTTTGGACAGATTGTCGTTATGTCTTGTTTGGAGTGTATGTGTTGCACCGTTGCTCCGTTTTGAGTGTGCTCTATATGAAACTTGCTTGATTTTGCATGAAGTTTCACATTACCATGTTGCATCCTTGTTTTGAGGTGTTTGCTTCATCTTTGTATGCATTTCACATCAATGCCATGTTTAACTTGTTTTGCTTCTAGGCCGGAACTCCAAATCTAATGAACTTTATATGTAACTTGACTAGAATTTCATGTAGATCATCTTGGTGCATTTTAACTTGCTGTTTAACAACTTGAACATAAGGTTTATTCAGATCTGGACCAATTTCGAAATTTGCATATGAGGACTTACCGGAATTATTATATGGTGTTCCCGGCCTCATTTAAACTTGCTTGGATGTGTTGCTCTTGTATGCATCATCTCTTGACATGAGTAGCTTCATGTAGCCTTGTCATGCATCATACTTGGTTGAGCATCATGCCTTGTTCATGTGTGGTGTGTTTACCATGTCGTGTGCTTCTTCTCGATAGTTCCTGTTTTGTTGTGATCGTGAGGATTCGTTCGTCTATGCTTGGTTCGTCTTCGTGGCTTCATCTTCTTCATGGACTTGTTCTTCTTCCTGTGGGATTTCAGGCAAGATGACCGCTACCCTGGATCTCACTACTATCATTGCTATGCTAGTTGCTTTGTTCTATCGCTTTGCTGCGCTACCTATCATTTGCTCTTCAAGCCTCCCAATTTGCCATGTCAGCCTCTAACCTTTGTCACCCTTCCTAGCAAACCGTTGCTTGGCTATGTTACTGCTTTGCTCAGCCCCTCTTATAGCGTTGTTAGTTGTAGGTGAAGTTGAAGATTGCTCCATGGTGGACAGGATTTTGTTGGGATATCACAATATCTCTTATTTAATTAATGCATCTATATATTTGGTAAAGGGTGGAAGGCTCGGCCTTGTGACTGGTGTTTTGTTCCACTCTTGCCGCCCTAGTTTCCGTCATACCGGTGTTATGTTCCCGGATTTTGCGTCCCTAACGTGGTTGGGTGATTTATGGGACCCCCTTGACAGTTCGCTTTGAATCAAACTCCTCCAGCAAGGCCCAACCTTGGTTTTACCATTTGCCTCACCACCACCTACATTTCCCTTGGGAGTAATTAACCCAAGGGTCATCTTTATTTAGCCCCCCCGGGCCAGTGCTTCTCTAAGTGTTGGTCCGAACTAGAGCCCTTTGCAGCGCCCCCTCAGGGAAACTTGAGGTCTGGTTTTAGTTGTACGGATTGCTCATCCGGTGTTGCCCTGAGAACGAGATATGTGCAACTCCTATCGGGATTGTCGGCGCATCGCGAGGCTTTGCTGGACTTGTTTTACCATTGTTGAAATGTCTTGTAAACCGGGATTCTGAGACTGATCGGGTATTCCTGGGAGAAGGTATATCCTTCGTTGTCGCGAGAGCTTATCATGGGCTAAGTTGGGACACCCCTACAGGGTATAAACTTTCGAGAGCCGTGCCCGCGGTTATGTGGTAGATGGGAATTTGTTAATGTCCAGTTGTAGATAACTTGACACCAGATACGAATTAAAACTCATCAACCGCGTGTGTAGCCGTGATGGTCTCTTCTCGGCGGAGTCCGGGAAGTGAACATGGTCTTTGGGTTATGTTTGACGTAAGTAGGAGTTCAGGATCACCTCTTGATCATTGCTAGATTCACGACCGTTCCTTTTGCTTCTCTTCTCGCTCTCATTTGCGTATGTTAGCCACCATATATGCTTAGTCGCTGCTGCAACCTCACCACTTTACCCCTTCCTTTCCCTTTAAGCTTTGCTAGTCTTGATAACCATGGTAATGGGATTGCTGAGTCCTTGTGGCTCATAGATTACTACAACAACAGTTGCAGGTACAGGTTTTGCGATGATCATGACGCGAGAGCGATGTTTGCTTGTTTTGGAGTTCTTCTTCTGCTTCTTCGATCAGGGGATAGGTTCCAGGTCGGCAGCCTGGGCTAGCAGGGTGGATGTCGTTTGAGCTTCTGTTTGTGCTTCATCCGTAGTCGGATGTTGTTCTCATGTAAGATGATGTTGTATTTGTGTGGCATTGTATGCTTATGTATGTATCCCCATCTATTATGTAATGTTGATGTAATGATATCCACCTTGCAAAAGCGTCTTCAAGATGCGCTTCTATCCTTGGTGGGACCTTCGAGTTCCTTTAGGATAGGGCCGCATCTTGGGCATGACAAATCACTTCTGCATTATAGAGATAATCTCACTTGTTTTTATGTTTTCATGCATGTCAGATATTGAACATTATCAAAATGAATATGAGAATGGGCGCACAAGAGGAATATTGCAGAACAATCCACTAGCTAACAAACTTGGCATGGTGGAGGATGGCCTATCTTATTCACCCATCAAGGTGCTTGCTCTACCTTGGCAAGGTTGTATTGGTCGCACATATTTGTGCATCTGACCTCTTGCATTACTTCTACTTTGCTACACCATCTGCCTAGTTTAAGCATCATATATGAGTATATGCCATACCTATCCATTTTTTGTACCTATTCCATGTGTCGTCGTACTATGTTTTTCTAGTCAAATGTTGTTCTTTCATAATAGATGTCCAAAAGGAAGAGGGTGAGTGCCGATCCTGAAGGAGTACAAACTAGGTATTTGGAAAAGGTAGTGATACCTGTTAAATCAGATGGATCAGCAGCCACATAAAACACAGGCCCAACTGTACCACAATTTACCCCTACTCCAGTGGGCAAACCCCTATTAGAACTGCTGAGAGCCCAGCGTCAGGTAGTGTCTATGATATCAATTGAAATTTGAACTCCTAAATTTCTGCATGTGCCTTAGCTTCTCTCTTGTATGTAAACTAATTTCATATGAATCTCCTTGCTCAAAGGATCATACGATCTCACAACAATGCTGGGCTATGCATTGCTCTTGTCAGTACCTCGGTCCCTTTTGCCTTTTAACGTTGTACTTAATTAATTGCTATTTGATTATGTATCATCAGTCTGCACCTGAGCTTCATTATCCTCTGTTTCTTCCAATATTGTTTGATCTATATTTACTCTTTGCATAATGTAGAATAATGGCAACACTTATAAAGAATTTTCTTTGGGGAATTTATCGAATTTCCTTCCATCAACATGGAGAACGGCTTTGTCCATCCCGTGTTAACATGTAATGTAAGTTCATCCTTCTCAAGCGTTCAAACTTTGTTCTAGTATAGATTTGGATAGGCATCATTTCCTCCACTGCTATTTACTTTGCTATTTACATCTGATTGGATGTTTGCAACAACTACCAGTTTTAAATTGTAGTTGTAAAAACATGTTCATTATGCAAAACAGATACATTTAGTTGCTTATATAATTGTGAAACCTGTTACGTGTCTCCTTGTTTCTCTTTCCGAGTAATATCTCTTATCCCAGGCAGAACTTTAGGGAAGATAGTGAGCCAAACCATCTTGAGGACAGCGAGATAACCCCAAGGTCGTGTGCAGTCGCTTCTCACCAGCAGGTGTGAGACAACCTTTGTGCAGTCGCTGCCTCAATCAATTCGACTTCTTCAGTCTCAACTTAAATCAGAAAGGCTTGCTTCAGCTCAGCTCCGACTTGAAGTCAAAGATGTAATGAAGATGTTAGAGGACTGCCATGTGCACTATCTTGCCATATAGCTAGGGATGAAGCATCTATCATTGACATAAATAAGGTCTAATCAGCTTCTTTGGCTGTTTGCGGGGCCCGACCTGGCCAAGCCTAGTGCCTTCTAAAGTGCTCTCAGTTTTGTATATTATTTGTCGGCATGTTTATTTGCATTGGTGGTGAACTTTGATGCCCAGTGGATGTAATATGTGTAATAGCCGTGATAGCCTAGCGTAAGTTGCTTGCTTATTTATTTCCTTGTTGTCTTGTTTATTTGGTTGCTTGTAGTCAGTGCAGTTCTTTTTCCATGGTTTGCTAGTGGCCGCAATAACCTAATTTTTTAAACTAGGCCACAATAACCATGGGCTACGTATTTACTCTAGTGACACTGGGCCTCCTACGGGCCGTAGAAACAATGGGCCTTCTCCGGTCCATAGAAACAATGGGCCTTTTACGGGCCGTAGAAACAATGGGCCTTTTACGGGCCGTAGAAACAATGGGCCTTCTATGGGCTGTATCATCAATGGGCCTTATACGGGCCGTATGATCGATTTGCTAAACATGGGCCAATAACAGATCGTATTATGGACGTAAACGGGCTAGAGTTGGAATCATTCGTTCATGGGTCGACCATAATGGGCCGTCGTTAATAGGTCGGATTTGATGACACTATGAAAACGGCCCAACGTATTAACGGGCCACAAACAGGCCGACTGTAACCACGGGCTGAATTTGGCCCACAAGCAGAAAATGATAGTATCGGGCCGTAAGTAACCGAATCCTGGAAATGAGCCCAAGAATAAATGGGCCCTAAGAAGGCCGAAAGATAACATGGGCTACAAACGGCCCAATGGATTAATGGGCCGTTAATGGGTATAAAGTGATACACTATTCATTACGGGCCAGTTTCACCATGGGCCGTTAATGGGCCAAGAGTTACAAAGGGCCTCATATGGGCCGAAAGACGTCATGGGCCATACATGGGCCGAAACTTAAAACGGGTTGGAATCGTATTGGATGGCCCAGATGACGCTACTCGGCCTAATTCGGATAGGTCGTAACGGGCCCTGGGTTAGCGGGCTGTAAATGGGCTATATGCAAACAGGCCGTTAACAGGCTTTCCATGGCCGGCCCTCCACCTTTTGAGCAAGTCAAATGGGCCGGCCTTTTCACAGGAGTGGGCCTGTGTTGGGCCTTGCCATGTGTTAACGTATCATAGGCGCCTTTGGTCCAATGAGTGGATGACATCTGTCCCAAAGGTGAGCCGACACGTGTTTCCTCCAGCCAATGATGTTTTACACGTGGAAAATCCCCATTGGTCGGGGCTGTTATCGGGTTATCGGATCCAAAACCGGACCTGCTAGCTTAACGATGTTCCGTTACGGTGGATGCCACGTGTCGGTCACCCTTGACGAAAGCACTTCTATGACGTGCGATTTATCATCATGGAAGTGGACACTTCCGTGATGATAATTTTGTTAATGTCATGGAACACTTCTAGGATAGCACAGGTATGACTATCTTGATCCTGTCATAAAATCGTCATGGATGTACATGGATGACAGAAAACGTGACCTACTGTGACAAACACATATCATCACGGAAGTGTTTTTTTTGTAGTGTATGAAGTTGATGAAATTAGTAAGAACTACTGAGGGAGTCCTGGATTAAGGGGTATCCGGACAGCCGGACTATATACATCGTCAGGACTATTGGAGCGTGAAGATATAAGACTCAAGACTCCGTCCCGTGTCCGGATGGAACTCTCCTTTGCGTGCAGGACAAGCTTGGCGATCCGGATATTGTAGTTCCTTCCTTGTAACCGACTCCGTGTAAACCCTAGCCCTCTTCGATGTCTATATAAACCAGAGAGGTTGGTCCTTAGAAGGCCGATCACAATTACAATCATAATCATCATAGGCTAGCTCCTAGGGTTTAGCCTCTATGATCTCGTGGTAGATCTACTCTTGTACTACTCATATCATCAATACTAGTCAAGCAGGAAGTAGGGTATTACCTCCATAGAGAGGGCCCGAACCTGGGTAAACATTGTGTCCCTTGCTTCCTATTACCATCAGCCTAAGACGCACAAATCGGGACCCCCTACCCGAGATTTGTCGGTTTTGACACCGACATTGGTGCTTTCATTGAGAGTTCCTCTGTGGCGTCGCTACGAGGCTCGACGGCTCGTCTCATTGTCAAGGACAACACTACCTCTGGGGGAGCGCTGGCTGTAGGCCAAACTCTACGACTTGGCGGCTTCATCATGGCTGGCCCAGCGGCGGTTGCGCCGACGATGGCCTCTCGGGTCATCACACATAACCTTCGCGTCAATTCGGAACTCGCCGAACAGATAGATCCGATAGAGCTCTCCTCCCTTAATGAGCTCTTGGATCGCATCGCCGCTTTGGGAGTCGCTACAGACTATGACCGGATCGGGCTTAAACCCAACCAAAGGGACATTAAATCCTCGCCGGCCACCCATGAGATAGCGGTAGTGGAGGAACCACATGCGGATTATCCCTCAATTTTGAGGATGAATTATGTCCAGATCACCGAGCTCCCTAAGCCGGACACCCGCCCAAGGGAAGACATGACCCGTGTCACGGACTTAGAATCGGGCATTGGGCCGGAGAAATTGGGCAACACCCCGGATCCCGAGCTGTCAAACTCGGAAGCTCCCATGCCTCTGGGTGCTAGATCGGATCAGAATCCGGATTCAGCTACTACCGCGCACCCGGACTTAAACCGTCTCTCCCATATTAGGCAAGAGCCCCAGGAGACAGTACATCGCTACTGGGCCAGATTCCTCCTTGTGCTAAACAAGGTCAATGACTGCCGCGAGGAGCACGTAGTCTCACTTTTCTGCAAAAACTGCACGAACAAAGGAATCCTTAATGCTATAAGTCGTCGTGACATAGTACACTTTGCTGACTTGGCAACCATAGTACAGAAGTACTATGCGATGGAAAGCGCCTGGAAAACCCAAACAGAATTTTGGGATAGTCCGGCTCTCACCAAAACCTTTGTCCGAACTAAACGGGCGAACTCTCGTAAGTCGGTCGATCCAATCCCCAAAAAACCAAAGCCCACCCCAGGGTGGGGAACTGTATTGGAAGAATGGCTCAATGGGCCATATAAACTCCACAGTACTCCGGATACAACACCAACCCATAGCCTTAGGCATGTTAGATACTCCGGCAGGTTGCAAAAAGTGGCGAGGATCTTCTTGCAAGCCATAAAGCAGAACAACATCCCGCCAACGAGCACAATACGGTACTAACAGTCTTCGAGACTTTTGCGTCAAATAATAGGCGCAAGCGAGCTCATCAAAGCTTTGCTGAAATCTGCCATGTGGCAAAAATAAACCCATGGAACGACACTGCTATACCTTTCAATGCCAGTGACGAACCTCGATTCTAGACTGTTCGGGCACCAGCCGCTCTGGTCCTTAGCCCAATCGTGGACGGCTTTCGGCTCACTAAAGTACTCATGGACGGCGGAAGCGGATTAAACTTGATCTATGAAAAAACAGTCAACAAGATGGAAATTGATAAAAGCTGCATTGAACAAAGCGGCACAACCTTCATGGGAATTATCCCTAGTCGAGAAGCGCGGTGTGCGGGAAAAATCACACTCAATGTGGTATTCGGCACCCTGGAGAATTATAGGTCCGAAGAAATCACATTCCAGGTGGCTCATTTTAGCAGCGGATACCACGCCCTTCTAGGGCGGGACGCATTTACAAGCTTTCAAGCTATACCCCATTACGGGTACATGAAGCTTAAAATGCTCGGACCCAATGGAATCATCACTCTAGGCAGTGATCCGGACATCGCACTTCGCGCCGAAAACAAAACCGCAGCACTAGCCCTGGAAGCATTATCCGAAGCCCTAGCAGCCGAAGAATTAACAACACTGCGGGCCACCATGGACAGGGACGACGTGATACTCGACAAGCGACCCAAGTCCACCTCATTTAAACCTGCAGACGAGATAGTCAAATTCCAATTCCATCCAACGGACCCCACGACGACAGCTTCCATCGGGACACAGTTGAGCCCCGCAATGGATGCCGTAGTGCGAGACTTCTTACGCGAGAATTGGGACATTTTCACCTGGCACCCATCGAACATGCCGGGCATCCCACGTAGATTGGCCGAACATAGCCTTAACATACTAAAAGGATATAAACCTGTCAAGCAGACTCTAAGGCGGTTTTCAGAGCCCAAACGGCAAGCCATGAGGGAAGAGCTAGCCAAGCTACTTGAGGCCGGATTCATTAGAGATATCAAACATCCGGATTGGCTGGCAAATCTAGTAATGGTACCAAAGAAGGACAAATCCTGGTGCTTATGCGTCGACTTCTAAGACCTCAACAAGGCTTGCCCCAATGATCCCTTTCCCCTCCCTTGCATCGATCAAATCATCGACGCCACAGCAGGACACGACTCGCTGTGTTTCCTCGACGCATACTCTAGATACCATCAAATAAAGATGGCAGAGTCCGACCAAGCTGCAACAGCTTTCATAACGCCATATGGCCCTTTCTGCTTCAACACTATGCCCTTCGGGCTTAAGAATGCCGGTGCAACCTATCAACGCATGATTCAAACATGTCTGGAAAAGCAAATCGGCAAAACAGTGGAGGCATATGTGGACGACGTGGTCATAAAAACCAGACACGTCGAAACCCTAATAGATGACGTGAGGCTTACATTCGATAACCTCCGGACATACGACATCAAGCTGAACCCGGAAAAATGCGTCTTCGGCGTCCCCTTTGGGAAACTGCTGGGCTTCATTATTTCCAATAAAGGGATTGAAGCGAATCCGGCAAAAATCCAAGCTCTGTCGCAGTTGGCTATACCAACGGACCTCAAGCATATCCAGAAACTAGCTGGATGTGTGGCTGCTTTGAGCTGCTTTATCTCCAGGTTAGGAGAAAAGGCATTACCTCTTTACTGCCTTCTCCGGCGCACCGAACACTTCGTGTGTACAGATGCCGCCTCGTCCAGACTTGACGAAATAAAGACCTTATTTGCCAGTAATCCAGTCCTAACAGTGCCAAATATCGACCAACCTATGCTGCTGTACATAGCTGCAACACATCAAGTTGTAAGCGCAGTGCTCGTCGTCGAATGAGAGGTTGACGGATACAAATTCCCGCTCCAGAAGCCGGTTTATTACGTATCCACGGTCCTCACCCCATGCAAATCCCGATACCCACACTATTAAGAAATAGCATACGCGGTCTTCATGGCATCCCGGAAGCTACGACACTACTTTCAAGAGTGTTCGATTACGGTGGCCTCCGAAGTACCACTCAATGACATAATAAATAACCGCGACGCTATGGGCCGGATTGCTAAATGGGCAATCGAGCTCCTTCCGTTCGACATAACATACAAACCACGGCGGCCATCAAGTCGCAAGTACTGGCTGAATTTGTCGCCGAATGGATAGAAGCCGAACTCCCTAAAGAGTACGGCGCGTACTCCAACTGGAACATGCACTTCGACGACTCTAAAATGTTGGGAAGATTGGGAGCAGGTGTAGTCCTAACGTCGCCCACCGGAGACACGGTCCAGTACGTCCTCCAAATATTATACACAGACTCCAACAATGCAGCCGAATATAAGGCTCTGTTGCACGGTCTTCGGATGGCAGTCTCTATGGGCATCCAACGCCTAGAAGTGCGCGGGGATTCAAACCTCGCAATGTCACAAATAAACGGAGACTTTGATGCCAAGGATCCGAAAATGGCGGCCTACCGTAATGCCGTCCTCAAAATGTCAGCTCGGTTCGAGGGGCTCGAATTCCACCATGTGGCTTGGGAAAACAATCAAGCGGCAGATGTCCTCGCCCGCATCGGTGCTAAACGCGACCCTGTCCCACCTACATATTCTTGGAAAGGTTGTTCAAGCCATCCGTAGTATGGGAAGGGGAGTCCGGCAATACTAGCACGGATCCGAACACACCCCCAGATTTCGAACCATCAGACATAACTGGAGGCTCTAACACCGAAATAACATCTTCGGCCCATGAAATCATGGCTGTAATCACCCCGTGGACTGAGCCTTTCTTGGCCTACCTAAATAGGCAGGAGCTCCCCGAAGACCAAAATGAAGCACGCTGAATTGTCTGGCATTCTAAAGCTTACAAAGTCCATGAAGGGGAACTCTATAAGAAAAGTGCGACCGGAGTACTCCAAAGGTGCATCTTCGAAGAGGAAGGGTGGCAGCTCTTGGCTGAAATCCATGCCAGACTGGGCGGGCACCACGCCGCGGCTCGAGCACTAGTCAGCAAGGCCTTCCGTACAGGCTTCTATTGGCCGACGGCCCGAGCAGACACACAGGACCTTGTCCAACACTACGTCGGTTGCCACCTCTTTGCCAATCAGAGTCATATGCCCCCTACCGCTCTCCAAACAATCCCCATAACTTGGCCCTTCGCAGTCTGGGGGCTGGATATGGTGGGACCTCTTAAAGGGGGAAGCCATAAGAAAAATTACTTATTGGTCATGGTGGACAAGTTCAAATGGATAGAAGCCAAACCAGTCAAAACGGCCGAATCCGGACCACTAATAGACTTCATATTCGGGGTCGTACACCGATACGGTGTCCCCCACAACATCATCACTGATAATGGCTCAAATTTTACAGCCAATGAAGTGAAAACATGGTGCGGCAAAATGGGTATTAAGCTTGACTACGCTTCCGTCTACCATCCCCAAACAAACGGCCAGATCGAACGGGTAAACGGTCTCATCATGAGCGGCATCAAACCTTGACTAGTGTGATCCTTGACAGACTCAGATACGCACTGGGTCAAAGAGCTCGACTCCGTACTCTGGGGGATGCGGACCACGCCGAATTGCACCACCAGATATACACCATTTTTTATGGTGTACGGCGCGGAAGCAGTACTACCCTGCGACATAATACATGATTCACCATGCGTATGCATGTACGAAGAGAAGGAAGCCGAGTTAGATCGGCAGGATAACTTGGATGCCCTGGAGGAGGAGAGCGACGTTGCAAAAGCCTTGTCCGCATTCTATCAACAGCAGGCTCGACGATACCAAAGTAGAGAAGTGCGGGCCAAACCTTATAATATTGGCGAGCTCGTTCTACGCCTACCGGAGAAGAAGAAGGACAATCTCAAACCCAAGTGGGAAGGTCCCTTCGTCATTGACAAAGTTCTCAACGGAGGAGTGTATCGCTTATGTAATGCATCCGATAACAGACTCGAGCCGAACCCATGGAACGCGTCCAGACTCCGGAGATTCTACGCCTAGCGCCGAACTTAGTGTTCGTCTCCTTACCCCCTCCTTTTTAATTATCCTCCCTCTCTTTTCCTCTCTCAACCCTTTTTTCCTCTTCACACAAAGTACTTAATACAGTACGGATGCCCCGATCACTCTGGCCGTACTATGTGTGTAAGCAATACCTGGGGGCTTCCTATTCGAAAGCTAAATATGATTACTTTAATGGCCTTTTGCCCATCACATATGCGTTCTTTTTCCATATGTGCCTTTTCTTCACCATTATATGCATCGATATGACTGAAGATGTGGTCAAGCTGGGTTTCCTGGCTCTTGTGTTTATGCCCTACGTTCCCGTTAATTCGGCTAGGGCATAAGGGGAGCACCTCTACGATTGTTACTGCCGGTTCAGCCAGATGTGTACCTCAGACTGGGTGAAGCTGAAAGCTAGCGTCCTTAAGAGAATATTTGGTCGGTGAACAAAAGATGTATTCGTTTATTACAATGTAAATCCCCAGAAGTTTTGTATCCTGCGCCATTGTTTGCAGTCCGGACATGTGCATCGTCGCATGCGTACCCAGGGAAAGGAACCCCTAACGAAACTATTCTCCCTGGAAGATGTTTCTTACTAACCATGTAATATAACATAACTAGTTGGGTACTTGTCTCTTCAAGCACTTATGACACCTACGCCTGGTCTCCACGTATAACCCGGTTCTGTATAACTGATCGGGTATTCGGACACACCCCGGACTGTAGGATCCAGGGGCTGAAGTGAAAAGGTCCGCCATGACAAATGATTTTAACCCGGCTAGGGACTACTTATGTCCATTTAATTACACAGTCACTTGGACTGACTATATTCCTCCTCTATACCATCCAACAGGCTATCTAACTTACAATCCTGTTGAGAATACTTTGCGGCTAATGCTACCTGGTCATATACTAGACTCACGAGAATTTCTTGCCCATCTGGCCCCGCTGGTCCGACTTCGGCCATATGGTTCGGGTCCAGCTTGGTGTAGCGCGTCTTCACCATAGCCCAGGCTTCTCTTGCACCTTGCCGGCAGGCTGGCATCTTCCACAATCGGAAGCGCAGACGTGCTCCTTGAAGCATATCCACAAGCTCCCCCATGCCATTTGGCAGGAAGCTTGATGGCCACAAGGCCTGAGCAACGCCCTGCATCACCTGCCGAGCTCGCTCGTGTAGTTGTGAGAGGTCTCGTAGTAAATCTCCTGCAGATGAGGGCATCTCCTCCTCAGGGCGACCCGTTAACATTCCTACAAGCAAAATCCTTTCAATATACTTCCGCGCCGAACTATACTACAGTTCGTCTAGGCACTTACCATAAATGCCGCGTCGAAGCCTTTTGTTCTCCTTCACGGAGTCTGCCAGCTGAGCGCGGACATCTTTTAATTCCACGTCCAGCTGGACTTTGCCATCTTGAAGATTGTTATTCTCCTGCCTAACTTGTGTAAGAACGCGCTCGCTAGCCTTTAGCTACCTTTTGAGATGTGACTCGTCATCTCTTACGCCCTCCGGATTCACCCCGGGATTGTCTGCAGAATTTTATGTTAGACTTATCATACCAGCCACTCACTAACTGGTGCATCTTCATACAATTGAGACAAATGTTACCAGATGAGGCCTTTTGGGATTCCTCTAACTTGGCAACTATGACCCTCAGCTGGGCCTTGCACTCCTCTAGCTCCCGAGACAATTGCTCATTCTTATCTACAAGGACCTGTGCATAAATTGATCCTTAAAACAGTTGTTCCAACCGTTTCAAGTCTCAGGGGCTACTACTATACATGATTATCAAATTTTCTTACCCGTATATCTTTGGTATACTGGTCCGTCGCTGGGGCAAGCCCGCCTTGAGCTGCTCGGATGTATGCGTCTCCCAAATTGAAGGCGTTAAATGCCTCTTCAGAAAAGATGTTGTTCTAAAGTACGGCCCGTCGGCGCCGGTGATTCATGGCGCTCTCTACTTTAGAATTCGTGGCCGAGAGCATCCGCGTCCTCTGTCGAAGAACTATGCGGCATCGGCCCCGCTCCCGCCTCCACTCTCGAAGCCGGTTCTGGAATCCGGCTGGAGGAGGCGTGATTGGCGGGATCCCTGGATATAGTCCGGCTACTCCTCTTCCTGCCACGACACAAAGATCGCTGTTATACTTCAAAATACCATAATCGCAGCACAGGTTTTTGCCTTACCTCTGTAGCGGCGTGTCGACCCTTACCGCCTTTCTCTTGAGCCTACCCGATCTGGACGCCCGTGGCCGATGAGTCCCTAGGGGCTCGGCCCCGCGCTCCCGCCGTCGTCTCTGCAAAAACACGACACTTCAAGGGTAAGGCATGACATCTGAAAGGAGTCCTCTTCGGAGGATAGGGTTTTTCGGTCTGGCTTACACGTGACGTAGGTAGCAGTCCAGGATAATCGGCAATAATGGCCACTGAGGCGCCATCGCAGCTCGCTTGATAAAATATCCCGTTGACAAGCTCCACGGTACTATCCGGATCTCCTTAGAGTCCTGGATCTAGGGCCCTTCTGGGGTCCTCTGGCTGCGGGGAGGGGCTGGAGATTCCTTCTACAGCCCTCCTCAGTTCCTGCTCGGAAATATCGAGGCAGATAATCTTAGCGAAGAACGCCACAATAAGTGAAGCGGGAAAAGGAATGACGACTTACCCCGTTTGGGGGCTTGTACATGGAGAATCCATCCCGCGGTTTAATGTGAAGGAATTCTTCCTCTTCCCCTTTGTATAAATCGGACAATATCCTTGCCAGGGTAGTGGCGGAGTCTGGACCCTTACGGCCACAGCGGGTGACATCATCTTCCCCGTTGAAGTGCCACATAGGCTTCCCCCGATATTGAAGCGGCTGCACTCCCCGCATTATGCATATTGCCATAACCTCGACTATCGTCAGTCCGTATTTGGCCAGTAACTTTATCCTGCTCATCAGGAAGTGTATTTCCCTGGTATCCTCCTCTAGGGGGGCCTGGGGGTGCCAGCTTAGACGTGCCCTCGGCGGGGCGTTACTGAACTTGGGGAGACCTGTCCGGACTGGATCCAGAAGGGGAACGTCGTCAATATAAAACCACTCTGAAGGCCAGTTCTCTGGTGCCTTCTTGGGAGTGCCGGATAGGTATCCGGTCTCTGCAATATGCCATACTTCGGCCCCGCCCACTTGACATAGGGATTCTCCCTGGCTGCGGGGGACAAGGCAGAACAGCTTCTTCCATAACCCGAAGTGAGCCTCGCAGCCTAGAAATAACTCACAAAGGGCAACGTACCCTTCTATGTGTAGAACGGATGCAGGGGTAAGGTTGTGCATTTGGAGGCCGTAGAACTCCAGGAGCCCACGAAGGAACGGGTGGATGGGAAACCCGA
The DNA here is from genome assembly GCF_018294505.1 of Triticum aestivum. Taxonomy (NCBI): domain Eukaryota; kingdom Viridiplantae; phylum Streptophyta; class Magnoliopsida; order Poales; family Poaceae; genus Triticum; species Triticum aestivum. The sequence goes on along the minus strand of NC_057798.1, from coordinate 270,137,183 downwards.
CGCCCCTTAGCAGATGCGGGATGAGGCATATTCGCTCCTCTGGAGATGGATTAAGAGATCCCTCCGCTTGTTCCCTGCCATTATAGGTGGCTATTCCGGCTCGGACGTAGACCATGAACGCCGGTGGGAGAAACCCTTGGGTTTGTAGCTCTATCAAACAGCTATGAGGAACTGAACACTCTTCCCAGTCCCCCGGCTTGGAGCGAGGAGGGCGAGCAGAAGAGCTACGGCGACCGGCCATGTTGGAATGGTTTTTCCGGAGCGCTCTGTTGGATGCTTGCTCGAGGGAGGAGAGTGAGGTTTGGATCTGAGAATCCCCGTCCCTTCAAATAGACGGTCAGCCCAAAGGATTGGGGGTGGCAAATGCAAAAATGCCTCAGCTCCTCGCATTCGCTCGACACATGGAGATGGTCATTATTGAGGCACTGAAGCCGAGGAGTACAACATTGATGGGATGTCGGACACTATTCGTCGTAACATGTACTTTGGAGTATTTGGAGATGGAACCCGCCTTGCAATGCCGAAGACAAGACTGCGCGCCGGACTCATCGTCATTGAAGCTTGGTTCAGGGGCTACTGAGGGAGTCCTGGATTAAGGGGTATCCAGACAGCCGGACTATATACATCGTCCAGACTATTGGAGCGTGAAGATACAAGACTCAAGACTCCGTCCCGTGTCCGGATGGGACTCTCCTTTGCGTGGAGGACAAGCTTGGCGATCCGGATATTGTATTTCCTTCCTTGTAACCGACTCCGTGTAAACCCTAGCCCTCTCCGGTGTCTATATAAACCGGAGAGGTTGGTCCTTAGAAGGTCGATCACAATTACAATCATAATCATCATAGGCTAGCTCCTAGGGTTTAGCCTCTACGATCTCGTGGTAGATCTACTCTTGTACTACTCATATCGTCAATATTAATCAAGCAGGAAGTAGGGTTTTACCTCCATCGAGAGGGCCCGAACCTGGGTAAACATTGTGTCCCTTGCTTCCTATTACCATCAGCCTAAGACGCACAGATCGGGACCCCCTACTCGAGATCCGCCGGTTTTGACACCGACAACTACCTTCTGTCCCTACCTTTTGTTTTTTGCTTTTATTAGTTAAATAAAATAAAATGCCATGCTTTTTCTATTTTCTGAGTTTTCCGTGCAATAAAAAATGACCCAAATATAGAAGTTCTCAGAATGTTCTTAAAATCTGATACGATTTTTTTCTGAATATCTCTGAATTTCTGGTGCAAATAATATCAGAGGGAGGTGCACCTGGTGGGCACAACCCACCTGGGCGCAGGACCCCTAGGCGCGCCCTGGTGGGTTGTGGTCCCCATGTGGGGCCCCTCAGTTACTTTGTCTTCCCACATCACTCCATTCACCCAGAAAAAAAATCACTATCACTCTCTCTCTCTCTCTCTTGTGTTCTTGCTCCCGAAACCACGGATTTCGATCTCTTTGCTCGAAGCTCCGTTTCTGAAACTATTTCGGGGATTTGTTGCTTGGAAAAAGGACGAGTTTCCTTAGGAAGTTTTCTTCCAAGAAGAACTCCAAGGGTGTTATTGGGCAGTCATCTGACAATGACCTCCATACCCCGAGGTTGCCGAAGCTATGGCCGTGTGAGTGGCCGCACAATGCGTTTATAAAGGGGTCGGAATCCTCCAAGAGTTCAACCAATATGCTGCTAATCCCGGCCTCACCGAATTCATCGCAGCTGAATGCGAACATTATCATATCCTCACAAACTCCTTTGTGCAAAACTTTCATTTTCATTCTAGGAATAATCCCCCTGAGGTGCAGTTTAATTTATATCGTGAAACCCGCCAGATCCCACTTACTAAATATTGTGATATATGCATGCTTCCTTCTGATGGGGATTTGGTTGAGCCTAAGCCCTCAGAGTTTGATGGTTTTTATCGTACTCTAACAGTGGGGGATGAGATAGGAGTATTGGGAACCACTACCGTTAGCTTGCAGTTTCCTGCCGTGCATTATTCTGCCATATTTATTGCAAAGTGCTTGCCAACGAGAGAGAATGTGGGTGCACTTAGCGCCCCAGACTTTGTTGTTTTGTGTCGCACAATTTGTGGCGACAATACTTATAGCTTGGGAGCTATTGTGGCACGTTGCCTTCACCTTAAGAGATCCATGGGTAAAATACATGGGGACATTTACGCTACTCGCTTGGCGACTCACTTCAATGTGCAGATACGCCGGCATGATCACCCTTGGCCCAAAGCATATTTAGATAGAGCATCTATGGAGGACCACCATTTTATTGCTACTAATTACCCTGATATTGATATACCTTACAACTTAGTTTTCAGTGTGGATACTCGTGATATTATCCCCTTGCCTGCACCTGCTTTGTCTGATCATGTTGCCAGGTGAGGATACAGGATTATGCCTGAGGACATTGTCGCTTACCGGAACAACATGGCTGTGGCACACGAGGAGCCTCAGCAGTGGGACCCTATGGTGCCTACTCCCCAGCAATTCAACATTGGACCTCACGGCTTCTTCAACTGGCCCTAGACTAAGTTAGGCCAAAATCCTAAGCTTGGGGGAGTACGTATTCCCACCGACATTACATTCATGTTCACACATTTCACTCCAGTTGTCGGTGTCCACACTTTTTCATTGTATCACCCATGTTTAAATTATTTTCTCGCTTTCTTCTTGTGTGTTTGAAAAAACTTTGAGAAGAACCAAAAATTTATTCTTGCTTCTTTTTTATTTTTCTTCCTAGCTTAAATTGTTGTAGTACTAAAAAGAAAAGCCAAAAAGATTTCCTTGTTCTTCTTTTACTTGTTGGGAGCTTTCCCGTGTAAATAGTTTTTCTCGTTTTTGCTTTTCCCTTTTCCGTCTGCTTGTTTACGAAAAAACCAAAAACTCCAAAAATATTTCAGTGTGTTTCTCTGAATTTATTTTTCTTTTATTGAGTCATACCGCGGAGAAGACCACGATGAAAATGTTGAGTGGCTTTCATTTGCATGATTGATCTAATAAGGAGTCCATATTTCCTTGTCTTCTCCTCTTGAATAAAATGTTTGCAGATTCCAGCTTAGTCCACGACACTCTTGCACTATTATTATTTTCAAATCGTTTGGTCGTGCAAGTGAAAGACAATAATGACGATATTAGATGAACTGGCCGTGGCAGAGAGAAACGGGTATGAACTCAATTTGTTCTGTTTTTGTAAATATGTTTAACCTAGTATCCATGATTCAGCCTGTTATGATCAAATGTGTTTGCAATGACAATTAGATATTATAGTTTCTCATGCCATGTATAAGTATCTAGGAGTGAATAATGATTTATCTTAGATATCAACATTGCGTTAAAATGATTGTGATGTAGTATGATGATATGGTATCCTCCTCTGAATGTTCGAGTGGCTTGACTTGGCACACGTTCATGCATGTAGTAGAATCAAAACCAACATAGCCTCTATTATATTTACGTTCATGGTGTTCATATCCTACTCACGCTAGTATCCAATGCAACTTATGCATAATGCATGTCCATGACCGTTGTTGCTCTCTAGCTGGCCGCTTCTCAACCTATTTACCAGCCTTCGCCTGTACTAAGTGGGAACTCTACTTGTACATCAAAAAACCTGAAACCCAAGTTATTCCAGATGAGTACACCATACCTACCTATATGCGGTATTACCCTGCCGTCCTAAGTAAATTTGCATGCGCCATCTCTAAAAACTTCAAATAAATATCCTTTTTGTGTGCCTGGATCATTCATGGAACGACAGGAGGTTGTTGGTATCTTCCATGCTAAATGGGTTATTCTCAGGTCGAGTGTTTATTCACTCGCCATCGCACGAGAAAAGGGCGGTAATAGGGATGCCCTGTCCCAAACTGCAAAAAGAAATCAACTTACAAATAATCAAACAAAAACTCCCAATGGAGTCATAACCTTTACATTTCCACTTGGGAACTGCCACTAGCATGTTTAGCATGGAATATATTGATAACTGATGGTCGTGAAGTAAATGAGAAGGGTGCATGTCTCAAAATTTCATTTACTTCTGTTTTAAAAACTTGAGCTCTGGCACCTCTGCAAATCACTGCTTCCCTCTACGAAGGGACTATCTATTTACCTTTATGAACCTGAGAGAACTGCTGTCATGCTGATGCATTGTGTATAGCTAATGTTGGGTGCATCATGACTAGATCTTTTCTACCATGAATTACAATGTTTAGTCACTGCTTGAACTTTGGGAGTGCTCTGCATTTATGTTTTGCGGTCTCAGAAAGGCTAGCGAGATACTACTATTGTCATATTATATCATGGTTGTTTTGAGAACGTGTTGCTATTTGAGATATCTTATTATTGCTCTCTAGTTGATTATGTCATTGATATGAGTTAACTTGCGAAAGTGAGACTGTTATAGATAATAAGATAAGATAAATATTTTTGGTATTTTTATGATATAGATGGAAAAGTAAAGATGCAAATAAAAGTAGATGGGAAACTTATATGATAAAACATAGACCCTGGGGCCATAGGTTTCACTAGTGGCTTCTCTCAAGATAGCATAAGTAATACGGTGGGTGAACAAATTACTGTCGAGCAATTGATAGAAAAGTGCATAGTTATGAGAATATCTAGGCATGATCATGTATATAGGCATCATGTCCGCAACAACTAGATCGAAACGATTATGCATCTACTACTATTACTCCACATATCGACCGACTCCTGCCTGCATCTAGAGTATTAAGTTCATGAAGAACAGAGTAACACATTAAGAAAGATGACATGATGTAGAGGGATAAACTCAAACAATATGATATAAACCCCATCTTTTTATCCTCGATGGCAACAATACAATACGTGCCTTGCTGTCACTGGGAAATGACACCGCAAGATTGAACACAAAGCTAACCACTTCTCCCATTGCAATAAAGATCAATCTAGTAGGCCAAACCAAACTGATAATTCGAAGAGACTTGCAAAGATAACCAATCATACATAAAATAATTCAGAGGAGATTCAAATATTTCTCATAGATAAACTTGATCATAAACCCACAATTCATCGGATATCGACAAACACACTGCAAAAAGAGTTACATCGAATAGATCTCCAAGAAGATCGAGGAGAACTTTGTATTGTGATTCAAAGAGAGAGAAGAATCCATCTAGCTAATAACTATGGACCCGAAGGTCTGTGGTAAACTACTCACAACTCATCGGAGAGGCCTTGGAGATGATGTAGAGGCCCTCCATGGTCGATTCCCCCTCCGGTGGAGCACCGACGAAGGCTCCAAGATGGGATCTCAGGGATATAGAAGGTTGCGGCGGTGGAAATAGTTTTTCGTGGTGCTCCTGGATGTTTTCGGGGTACATGGATATATATATAGGTGAAGGAGGTAGGTCAGGGGAGCCACGAGGGGCCCACGAGGGTGGGGGGCGCGCCCACCCCCCTAGGGTGCGCCCTGCTGCCTCGTGACCGCCTCGGTTGCTTCTTGACGTCCACTCCAAGTCTCCTGGATTGCGTTTGTTCCAAAAAGATCGCTCCCAAAGGTTTCATTCTGTTTGGACTCCGTTTGATATTCCTTTTCTTCGAAACACTGAAATAGGCAAAAAACAGCAATTTGTGCTAGGCCTCCGGTTAGTAGGTTAGTCCCAAAAATGATATAAAAGTGTAAAGTAAAGCCCATAAACATCCAAAACGGGTAATATAATAGGATGGAACAATAAAAAATTATAGATACGTTGGAGACATATCAGAGATTCGTCATGTAATCGAGTTAGTTTTGTTAGGGCCTGATCCCTAGTATCCACTATGTTCTGAGATTGATGTTGCTATGACTTTGCCATGCTTAATGCTTGTCACTTTGGGCCCGGGCGCCATGATTTCAGATCTGAACCGTTTATTCTACCACCTTTATATCCATGTTCTAGATCCAATCTTGCAAGTTATAGTCACCACTATGTGTTATGATCCGGCAACCCCGGAGTGACAACAATCGAGACCGCTCCCGGTGATGACCATAGTTTGAGGAGTTCATGTATTCGCTGTGTGCTAATACTTTGTTCTGGTTCACTATTAAAAGGAGGCCTTAATATCCCTTAGTTTCCAATAGGACCCCGCTGCCACGGGAGGGTAGGACAGAAGATCTCATGCAAGTTCTTTCCATAAGCATGTATCACTATTTACGGAATACATGCCTACATTATATTTATGAACTGAAGCTAGTGCTGTATTGCCCTAGGTTATAACTGTCTCATGATGAATATCATCCAACGAGTCACCGATCCAATGCCTACGAATTTATCTTATATTGTTCTTTCTAAGTTACTACTGTTGCTACTGGTATTGTTACTGCTACAATATCACTGCTATCACTGTTACCGTTACTGTTGTTGCTACTACTATCATCAAAGCTATCATACTATTGTGCTACTAATCACTTTGTTGGAGATAATTAATCTCCAAGTGTGGTTGAATTGACAACTCAAATGCTAATACCTTCAAATATTCTTTGGCTCCCTTTGTGTCGAATCTATAAATTTGGGTTGAATACTCTACCCTCGAAAACTGTTGCGATCCCCTATACTTGTGTGTTATCATCAACGCTGTTATATGATCAATCTTAAATGTTTTACAATCATTTTATTCAACTTTATATCATTTTTTGGGACTAACCTATTGACATAGTACCCAGTGCCAGTTGTTGTTTTTTGCTTGTTTTTTACTTCACAGAAAATCAATACCAAATGGAGTCCAAACGCGACAAAAAGTTTTGGAGATTTTTTCTAGACCGGAAGACACCTGTTGAGTTAAATAAGTACCAGAGGGGGCTCCGAGGTGAGCACAACGCACCTGGGCACGCCTAGGGGCCTAGGCGTGCCCTGGTGGGTTGTGCCCGCCTCGGTCGCCTCCCGCACCGCCTCTTTGCTCTATAAATACCCCAATATTCCAAAAACCCTAGGGGAGTCGACGAAACACAATTCCAGCCTCTGCAAGTTCCAGAAACACCAAATCTCTAGACACCATCACTGAGGGGTTCATCATCCTCATTGGTGCCTCCCCGATGATGTGTGAGTAGTTCATTGTAGACCTTCAGGTCCGTAGTTAGTAGCTAGATGTCTTCCTCTCTCTCTCTCTCTCTCTCTCTCTCTCTCTCTCTCTTTTCATTCTCAATACAATGGTCTCTTGAAGATCCATTTGATGTAACTCCTTCTGCAGTGTGTTTGTTGGGATGAATTTTGAGTTTATGATCTATTTTATCCATGAAAGTTATTTGAGTTTTGATCTCTTATATGCATGATTACTTATAGCCTCATATTTCTTCTTTGAATCTCTGGTTTAGTTAGGCCAACTAGATCAAGTTTTCTTGCCATGGGAAGAGGTGCTTTGTGATGGGTTCGATCATACGTTGCTCCATCCCAGTGACAGAAGGGGACATGACACTATGTATCATTGCTATTAAGGATAATAAGATGGGGTCTCTTCCTATATGAATAGATCTTGTCTACATCATGTCATCATTCTTATTGCATTACTCCATTACTCCACAAACTTAATACACTAGATGCATGCTGGATAACAGTCGATGTGTGGAGTAATAGTAGTAGATGCAGGCAGGAGTCGGTCTACTAATCTTGGACGTGATGCCTATATAATGATGATTGCCTGGATATCGTCATAATTATTTGAAGGTCCATCAATTGCCCAAAAGTAATTTGTTTACCCGCTGTGTGCTATTTTTCTCGAGAGAAGCCACTAGTGAAATCTACAACCCCCGGGTCTATTCTTTATTATATTTTCCTTCGAGATTGATTTTTATTCGCTTTTATTTTTAGATCTATTATTCCAAAACCCCAAAAATACCTTGCTGCAATTTTTCTTTATTTATTTTGTTTTGCTTTATTGTGAGACCTATTTTTCCAATCTAGTACAAAACAAATCTATCTTTTACCCGAGAGGGATTGACAACCCCTCTTACGTGTCGGGTTGCAAGTATTTGTTCTTTGTGTGCAGGTACCATTTACATAGTCTTGTGTGGTTCTCCTACTGCTTCGATAACCTTAGTTGTGCTGCATCATCCCTTCCTCTTTGGGAAAATAACGACGTAGTTCAAGCCGCGTCAACAACCCAAAAGAATCCTCCCTGATGGTGAAATTAATTAACCTCTCCCCATATAGGTAAAATTGATGCATGCATTGACGATGACCTCGCGGGCCAACAGATGGAAGCGTCACATGTCAGTGTCCTAGGATAACCAACGCCTGCATGCATGTGGCCCAAAGAGGTGTTATGTGATGTTTGAATAGCCAATTCACAACTTTGATGTGGCACGTGCCTCGAAAACCGAAAAGTCCTGAAACGGAGTGAGGTGTACGTGTTCACGGACGGGTACGTAGTATATATCCTGGTCCCTCCCACCTCTTCAACGCATACTATATACTCCCACCATAATACAAACAAAAAAGGTTCTACCTTGCTTGTCAAATTAACCTCTCTGTCGGCTGTTGGTCAGAGTGATGGACGACGACCTCGCGGGTGAGTGTCGTGTAGGACAACCACCGACTGCATGTGGCCAAAACATGTATGTATGAAAGGGTTGTATAATGTTTTAAATAAAAAATTCACGACTCTGATGTGGCACCTACCTCACAAAACGGCTAACCCACATGGTGGATCATGACTCGTAGTGTACTGCCAGCCACACCCAAATGCGCGCGCGCGCGCACACACACACACACACACACACACACACGCACACACACACACACACACACACACTGCGCATCCACCGCAACTACGATGCATGTTAAATTTCCCCGCGGTGAACATATGTTACCAAATGAGGGACATTTTAATTTTGAAAAAAAACAGAGATCATTAAGACGTTTTAGTACATTGATTGATTTTCTAGGGGTATAATGTGCAAAAAAACAAATTCAGCTACATGCACACTTGACAGTGCACCTAAATGGATTGGAAAAACAGATGTGTCTCACTGGGTGTATGTTTACTCCCCGTGCAAGAAATTTCAAACATTGAGAGTCTTGATTTATTAAATCTAGTACATCCAAAACTTATTTGAAATTCATGAAACTAATCGTGTTGTCATATGGACACCAATACACAGTGGCATTGTACCATTTTTTGGTCAAATTTGAGACAAGTTTTGATGTAATCTTTATCTTCTTACAAACTTGCGATTATTAATAATTGGGAACCAATATCGCAAATGGATTATTTATTCAAACCATGGGCCTTAGACCAACAATGGATACGTTCCACGCTTCGGTTAAGCAATAAAGTGAAAGCATTAATCATCAAAATAGAAAAACAATATACGCACCGCCACGTGCCCCGTGTGGCGTGCGAGCAGGCGTGAGTTGACGGGACACATGCAAGCAGTCCACCGCGCAGGCAAACTAGGAGGTGTGCATGCAGCTATGTGGATTGATGGGAGGCGTGCTTGCTGCATAGTGTCATCACGAGGCGTGCGAGTAGCTGTGTGAAATGTCGGTATGCATGCCAGTTGTCCGGTGTGTAGGCTCACTGGGAGGCGAGCCAGCAGTTTGACCGCCGCCCGCCTCTGTCCCACTACTCCATAATAATGGCATGCCCGACCGACCACACCCCCCATCCTCACCACACACACAATCCTCTCCCTCTGCTTGCATCCTCGACGTCGCTCTCAGTCCTCAAAGCCTTTAGTGTATGAGGATGCCGCCGAAGCGCCCCATCGGAGGGAGTAGCGACGTTGGGGCTTCTAAAGCACCAGAGCAAGGCGTGGAGATGGAGACAGAGGTTTTTGTCACCGACCGCGAGGTATAGCTGCATCCTGACATCATCAACGGCGTCGTGGTTCCACAGCCGGAGGCGGGGGTCCACATCGACTCCGGTGACGACTCGGGCGACAACTCCGATGGCGATGGAGAACCGGTTAGTCATCTATACCCATTTATGTGTCAAATACATCCTAGGGTTTCTCTGGTTACTCTTGCGTCTAGCCTACCCCTTTTTGGAACAGAAATCGTATGGTTATGTTCTCCTAATCCATGAAATTTGAGTAAGTTTCGTTAGATCCGTGTACTGTATTGATTGTTTAAATGGTACAAGTGATAAGTGATTAGTTGTTTCATCTGTGCAAATGATTTCTTCTAACAATCCGACTAGGGTTAGTGTTCGTGCAAATAATTCCTAGCTAGGTCTTGGCAATTGATTTTGAATGACCTACATATATGTTTGTGCCATTATTTTCTTCAAGATTGGTTTGTACATAGATGATTTTGCTCCATAATCTTTGGATATATCTAAAAAAATTGCCATAAATTCCTAATCCTACTTTACGGCATGTAATCATTTATTTGATGCCACATTTTGGCAACTGCCAAATGTTCGCTAGAGAATAGTTTGTAAACATTAATTTTACACCACATTATTTTTTACTATATGTATAGGTGCTGTCTGACGATGTCGACAACGAGAATGCACTACTGCAGGATGCTGCTAACGTGACACTACGATCAGAGACCCTTCGAGAAACTATGTGTGATGCAATAATCGCAAACGGTGGTGTAACAAAACTGTCAAAAATGTGCAAAATGTTTGCGATGACGGATGCATCAAACACGGTTCAGATTTTAGTTGCGTGTGCGAAGCACTGCATACGTTCAGTTCAATTAACTGTTTGCAATGAGGAGGAACAGAAGAAACAGGCAGCCAGATGAAGGCGTGTGCGATATACATCATGCGGTTCACTCGGATGAACTGTTTGTGATTAGGAAACACAAAAGAAACGGCCAGCCAGATCAAGGTGTGTGCGATATACAACATGCGGTTCACTCGGACGAATTGTTTGTGTTGAGACAAGAGAACAAAAATGGTTCAATAGGACAAGATGTGTGTGATACGCGGCAAATAGGTCTGTAATCAGAAATGTGTGGGAAGACCGATAACAACATAGACGATTCATGTTAACAAGTTGTGTGTGTTGTGAGCAAACGATTGCTGGTATACAATTGTCAGTGATTTATGAAATCATCATCGACGGGTTACCTTGTTTAGTCCGTGTGCGATGTGATTTGCTCTGTCTACGGAGCATCAACATATATACTTAAAAAGACAGTATTGCATACCCAAATTAAGCATACAATTACACAAGTGACTACACAGATGAAATTTTCACACACCAAAGTAAGCAATTACATGCATACTAAACTAGGAGAAACGAGGATCTAATCATCTACTTCTTGTTGCGACGACGCTTGCCATTGCTCTGCTTCCGGCTACATCACTGGTTGTTTTATGGAAGGAGGCACTTCCTCATATCAACGACCACCTGTACATGTCATAGCACGTGTACGCCTCCTTGGCCGCATACACGACGTGAGCTTTGTCGAGTTTCTCCATCCAGGCCGAGTGCCAGGCACGCTTGTCCTTGTTGCAGGAATCCTTCATGTCTCTCTCCTCCACTTAGGCAAAATTTCCATGTAAGCAGGCTATAAGCCCACTATTGTAGTACTTGCTCTTAGTGGCGTGGTGGACCAACCGTGTGGGGTGCGACGTGGCTTCGCTCGTGTGGGCGACTGTTGCCATCCAGCATGGGCGCTAGGTCTGAGAGGGCGGCCTTGTGTACTGTGGCAACCGTCCACCACCTCTTCGCCTTACCCTCTTGATTTGGAACTGCTGTCACACGCTCTTCCTCCCTCCAGTTGCCTTCATCATTCCTTTTGCCATTGTTCGATCGTCTTCTCCATGGAGGGAACATGCCGGAAACGACCCCCTTATTCTTGCCCCGATCTGAAAGATGACGTGGTGGAGGAACTCATGGATCGGTGCGACGTCATCACCTCGGCTAGCATGGCAGGTTCGTTCAAGTCCATTCTCGACTCAACAAATAGGGTTCAGGAGCGGTTTGATCTCCCCTATCTTCTTCACCATGACGTTGGTCACTGCGTGGGGATAGTGGAAGCCTCTCCTTGTGCAAGTTGATGCCACTTGATAATGATACGTGTGATGTTAAGATGCCATTGGTTGATGGTAAGGCTTGGGCAGGCGCAGATGGAGATTGGGTTGTTTATATTGGGTATAACTGCGTGTTGGAACTTGTGAATGTGTACACTCGTCACCGGGTTCCACTTTCAAAAATCATAGACTACCTTGAGGTTAAGCACACATATGATCTACGTACATTCAAATACGATCATGGTGACTGTCGTCTATGGAAGATAGGAATTTGTCGAGTTCCCAACCGCTCTTGGGATTTCAAGAACTATGAAGTTGTTGCTATCTTCGAGAAGCTTGTCTCTGTCCTTACTTCCACGCCTCGATGGATATTGCTCAAAAGTAAATTTATGTACATGGATTAGTACTGTGATGCAATTCAATATGAGGGTCTTGAGTTTGCTGCCACCACTTGTGGCACTGTTTTTGCATGGAATCCTTATGATTTCGGTACGTTTGTCTTCCATCGTAATTATAATTGTTTCATCCACATGCATGCGGGTTAGCTAGTTTCCCTTTACTAATTAACCTTCTTGCGTTTCCAAGGTCCTGTGAACATTCCACCACCTATACTTGAAAAAAATTATAACCAAGGGGGAGATGACGATGGTGATGATCACGAGCATGATGACGAGCATGACCTATATACTCAGTGGCGCCTAGAAACTTATTCCGATGGATCACCTCTTCTTGTATGTATACAGGGCACTGGTGATGTTACTAACTAAGCAGGTGTTTTCTCCCATGGTCGCACTCTCCAGACCTATTCCAACATCCATTGCAGGGTATTCAGGATGGATACTCGTGTGCTAGCGCCAACACCTTCTCCCTGGTTCAGTATTGATAGTCTTGGAGAAAACTCGCTCTTCCTTGGACAAAGCTATCCAATGATGGTGAAATGCGATCTAGCTGCTATTGACACAACGTTACTGCCATTTATGAGAAGCTATTGTATCTATACCTTGGACATTTCTATGGTTCCCTACTGTGGCTATCACAATATGAGTCCTGATATTGGCCGCTTCAGCCTGGATGATCAGTCCTGCGTTGGTCTCAAGATTGACAATAGTTAGCCCTTCCCAGAGAATCAGTTATGGTTCAAAGCAAGCGTTTCCAAGGCCGAGGATTGGTTGAGCTGAAGTTCATTTCATCGCTTTGTTATTTGTTGTGTGAGAAAAACTTTAGTATTTACTAGAATGTTTTGTTGGAAATAATCTATAATCCAACATGTATCCTCGTTGTCGTTGAGTGTTGATGACTTGTTGTATATAATCCAACGTATATTGTTTTTCTATTTGGATGATTAATGTTGTCGCTTTATTGCTTAACCGAAGCATGGCATGTATCCATTGTTGGTCTAATGGTCACGGTTCGAATAAATAATCCGTTTGGGATATTGGTTCCCAATTATTAATAATCTCCCGTTTGTAATTAGATAAAGACTAGCAAAAAGGCCCATGTGTTGCAACGGAAAAAAAATACCACATGCTCTTAATTTATGCAAAATGGTCTATAATATTAGAATTTGTAGCTACGGCCCAAACAAAGATGGTCTTAGCCTACAAAAGTGCACTTCCAGATCCCACATGTATTCTATTTCAACAGGGCTTGCATATAGATTTAATCCATACAAAGAAACGGGCAAGTGATCGTGCATTTATTCATGTCATGTGTGAAATGGGGTATTGTTACGGGCCGGTAAAGAAAAATGACAAAAACAGATGGATAGTGCATTATTGATTAAGACTGCACCCTAGATAGTATTTTTTTAATTGTTAACAGGTAAAATAACATCATATTCAGATCATAGTCGAGTTAGCTATACAGATCGTGTGCTGTGATATCAAAAAGGTAAATAGATTCGAGAATGGTTAATAAAATAAAATCTAAGACCATTGCGTGTTATGGTCAAAATAGTGCTACGAATATACGAGTCTCATACGATGCCATTTCAACGATTGTACCACAAAGGCTAGAAATATTACAAGGTTCAAATTCCAGATTTATATGACTCAAATTCGAACATTACAAGGTTCAAACTGATATTAGAAATGAAATTCAACTCATCAGCTGCAAACGCTCACGCTAATCCGCTGGACATGGATAACAGAGAGGTTCAAACTAATAGTACCACTTCTAAGTTGGATTACTAGCAGAAATCATTTCCACAAATGAAACAACTAATCACTTATCACTTGTACCATTCAAACAATCAATACACTACACAGATCTAACGAAACTTACTTAGATTTCATGGATTGAGAGAACATAACCATAGGATTTCTATTCCAAAAAGGGGGAGGCAGGAGTAACCAGAGAATTAAGCACAAATGCTTAATCTATGAATGAAACCTATGCTTAATTACTAAATTTAGTTGCAAAATTTTGATAGTGCTAGTGATTTTTAGCTGCATATTTTGAAAATTCGCAGTGTTACAAGGATTGACAAATGGCAATGTTACTAGATCAACAAATGTCAACCTTTCCAGTTTGACAAATGGTAATATACCCAATATGACACATGCAAATCTTACCAAATTGTCTGTACGTGGTTGCACACGGGTCATCCAAAAAATGGTTTGCGTTGAAGGGAGGTAGAAATCCTGCTTGCCAAATTTTCTCTTGGCTTAGCACCGAAGTCTTGCTTTGCATACCTTATTCAATCTGAACCGTTTGCGTTGAAGAGATGGACAAATCCTACGCAGTGAATTTTCCCTTGGCTTACTGTGGAAGACCATAGCTCTCACTTTGCATACAAGTGTTCTATCTAGAACATTTGCGATGAAGAGTTGCACAAATCCTGCTCGGCACTTTTTCCCTTGTCTTACTGGGTGTACATACAGGTGTTCTATCTAAAATGTTTGTGATGTTAGAGTGGCAGCTAGGTTTTGCAAAATGCCCTTGTTGACTGTTATTCGAGTGCACCTTCTCTCAAAATGGACACGAAAATTACCACAGCATGTTGGGTGCCATTCCATGATAGCATGCCAAGTTTCATGAATTTCAGACGAGTTTTGGATTTACTAGAATTAAAAAACAAAGTATCTCAACATTTTTCCGGCAGTCAATAGTGCCTGGTGTTTGAAATCCATTCCCATTTCTTGCATGGGACCTAAGGACGCACCCAAGGACACAGATTTGATTTTTCAACCAATTTATATGCACTGGAGCATGTGCATGTAGTTCAAATTTGAATTATGCACATAAAATGCCTAGAAAACCAATTAATATATAAAAATGTCCAAACGAACCCTTAAAAATTCCAATATTTAACACAACATTCCTGTTGTTCTATGTTGACACTAGAAATTTTTTGAAAGCAATAGCAGGCACTAGGTATCGTTTCGTCCCCAAAGGTGGCACGTTCCCTACCGAAACCATCAAGCTTGTTGTGAGAAGCTCTGGTTTGTGAGAAGCTTATACCCAAACCTGCGCCAAATGGGACAAAAAATTACCATGGCATGACGGGCGCTGTCGGTGTCAAAACCGGCAGATCTCGGGTAGGGGGTCCCGAACTGTGCGTCTAGGCGGATGGTAACAGGAGACAAGGGACACGATGTTTTACCCAGGTTCGGGCCCTCTTGATGGAGGTAAAACCCTACGTCCTGCTTGATTAATATTGATGATGTGTGTTACAAGAGTGGATCTACCACGAGATCAAGGAGGCTAAACCCTAGAAGCTAGCCTATGGTATGATTGTTGTTCGTCCTACGGACTAAAGCCATCTGGTTTATATAGACACCGGAGAGGTCTAGGGTTACACAGAGTCGGTTACAATGGTAGGAGATCTACATATCCGTATCGCCAAGCTTGCCTTCCATGCCAAGGAAAGTCCCATCCGGACACGGGACGAAGTCTTCAATCTTGTATCTTCATAGTCTTCGAGTCCGGCCGATGATGATAGTTCGGCTATCCGGACACCCCCTAGTCCGGAACTCCCTCAGTAGCCCCTGAACCAGGCTTCAATGACGACGAGTCCGGCGCGCATGTTGTCTTCGGCATTGCAAGGCGGGTTCTTCCTCCGAATAATTTACAGAAGATTGTGAACACCAGGATAGTGTCCGGCTCTGCAAAAATAAATTCCACGCACCACCGTAGAGAGAATAATATTACACAAGTTCAATCTGCTGACGTATTTTGTGGCGTGACGTCACACCACTACCAAGCCTTTACTAGAATCGTTTTTATGGTACCACCTCAGCGCGTTTAGCGAAGCGGTTTCCTTGGCACGTCTTGTCGAAGCAGAGATCGTGTTCCCCTTATTCCGGGATTCCCATCAATATAGACGTGGGTAACCCAACCGCGCCATTGATTGCGGCGCTTGGGAGATAAGCGAGTTTTACCAGGCCGGTGGGGACACATGTTTTTGTCCGCCCATATAAGGGGATAAAGATCCAACCCTTTTACCTGTGCCTTCTTCCTCCTTGGCTTATCCATCTCCGCGAACTCAAGCTCCAGTGCCCAAGTCCGCACTTCTCACCTCAACCTTCTCCAACTATGTCCGGAGCGGGAGGCAAGTGGATGGCCTCCTCCGTCACGGAGGGGCAGATCCAGAAGCTGTGCGACGCCAGATATTTGTCCAGCAACATCACGCACCAGCTCCCCGACGAGGGAGAGCTCATCCCCACCCCCAGGCCCCATGAGAGGGTAGTATTTCTTCCCCATTTCCTCCGCGGACTGGGCTTCCCACTTCATCCCTTTGTCCGGGGGCTCATGTTCTACTACGGCCTGGATTTCCATGATCTGGCCCCGAATTTCATCCTCAACATCTTAGCGTTCATCGTCGTGTGCGAGGCCTTCCTCTACATCCAGCCCCACTTCGGCTTGTGGCTCAAGACCTTCAGTGTCAAGCCGAAGGTTGTGAAAGGCAGCCAAGCGGAGTGCGGAGGCGCCATGGTGGGAAGGATGTCCCACGTTACTTGGCTGGAGGGCACTTTCGTGGAAACCATTAAGGGGTGGCAATCGGGGTGGTTCTACATCACCGAGCCGCGTGACCCTGATTGGGCAGCGGCCCCCGAATTCAGATCTGGCATTCCTACACGGCTCACCTCCTGGAAAGAGAGTGGCCGGATCTGGGGTGATTCGGAGGAGCTGACTGGACTCCAAGCCTGTATCCAAAAGCTGGTGGACAAGAAGCTCAAGCTTGTCAACGTAGTCCAGGTCATGCTCATCCGCCGGATTCTCTCGTGCCAACGACAGGGTTTCAACATGTGGGAGTTCGATCCGGTGCAGCACCAGACTCTGAGCAGGCTCTTCGACACTACCTACGAAGATGTCTGGAAGGTGCTGTTGAAGGGCGCCGAGGCTCCCGCATCCGCTACCGAAGATCGTGGATTCAGCTCGCAGCGTCCGGCTGACGAGGTAAGTGATTTTGTCCTTTACAGAACGCTTGTTTTCCATAGTTTGACTCTATGCGCGATCTAAACTCCCTTTTCCTTTGACATGACTGGCTGGCGAAGGCCGAACAGACTATCTGTCCGGCCCCATTGCCAGAGGACCCAACGGACGCCCGCCTAACGGGGCTGCTGGCTCCGGCACCCCACGTGGTGCCGGAGAAGAAGGCCAAGAAGAAGGCCACGGGGACTCGGAAGAGTTCCCATTTTCAGGTGCTATCGGATGACGACTCCGAGGCCGACTCCTCTCACCAAGGTGAGGAGGAGAAGAAGAGAGCCTCTCCCCCAGTGGGGGGAGAGAAGAAAAGGAAGGCCTCCCCAACGAGGGAGGCCGAAGGGTCCAAGAAGGGAAAAACTCTTCCCCCGGACTGCTCTGGCAATGCCAGTGACGACAACGAGGACCGGCCTCCAAGGGCCAAGCCCCTGGCGAGATCGTGAGTATCCGGACTCCCGAATAACTCCATGGTTTTTCTATTTTGCCACACAGTGTCTTTCTAATGCCGCATACAACCCTGCAGTCCGCCCAAGGACGATCTTCCCGCTTCGTCGAGCGGTTCCATAGGTGCGTCAGATATGGATTCTCTTCCGACTTCCTCCACCCCCCGTGACACGGACGATGCCGAGGTGGGATCCCGGGAAGGGACCCGCCAGGAGAGGAGGCGCCGGAGGTGTTGCAGGACAACCTCCCGGACTTTGCACCGGACTCGGCTCCGGATCCCATAGTGGCCCCGGAGTCCGGCGGGCGGCCCCTTCGTAAGAAGGGCAAGACCGTGACACCGGCAGCCTCCCTCCAATCGGAGGCGCCGGATAGCTTGCTGGAGGCGCCCAATGGCGCCTCCATCAAAGAGGAACACCGCACTGTTATGAGTGCGGTGATTCAGAAGGTGCAGCTCGCCAAGAGCGGGCTGACCGAAGCCTGCAGCAGCCTTCTAACAGGCTTTGAGGTAAGAATTTTGATATATGTAAAATAGTACCGCATAGACAGTAGCCCCTGATGCTCGGTTCGGTGTTCGGAAAGAAAAGACGGACTGAGGATCTTAAGAAGATATACGCAGGAGTCATAAAAAATATGTCAATATGGGATTGCAGGCTGCGCTGCTGACCTCTACCGCACTGACTGTGGAGGTCAATACTTTGAAGGAAAGCCTCGAGCGGTCCGAGAACTAGCTCGGCCGTGCCAAGAAGCAGCTCGAGGACAAGGAAGGTGAGTAACACCTTATTAAAATTGTACCTTACAGAAAAGGATTTTGGTTGCAAAAAGAATGACAAGGATAACGTGGGTATTGCAGGGGCCACTAACGAGGTGGCGACCCTGAAAGAGGCGGTGGCCGTGGCCGAACGCAATGCGGCCGCGGAGCGCACCGAGCGAGAGAAGCAGGACGTGCGGGTGGTGGAGGTACAGCAAGAGCTCCAGGATCTCGTGAAAAAACATGAGAGCCTGGAGCATGACTCGAAGACTCGAGAGTCTGAGCTTGCAACGGCTCTTGAGAGTGCCAAAGCCGCTAAGGCCGAAGCCTACAAGGCCCTCCAAGAAATCGAGGAATTGAAGAAAATAGCAGCGGGTAAGGCATTTTTCATGCAAAGTAAGCATGTGAGTGTTAATTACCTGTTACTTACCCGAATTCGGAGCTCTCCAGGAACGTTCGCAGATCTTCCTCGTAGTGTATCCGATGCCGCCGCAATCTACCGGGCCTAGGAGGGGAGCTCGACGGAGAAGGTCTTCTGGTCTCAGTATGCTGAGGCCGGACATCCGATGCCCCTTAGCGACCAGCTGAAGCAGCTGGTCGAGCTCCACAAGGTGGCCGAACAGGCCATGAAGGGCCTCATAGTTCGGCTATGGCTTAAGGAGGCCATGCCCGGGAGCTACTTCGGCGTGGTCCGGCGGCTGGTGGATGCGTGCTCGTGGGTTGAAGTCATCAAGCACTCCGCTTGTATTGAGGGTGCCCGTCGGGCCCTTGCCTGCGCAAAGGTGCACTGGGGCAAGCTGTATGCCCAGAAGCTCGTGACGGACCTGCCGCCGCAGGGCAAGGAGCACTGCACGCCCGAGATGTATTATAAGAGTGTGCTGAAGGGCGCCCGCACTATTGCGGGTGAGTGCTCCAAAGATGTAATATTTGAGTAGACTCGCATTTTGTTATCTTGTGCGCTAAAAACTTAGATCATTTGCGCTAAGCAACGCATTTTAATTTAAAATATTACCTTCTGTGCGGCTGTTTATCAAATCTGAGAGATGGCAAGTCGTCGGCTTCAGCCCCCATGCCACGAGTGCTGGGGTGTTCGGGATAAATTTGAGCACTCTTGTTCCCATATTTGGGTCCATCTAGGGACGCGCTCAACACAACGAACAAGGCAACCGGACTTATAATGCTTAAACACTCTCACTTAGCCATAGAATTCTATAATTTTAAATTTCAGCGAAGCCCCTAGTCTTCGGAAGGCCAAATTTGGGGCGCTATCCACGCGTGGGCCGGACAAAAACTGGCTCCTCGCTCTAAGCGGCATAAGTCTTTAGGGACTCGCAAAAAACCTCTCGAACAACGACCAGCTCTCGCCTCATCATGACGGTCAGTTTTAGGTTTCTCCACTAAGGCGTTAACCCAGCTCAACTGGGGCGCAACACAGTGGTTCTCCCAGTGCTACCTTAGCCGATACAACGGAACGTAAGGTACCAAAACATGGGAGCCGGGCAAACCCAACTATTGACCCAAGACATGATTCGGAGCCGATGCATATAATGCTATAAGTTCGGGGTGCCGCACTTGTGAAAGTGTTCGGACTTATCACACCATGATGCGGGAAACGTGAGCCCCTGGTGTATTTAGCCGTAGCAAAACATACGGATGCGACATGTCACAAATGAACATATGTGTAAAAGAGAAATGCAATTGGAAGCAAAAAGGTGCTGCATTACTTATTCAAGAAAAACTGCTGTAAGTGCAGGACGATAGAAATGGTGCGATAAGCAAGGTATGGGACAGTTAAACATGTCCTCCTCCAGGGGTAGGCTGCAGAATGGTGCATAAAACAGATTTAATGCTCGTAATGGAGACCACCTGGATATTCGTTGTAGCCTTTCTTCTTCCCTGGCTATTGCATCGTGAGTTCGGCAGGTCTACTGTCGGACAGGGCCTCTGACGAACGGGGTCGTGTGGGTAAAAATAAAAAGGAAAAAGAAAAAAAGAACGAAGCACTTGAGAGCCCCTGGTGTGGTTGAGCCACAGTCTGGGCCTATCGTGGTCCCGCCCCTCTCCCCATGCCCATGGTATCTTCAGAGCGTAATGGTGTACGCGAAGGACCTGTCTTGACGTTTTACAGGGGCTGGGGTTGGGGCCGCACTGCTACGCGTGCTCGGAACGTGCCAGATGGTCTTGTTGTAGGTTACTCCGGGCGCGCTTAGCTGTGTCCGGCCGCTTAATGGCCGGACTCGAGAATTGCCTTTAAGAGGCTGCATTGTACTTCTGCCGCGAGAGCCGCTGTATGTTCCTCCGTGCGGAGAGAACGTTCAGTGTTTCCGTTGACCATGATGACTGCTCGAGGGCCTGGCATCTTGAGCTTGAGGTATGCGTAGTGCGGCACCGCGTTGAACTTTGCAAACGCGGTACGTCCGAGCAGGGCATGATAGCCGCTACGGAACGGAACTATGTCGAAGATTAACTCCTCGCTTCAGAAGTTATCCGGGGATCCGAAGACCACTTCCAGTGTAACTGAGCCTGTACAATTGGCTTCTACACCTGGTATGACGCCTTTAAAGGTCGTCTTGGTAGGTTTAATCCTTGAGGGGTCTATGCCCATTTTGCGCACTGTATCCTGATAAAGCAGGTTCAGGCTGCTGCCGCCGTCCATCAGGACTCTGGTGAGGTGAAATCCATCAACGATTGGGTCTAAGACCAATGCGGCGAATCCGCCGTGGCGGATGCTAGTGGGGTGGTCCCTTCGGTCAAAAGTGATCGGGCAGGAGGACCATGGATTGAACTTCAGGGCAACTGGCTCCATCGCGTATACATCCCTGAGTGCACGCTTCCGCTCCCTTTTGGGTATGTGCGTTGCGTATATCATGTTCACCGTCCGCACCTGTGGGGGGAAACCCTTCTGTCCTCTATTGTTCGGCGGTCGGGTCTCCTCCTCGTCATCGCTATGCAGCCCCTTGTCATTGTTTTCGGCAATTAACTTGCCTGCCTGCTTGAATACCCAACAGTCCCTGTTGGTGTGGTTAGCTGGCTTTTCGGGGGTGCCATGTATCTGGCACAATCGGTCGAGTATTCGGTCCAAATTGGACGGACCCGGAGTAGTTCTTTTGAATGGCTTTTTCCGCTGACCGGGTTTAGAGCCTCTGAATCCGGCATTGACTGCCGTATCCTCACTGTTGTCGCCGTTAATGCGGCGTTTGTTTTTGTTACAACGCGACTTGCCATTATGGTCCTTGATATCCGGACTGCCGGAATTTTTATTGAGGTTGTTGCTGCATGCTAGCCAGCTGTCCTCACTCGTGCAGAAACGGGTCATGAGTGATGTGAGGGCTGCCATGAATTTCGGCTTTTCCTGTCCCAGGTGCCGGGCGAGCCACTCGTCGCGGATGTTATGCTTGAAGGCTGCGAGGGCCTCCGCATCCGGACAGTCGACGATTTGGTTTTTCTTGGTTAAGAACCATGTCCAGAATTGTCTGGCCGATTTGTCTGGCTGCTGAATTATGTGGCTGAGGTCATCAGCGTCTGGTGGTCGCACATACGTGCCTTGGAAGTTATCGAGGAATGTGGCTTCCAGGTCTTCCCAACTCGCAATTGACTCTGTTGGCAAGCTGTTAAGCCAATGCCGGGCTGGTCCTTTAAGCTTGAGGGGGAGATATTTGATGGCGTGAAGATCGTCACCGCGGGCCATGTGGATGTGAAGGAGATAGTCTTCGATCCAAACCGCGGGATCTGTTGTGCCATCGTAAGATTCAATATTCACGGGTTTAAACCCTTTGGGGATTTGATGATCCATTACTTCGTCTGTGAAGCATAGTGGGTGTGCGGCGCCTCTGTACTGGGCGATATCACGAAGGAGCTCGAAAGAGCTTTGTCTATTTTGTTCGGCCCGGCCGGACTTACTGTGTCCGGCACGACGGTTGTCGTCACGTATCATGGGGCGCCCACGCGATCCATAGATCGATCTTGATTGTCTTGCCCTATCCTCCAATATATCTCGCAAGTCCGGAGCGTTCCCCTGTGGACTTGTGCTTTTCGAGCGATGCCGGGGTACGGGTCTAGTGAAGGGCCTAGAGGCCTCTCTATCGCGACCACGGGGTGGTCGATCAGCCGTATTGTCTCCTGGTGATGCGGGTTCATACGCCTCCTCCTCTAATCGGGGGAGTAGCTTGCGTTTAGGGTAGCTTTTGGAGGGGCGTTCGAGCTCATGCTCTTCGGCCGCGAGGACTTCAGTCCATCTGTCGGCTAGCAGATCTTGATCAGCTCTAAGCTGTTGCTGCTTTTTCTTGAGGCTGTTCGCCGTGGCCATAAGCCTGCGTTTAAAACGCTCTTGTTCGACGGGATCCTCAGGCACGACGAATTCATCGTCGTCGAGGCTTGCCTCGTCTCTGGAGGGAGGCATATAATCCGCTACCTCTTCTTCTGCCGCTCTCTCATGAGGGCTGGCGTCTCCGTCCTCCTGCGCTGGATCTTGCTGGAGTGGGTTGTCTTCGGCACTGTCCGGTGTACTATTATCTCCGGTGCCGGAATCTTCATTCTTGCTGTGGCGGGATTTTGAGCGGCGTCGCTGACGCCGGCGCTTGGGCTGTTTCTTGGAGGGGTCACCCTCCGCTGTTCCTTCGCCATTCCCATCCTTTGGGATATCCACCATGTATATGTCATATGATGAGGTGGCTTTCTTGTGCATGGTGGGCTCTGGTTCTTGGTCGTCTCCGGCATCGTTGTCCATACTGTCGATGTCTTCGGAGTCGTAGTCTAGCGTGTCAGTTAGATCGTCGAAAGTGGCTACCAAGTGGGTGGTGGGTGGGCTTTGAATTTCTTCGTCGTCTACATCCCAACCGTCCTGACTGCAGTCCGGCCAGGGCTCTCCTGATAACAAGAGATACTTTAGCGAACTTAAGATGTCGCCAAAAGGTGAGCGTTGAAAGATGTCTGCTGCGGTGAACTCCATGATCGGCGCCCAATCTGGTTCGATCGGAGGGGGGGCGGGAGGTTCGGAGTCCGGCAAGGAGTCCGGCGCCTCGGAGTCACGAGCTTCATGAGGGACAAGGTCAGTGTTCGGCTCTGCCGCCGTAGAGGTTGCAGCCCCCGAGGCGGTGTCTAGCCATCCTTCCTCGACCTGCGTAGCCGGCTTCGAGTTGAAGATCGGAGCGGGTTCGAGTGCGGCCTCCAGTGTACTGTCTGGCTGCAGAGCTAACTCATGCTCGCCGTGACAGTGCGGCACGCTCGGCTGTGGCTCGAATCCATCGAGGATCAAGTCCCCGCGGATGTCAGCCGGGAAGTTCAAACTTCCAAATCTGACCTGACGGCCAGGGGCGTAGCTTTCGATCTGCTCCAGATGGCCAAGCGAATTGGCCCACAGTGCAAAGCCGCCGAATACAAAGATCTGTCCGGGCAGGAAGGTCTCACCCTGGACTGCGTCGTTGATGATGATCGAAGAAGCCATCGAGCCTATCGGTGGCGGCACAGAGGAACTCTCAATGAAAGCACCAATGTCAGTGTCAAAACCGGTGGATCTCGGGTAGGGGGTCCCGAACTGTTCGTCTAGGCGGATGGTAACAGGAGACAAGGGACACGATGTTTTACCCAGGTTCGGGCCCTCTTGATGGAGGTAAAACCCTACTTCCTGCTTGATTAATATTGATGATGTGTGTTACAAGAGTGGATCTACCACGAGATCAAGGAGGCTAAACCCTAGAAGCTAGCCTATGGTATGATTGTTGTTCGTCCTACGGACTAAAGCCATCCGGTTTATATAGACACATGAGAGGGCTAGGATTACACAGAGTCGGTTACAATGGTAGGAGATCTAAATATCCGTATCGCCAAGCTTGCCTTCCACGCCAAGGAAAGTCCCATCCGGACACGGGACGAAGTCTTCAATCTTGTATCTTCATAGTCTTGGAGTCCGACCGATGATGATAGTTCGGCTATCCGGACACCCCCTAGTCCGGAACTCCCTCAGGCACCATTCCATGACAGCATGCCAAGTTTCATGAATTTCAGATGAGTTTTGGATTTACTAGAATTTAAAAACTAGGCCTCTCAATGTTTGCAGCCGAGTGACAGGGGCGGGGTGTTTGACATTCATTCCCATTTCTTGCATGGGACCCAAGCATGCCACCAAGGACACAAATTTGAATTTTCAACCAATTTATATGCATTAGAGCATGTGCATGTAGTTCAAATTTGAATTATGCACATAAATGCATTGAAAACTCAACTAATGCATAAGAAATGTGCTCATGAACCCCGAAAAATTGCAAAATTTAACACAACACTCATGTTGTTCTATGTTGACACTAGAGAAAAAATTGAAATTAAGAAGAGGTAACGGCTATTGTTTTGTCCAGAAAGGTGAAACATTCCCTACTGAAACCATCAGGCTTGTTGTGAGAAGCTCTGGTTTGTGAGAAGCTTATACCCAAACCTCCCGAAATGGGATAAAAAATTTACCACGGCATGTCGGGTGCCATTCCATGATAGCATGCTAGGTTTCATGAATTTCAGACGAGTTTGGGATTTACTAGAATTTAAAAATTAGGCATCTCAATGTCTGCGCCAAGTGACAATGGCAGGGTGTTTGGCACTCATTCCTATTTCTGGCATCAGACGTGAGCATGCAACTAAGGACACAGATTTGAGTTTTCAACCAATTTATATGCATTAGAGCATGTGCATGTAGTTCAAATTTGAATTATGCACATAAATGCATTGAAAGGTAAACTAATGCATAAAAATGTCCAAATGAACCCCGATAAATTCCAAAATTTAACACAACACTCATGCTGTTCTATGTTGTCACTAGAAAAAGAATTGAAATCAAGAAGAGGCAACGGATATCGTTTCGTCCAGAAAGGTGAATGTTCCCTACCGTAACCATGAGGCTTGTTGTGAGAAGCTCTGGTTTGTGAGAAGCTTATATACCCCAACCTGCCCCAAATGGGACAATATTTTTACCACTGCATGTGGATGTCGTCCCATGCTAGCGTGTCAAGGTTCATAAATTTCAGACGTGTTTTCAATTTACTAGAACTTAAAAACCAAGTATCTCAATGTTAGCGGCCGAGCGACGGTGGCAGGGTGTTTGACATTCATTCTCATTTCTTGCATGAGACTTAAGCATGTAACCAAGGACACACATGCCAATTCTGGACCACTTTATGTGCACTGGAGCATGTGCATGTAGTTCAAATTTGAATCATGCACATGAATGCATAGAAAACTCAGTTAATTTATAAAAATGCCCAAGCGAACCCCGAAAACTCCCAAAAAATTACACAACACTCATGTTGTTCTATGTTGACAGGAGAGAAAATTAGAAAGTAAGAAGAGGCAACATATATCGTTTGTCTCCCAAGGTGGCACGTTCCCTACCTAAACTATTTGGCTTGTCGTGAGAGAAACTCTGGTTTGCGAGAAGCTTATACCCAAACCTGCCCCAAATGGTAAAATACTTTTACCACGGCATGTCGATGCCATTCCATGATATCGTGTCTAGTTTCATGAATTTCAGCCAAGTTTTCGATTTACTAGAATTTTAAAACCATGTAACTCAATGTTAGCGGCTGAGCAACAATGTCAAGGTGTTTGACATTCATTCTCATTTCTTGCATGTGACCTAAGCTTGCAACCAAGGACAAATATTTGATTTTGCAACCCGTTTTTAGGGATTGGAGCATGTGCTTTGATTTTGAATTATGCACCTGAAATTGCTAGAAAACCAATTTAATGTATAAAATTACCAAACGAACCCTTAATAATTCCATTTTTTATGACACACATATAGTTGAATGTTCACTGCAGATAAAAGGTCTAGCAGTTCAAACACTGTCCATTGCCGTTGTGAACCCATTACGTAATTCAAATCAAAATGAAAAATCAAGTAGATCCCACACATACTACTTGTCCCCTTTCAAATCCCGCCATTGTGGAATCCCTTCCCACTCATATTTGGGAAGAGGACCAAGGCCACTATATATAGGACTTAGTCACCACCGTAGTGAGGGATTGGATCCATTCTGACCCGACCACGACACCAGCTCAAGAACACCTCGCCTCCTGAGGCTTGTTCATCCACTGTACTAGTTCATCCATAGCCCCTCGAGGCAATCCACCACACCACACTGGTTAAGGGTATTACACCACAACGGTGGCCCGAACTAGTATAAATCTATGTGTCTTTGTGTCTCTTTGAGCTCGACGTGCTAGGCTTAGGAGGATTGTGAGTAGGCAGGCTTGGTAGGTTGAGATCTCCGCACGCACCCCAGAGTTTGAACCTCTCAAGGGTTGCTGGATCCCTAAATCCAACATTTGGCGTGCCAGGTAGGGGTGCGTCGGATCCCCTCTTCCGTCGTTCGATCCGCCACTGTTCGGACACCTCCATGGCCGATGCGCAAAGGGCTCGCGCCGAGCATCGGGCTGCGGTCACCGCCCATGTCGCTCAGACGGCTCTGGTGGGTGATGGGTGTGCCCGCGTGCTCCTTCTCCGGTGGCCAATGCCGCCACGGGCCCTGCCGGCCACGAGTAGCAAGCTTCATCGCGGCACCCATCGGTGCGCCGTGACGGCCGCACCGCTACTCCATCACTGACCCCAGCAGCTTCGTCGTCCCATGCGCGCCACAGCCAGGTGGATGCACAGGCTGCTTTGCTCACGGCGCGGGAGCTTCTTCACTACCGTCCCATGGGTGATCTCTACGAGGAGTGGCAAGAGCGGATCGCCGAGCTCATCAACGTCGCGCATGGGGGCTTCGACGGGCCCGCTCGCTTGCTGCCTCAGCAACCACCTGCAGCGGGCGACATCGCGCACGGGGCTCCTCCTCCACCTCCGGCCCGGGGCGCCATCATTGAGCCAAGGCATATGGCTCCACGACGCGACCCGCAGTGCCCGGCGCCGGCTTGGGATGACGTGAGCTGCTAGGTGGTGCAACGTCCCAAAGGAGAAGCGCGTGTGCTCCCGGCACCCCAACCCCAGGCTCGCGTGCCGCCATAGGAGGTGGCGGAGCAGGTGCACCAGGACCATGTTCCACCCCCTCGGCAACCTCCGGTGGCCATGGCAGGATGTCGCGCGTTCACTACGGAGCTCCACAACATCGTCTAGCCGAGCAAGTTCAAGCCTGACCTGCCTCCATGCTACGATGCACCACAGACACGCCGAGTTCCTATAGCTCTATGAGCTGAGCATCGAGGCGGCCAACGGCGACGAGAAGATCATGGCAAACTGGTTCCCGATGGCCCTCAAGGATGGCGCACGTTCTTCGCTCCTGAACCTGACTGAGGGGTCGGTTTCTTCCTGGGAGGAGATGCGCAGCCGCTTCATCGCCAACTTCCAGGGCACTCGCGACCGTCCGCCGGCCGCGGGCGACCTGCGCCGCATCAAGCAGCAACCTGGAGAGACCCAGCATAAGTATATCCAGCGCTTCAACAATGTTCGCCTCAAAATTTCTAAGGTGTCTGACGAGGCCATCATCTCCGCGTTCACCGATGGCGTCCATGATGTCAAGATGAAGGAGGAGCTAGCCATCCACGAGGATCTCTGCACTGCTCTGGAGATATTCAACATGGCGAAGAAGTGTGCAAGGGCTGAGGAGGGATGCCTCTCCCTCCTCGAGCTCCCTGATGCTAATCCAGGAGACAAGAAGACCAAGACCAAGGAAACGAAGCGCAAGGGGCCAGCCGTGCTTGCGGCCGAGCCAGAGACCAAGCGCGGTTGCGACCACCCCGAGTCATCCAAGGGCAAGTGGTCGTTTTGCGCCTTCCAGAACGTCTACAGCCACAACACAAGCGACTGCCAGGAGCTCAGGGCTCTCCGCGACGGGCACATTGGCCGACGCCCCAAGCACAACGATTGAGGCTACGGTCATGGAGGTGGCCGAGGTGGAGGACGCTCGATGGACGCGATCGCCGTCAGGAGTGGCGCGACCAGCCTCGTAAGGGCAACTAGAGGGAGCAGCCTCGTAAGGACCGTCCTCAGGGCAACGTAGCTTTTACTCCTCTTCCTCCACCACCAAGAAGGAACGAAGATCACCACCAGGACAAGGCGGCTGGGGGCTTCCAGGAGCCTCGGGACATTGCCTGCATCTTGGGCGGCTCACAGGCCCCGGCTTCCCACCGTGTCTTCAAGCAGTTTGCGTGCGAGGTGAATGTAGTGCTCCCCAAGCCTGAAGCAAATCGCCCTCTCAAGTGGTCCATGTGCGCCATCACCTTCGACTCCTCAGACCGGCTCAAGTGCGCGGCCACCGTTGGCGTGCTCCCCATGCTCTGATCCCCCGTCATCAGCAACTTCACCGTCACCAAGACCCTCATCGACGGCGGAGCAGGGCTCAATGTTCACTCCGTTCAGACATTTGACAAGCTCCAGGTGCCGTACTACCAGCTGCACCCCACCAAGCCATTCTCAGGAGTGACCGACGGATCGACACATCCGATCGGGCAAGTTCACCTCCCTGTTACCTTCCACGAGCGCACCAACTACCGCACCAAGCTCATTGACTTCGATGTCGCCGACATCCGCCTGCCTTACAACGCCATCCTAGGGTACCCAGCACTGGCCAAGTTCATGGCGGCCACACACCACGGCTACAACATCCTCAAGATGCCAGGCAGCAACAACATCATCACGGTCGCCTGCCAAGAGAAGGATGCATTGTGCTCCCTCGAGCGCGCCTTCCAGGCTGCAGCAGTTGAGAACCTAGAAGACGAAGGCAGCGCCCTCCCACCTGAGGTCACCCCCAAGACAAAGAAGCTGCAGCTGGGCCAGGGGTCTCATGAGGGAGCATCACTCGAGGACGCATCGTTGAGTCTCGCATCTTCGGATGCGGCACCTTCACCCATCGCATAGGAAGGCGCGCCTGGCGCTCCTCTCAGGCTGGGCTCGGGGGCTTTCCTTTGGAGGGGATCAGATCTAGACAATGTCGCGAGAGTGGCGCACGGGCACCATGTGGAGGCGCTCTTCAGAGCACGCTTCCCAGGAGAAGGCAGCAAACGTGGGGCACCAGGCGTTCAGGAGTTCATCAGCAAGGCAATCGAGGAGATTCAGGAAGGAAGGGTTCTGCAAGGCGATCGTTGCCTGCCACGTGGCACGGCTCATTGCCCTGGCAAGGGTAAGGAGTTCTGTGTCTGCATCGACATCCCCGTGCTCAACAGGGCCGCGTCCAGGCAGCCCATGTGGCCGTCTCATGTCGGCCGATGCGAGGGTCCTCCTCATAGCTACGACCGCATGCCTTTTGGCCTAGCGGGCGCGGTTGAGGCGTTCCAGTGCTGCATGAGGGACGCTCGGACAGCCTGCGAGGTCAGACACCAGGCGATCCTGGCGGAGATGGAGGAGCACCTTCAGGAGCCTTGCTCGAGGGCCAGGACCCGAGGATGTAGAGCATTTTGGCGAGCGAGGCAGGAGGGTGGCCAATGCAGGCTGCACCTGACGGTACCATAGGCGCGACAACAAGCATCACCTCCCTAATGGACTCAGACAACAAAAAGATAAGTCTCGGCTCGCTACAGCACCAGTTTTGCTCCCCACGCCCCGCCTCGCGATTCCACTTGGGCGGTTCAACTCCCCTTTTTGATTTTTTATACAGCTGCTTGCACGCCAAAGGGGACCTCGTGAGCATCGCGTCTCATGAGATCTTACCGAACCTTGGGTCGCTCACCTCCTAGCCTTGACAACAGCCTCACGACCTGGCATACTAGCGACGGCTGAAGCCTGCCTGGGTACTGGGTCTTGTCAGCGTAGAGCGCCGCGCTGTCTAGGGAAGAGAAAAGGAAGGGACTCAGCCGAACTAGAATACGTGCATCCATTACGAAATCAAAAGAAACAGCGATACTATTAAATGCATTCCGATCCTTACAAACCCCACGGGGGCTGATCTTCATCTCGCTTGCAAGAAACAACTACAGGGCCCTACGGTATCGCTGACGACGCCGGGCGGCAGCCGCAGCTGCGCTGCAGCCTCGGTGGGAGCTTGGCGGCACGTAGCTATCGTTGCTCGACTTCGGAGAATCACTAGGCTCAGAAGAGTTGCTGGATTCCCAGGAATCGCCGCTGCTGCTGGACAAAGGGCTAAAGGGGGCAGCGGCGTATCCAGTACCCACTACGGTGTCCCTCGAGCTGTCTCCTCTGGGGCAGCATTCCAGCCGCTCGCCCTCCTCGTTGAAGAACTTGAAAAACAAGGTGGCCGCGCCGTCGTACTCGAAGTGAATCACCAAGGCTCCCTCCGCTCAGCAAGCCCGGGTGATCTCGCCCCATCCTTGCATCATGAAGACGTCTCCAGGTGGCACCACCTCGACTTCAGCCCCGGTAGCCAAGCTACGACACTCTGCGTGTTGCAGCCACAGCTCGATCGATCCCCTCGAAGGAAACTCGCAGGCGAAGAACCACGGGAATCGGATTCGGGTGTCGGGAGGCATCACCGTCCACACCACGAACTCGCGTGAGCTACCCTAGGTGTGCGTCTGTCGTACGGCCGGCAGGGCAATGGCGGCCCTGTCGCCCTCATTAGGCGCCGCGCGATGGTGCACTCCATCATCTTGAGCGCAGGCGTATAGGGGGAGAGGGAAGCCATGCGGAGGCCTCGATTGCCAAGGTCTGGCCACCTCTTGCCCCACATGGGCATTGTCAAGAAGGCATATTTGTTTCCTCAGCGGGAGGGGGTTAGGTCCCTCCCTAGGAGCCTTTCCCTTCTTTGCTGTGGAGTACCTCCTGATCAGCGCCATGGAAGCAAGATGGAGAGGAGAAGAAGCAGGCGGGAGCAAGACAAAAGAAAGATGGGCAGGGGCTCCACCCGCTCGCACATTTATAGCCGAGAGAAGGTAAATCGTCGCCCTCCCACGATTTCCAGTAATGATGATCCTCTCTACATGCAGCATGCAGTCGTCAAGTCGAGCAGTTGCCGAGGTAGCGTGGGGAAACGGAGTCACCCACGTCCAATCAATCGCCACACATCATCAAGGTCGCAGGCGGTTAGGGCTCGCGGCGCTCCGCACTTGCCCTTTGTCTTTGCTTGGAAGCCAAGTCCGAGCGCGCCTTGGGCCCGGGGGCTACGGTCGGTGTCCTGGATTCGAGGGTATCCAGCCGTGCCTACCTGCGGCCCACCGCGTGACTCCATCGATGGCCTGGTACGGCCCGGCATCAACAGCAACACCACAAGACCCTCGCGAGGGGCCAAACCTCGCGAGACGGATGACGCCAAGACCCCCGAAGGAAGTGGCCTCCTCAGGAGGGCTCCTGAGGGGCAGAGAGTTCTATGCAAGCTACCTCACGAGGCTCGGCTGACATGAGCCATGATGACCAAGGCTAGTTGGGCGCCAGTCAGGCGTAGAGGGTAGGTTTCCTCTTCGGTGCAAGGGAGGCAAGCCATAGGCGCGGAGTCTCGAGGAATCAGCCAAAGGTTTCCATTCTGGTGCAACGAGACCAAGACCGCCAGGACGGCAGGACGGAGGACATCATCGTGCCCACCGCAGCATCAGAACCAGAGGCTCTTCGCAGGCAAAGACTACTTTTATCAGGATAGACTGTAGTACTTGTCCCCTTTCAAATCCCGCCGTTGTGGAATCCCTTCCCGCTAATATTTGGGAAGAGGACCAAGGCCACTATATATAGGACTTAGCCACCACCGTAGTAAGGGATCAGATCCATTCTGACCCGACCACGACACTGATAACCCGCAAGTTTACGGGATCAATTGTAACCTCTTTCGATAAGTAAGAGTGTTGAACCAAACGAGGAGCTAAAGGTGGAACAAATATTCTCTCAAGTTCTATCGACCACCGATACAACTGTACGCACGCTTAACGTTCGCTTTACCTAAAACAAATATGAAACTAGAAGGACTTTGTAGGTGTGATAGGATAAGTTTGCAAGATAATAAAGAGCGCGTAAATAAAAAGTAGGGGTTGTTTAGAAGAAGACACAACTAAGTTAGTTTTAGTAGAGAGCTTTTTGTCACGAGAAAGTTATTTGTCCCTAGGCAATCAATAACTAGACCGGTAAACACTACTGCAATTTTATTTGAGGGAGAGGCATAAGCTACCATACTTTCTCTTCTTGGATCATATGCACTTATGATTGGAACTCTAGCAAGCATCCGCAACTACTAAAGATCATTAAGGTAAAAGCCAACCATAGCATTAAAGCATCAAGTCCTCTTTATCCCATATGCAACAACCCCCTTACTCGGGTTTATGCTTCTGTCACTCAAGCAACCCACTATAAGCGAATCATGAACGTATTGCAACACCCTACAGCGGGAATCCCTCATGCTTGCACGACACGGAGAGCACCATAGGACAGCACCAATAATAAAACATGAAACTCAAACCAATCACGATGATCAATTAACCCATAGGACAAAATGGATCTACTCAAACATCATAGGATTGACATACATCATTGGGAAATAATATATAGTGTTGAGCACGATGTTTAAGTAGAGATTACATCGGGTAAAAGAGGGGTTACACCGCTGCATAGAGGGGGGAAGAGTTGGTGATGAGGGCGGTGAAGTTGTTGGTGTAGATCGCGGTTATGATAATGGCCCTGGTGGCGTTCCGGCGCAACCGGAAGCAAGGGGGAGAGATCCCCCCTTCTTCTTCTTCTTCTTCCTTGACCTTCTCCCTAGATGGGAGAAGGGTTTCCCCTCTGGTCCTTGGTGTCCATGGCATGGGAGGGGCGAGAGCCCCTCTGAGAATGGATATGTCTCTCTGTCTCTGTCTGTTTCTGCATCCTCAGATTCTGCCCTTTCACCGTTTCTTATATATCTGGAGATCCGTAACTCCGATTGGATTGAATCCTTGCCTAGATTTTTCTCTGAAAATTAGCTTTCTTGCAGAAAAAGAAGAGCATCAACCGCCTTACGGGGTGCCCACGAGGGTCAAGGGCGCATCTGCCCCTTGGGGCGCCCCCCTGCCTCGTGGCCCCCTCGGGCACCGTCTTGCATTGAACTTTCTTCCCAAAAATAATAAATATTCCAAAAATATTATCCGTCCGTTTTTATATCGTTTGGACTCAGTTTGATGTGGGGTTTCTGCGAAACATAAAACATGCAACAAACAGGAACTAGCACTGGGCACTGGATCAATATGTTAGTCCCAAAAATGGTATAGAAAGTTGCCAAAAGTATATGAAAGTTGAATAATATTGGCGTGGAACAATCAAAAATTATAGATACGACAGAGACATATCAGCATCCCCAAGCTTAATTCCTGCTCGTCCTCGAGTAGGTAAATGATAAAAATATAATTTTTGATGTGGAATGCTACCTAGCATAATCTTGATCATATATCTAATCATGGCATGAATATTAAGACACAAGTGATTCAAAGCAATAGCCTATCATTTGACATAAAAACGATAATACTTCAAGCGTACTAATAAAGCAATCATGTTTTTTCAAAACAACATGGCCAAAGAAAGTTATCTCTACAAAATCATATAGTCTGGCTATGCTCCATCTTCATCACACAAAGTATTTAAATCATGCACAACCCCGGTTTTAGCCAAGCAATTGTTTCATACTTTAGTATTCTTAAACTTTTTCAACTTTCATGCAATACATGAGCGTGAGCCATGGATATAGCACTATAGGTGGAATAGAATATGATGGTGGGGGTTATGTGGAGAAGACAAAAAAAGGAGAAAGTCCCACATCGACGCGGCTAATCAACGGGCTATGGAGATGCCCATCAATTGATGTCAATGTGAGGAGTAGGGATTGCCATGCAACGGATGCACTAGAGCTATAAATGTATGAAAGCTCAAACTGGAAACTAAGTGGGTGTGCATCCAACTTGCTTGCTCACGAAAACCTAGGGTATTTCGAGGAAGCCCATCGTTGGAATATACAAGCCAAGTTCTATAATGAAAAATTCCCACTAGTATATGAAAGTGACAACATAAGAGACTCTCTATAAGAAGAACATGGTGCTACTTTGAAGCACAAGTGTGGTAAAATATAGTAACATTGTCCCCCCTTTTTATTTTCCTTTTTTTGGGACTTTTTTTTATTATTTGGACTTTCATTAAAAAAATATTTGGCGTTTTTTTATTTGGCCTTTTCTTTTTCTTTTTTTATTTCGGGGGCAATGCTCTAATAATGATGATCATGACACTTCTATTTATTTACAACTCGATATATAGAATAAAGGTACGACTCTATATGAATGCCTTCGGCGGTGTACCGGGATGTGCAATGATCTAGCGTAGCAATGACATCAAAAAACGGACAAGCCATGAAAACATCATGCTAGCTATCTTACGATCATGCAAAGCAATATGATAATGCATGCTCAAGTCATGTATATGATGATGATGGAAGTTGCATGGCAATATATCTCGGAATGACTATGGAAATGCCATGATAGGTAGGTATGGTGGCTATTTTGAGAAAGATATAAGGAATCTTATGTGTGATAGAGCATATCGTATCACGGGGTTTGGATGCACCGGCAAAGTTTGCACTGACTCTCGAGGTGAGAAAAGGCAATGCACTGTATCGAAGAGGCTAGCAATGATGGAAGGGTGAGAGTGCATATAATCCATGGACTCAACATTAGTCATAAAGAACTCACATACTTACTGCAAAAATTTATTAGCCATTGAAACAAAGTACTACACGCATGCTCCTAGGGGAAGGGTTGGTAGGAGTTAACCATCGCGCGATCCCGACCTCCACACAAAGGATGAAGTCAAAAAATATCTCATGCTCCAACTTTGTTACATAATGGTTCACCATACGTGCATGCTACAGGAATCACAAACCTCAACACAAGTATTTCTACTAAACCACAGTCACCCACCTTTATATCACCACCTTTATATCGCAAAACTATTGCAATGAATCAAACATATCATATTCAGCGATCTACAAATTTATGTAGGATTTTATGACTAACCATGTGAATGACCAATTCCTGTCATCTCTCTAAATAGATATAAGTGAAGCAAGAGAGTTTAATTCTTTCTCCAAAAGATATGCCCATGCTCTAAAAAATATGAGTGAAGCAAAAGAGCATTCTACAAATGGCGGTTTTCTATGTGAAGAGAAACAAGCAATCCAAACTTCAAATGATATAAGTGAAGCACATGAAGCATTCTATAAAGCCACACTCAAAAGATTTAAGTGAAGTGCAATGAGCATTCTATAAATCAACCAAGGACTATCTCGTACCAGCATGGTGCATAAAAGAAAAGTGAAAACTAAATGCAAAAGACGCTCCAAGACTTGCACATATCGCATGAACGAAACGAATCCGAAAACATACCGATACTTGTTGAAGAAAGAGGGGATGACTTCCGGGGCATCCCCAAGCTTAGACGCTTGAGTCTCCTTGAATATTTACTTGGGGTGCCTTGGGCATCCCCACGCTTGAGCTCTTGCCTCTCTTCCTTTTCCTCATATCGAGACCTCCTCGATCAAACACTTCATCCACACAGAACTTCAACAGAAAACTCGCTAAGATCCGTTAGTATAATAAAGCAAATCACTACTCTAACTACTATTGCAAACCAATTCATATTTTTGTTTTTGCATTGTGTCTACTGTAATATAGTTTTTCCATGGCTTAATCCATTGATAGAAATTGATGTGGACTCAGTTTTTGCATTATTTTTATCCCGTGCGGACTCAGTTTGATATGGGGTTTCTGTGAAATATAAAACATGCAACAAAAAGGAACTGGCACTGGGCACTGGATAAATATGTTAGTACCAAAAATAGTATAAAAAGTTGCCAAAAGTATATGAAAGTTGAATAATATTGGCATGGAACAATCAAAAATAATAGATACAACGGAGACGTATCAGACATCAGCTCAAGAACAGCTCACCTGCTGAGGCTTGTTCAGCCACTATACTAGTTCATCCACAGCCCCTGAGGCAATCCACCACACCACACTGGATTAACGTATTACACCACAACGGTGGCCCGAACCAGTATAAATCTCTGTGTCTTTGTTTCTCTTTGAGCTCGACGCGCTAGGCTTAGGAGGATCGCGAGTAGGCAGGCTGGGCAGATTGAGATCTCCACATGCACCCCAGAGTTCAAACCTCTCAAGGGTTGCCGGATCCCTAAATCTGACAGGAAGTATATATGTGTTTGTGGTAGGCACACTTGGCTAGAGAGGTATTTCATCCGGTGTGTGCTGGAAAGAAGGAGCCGGGGGGCCTACACACACCACGGGTGAACGCCCTAAAGAGAAATAACAAACGTGCGTGATGGAGGGGACACTGAGGCAGGGTGAGAGGGGGGCGGGCGTGTGCATGCACGATAGAAAGTTAGCGCTAGCTAGCTACAAATAGAAGAGGACCGTGAAGGTGTAAAAGATGAACAAAGATCATAATTCATTATAAAAATGTGGATACGGACACTTGAAGAAGATATCATAATGTAGAACATTGATTATAATTTGGGCTAATGTGTGGCTTTTGTAGCTCAGGGCTAAATACTTGTCATAATGTAGGGGGTGGGGCACTATACTTTGTGTGATAAACACGGTGTACGTATGGAACATGGTTTAGATTATGAATACATAGTTAGTACAAGAAATGTACTATTATTTGGAATCAACATCAAGTGTATTCACAAAATAGAATTCGAGTTCATATAGTACACATAGTTCATATCTATCTGTATAGTAATCATGTGATGTGTTATTAAGGTAATACACGAATGATGGTTGAAGTTGGCAACAATCATGATTGTAGATTCTTATTGAAATAGAGAAACAAATTCAATTTAGTTTGAATTGTAGCAGTAGTATAGACATTTGGAATGCACTAAAATGTTGGTATGAGTAGGTTACATGCATTATATAGCCAGCGAAAAAAATTAATTGGACATAACATGGATTCATACTCCCTCCTTCCATCTATATAGGGCGTAATGCATTTTTTAAGACCACCTTTGACTATTGACAAGATTAATAGTACATGACATGCACAATGTGAAAATTATATCATTGAAAGCTCATTTCTAACGGTTTGCTTTGTGTAAGTTGCATGTCATATATTATTGCTCTAATATTTGGTCAATGCTAGCCTTGGAAAACGCATTAGGCCCTATATAGATGGAAGGAGGGAGTAGCTTTGAATAGCGTTTGTATAGTAAAACGGGACAAGACTCTCTCTTTGTGTGGTTGAATAGTATTCTTTTTTTTCTTTTTTTGGTTGAGGGAAGTGTGAATTGATTTGGTACGTACAAGTACTATATTACACGTTAGGCTTGTCCCTAAAATTCAACTTGCGCCTTGTTATATCCCGAAAATTCAAATATCGTGCTCCCAAAACTGGCGCCTTCACAACCCGCGCCTTGCTATCTCGAGATTACAACGCGCGTGAAAACTCCCTCCATCTGCCAAATACCGACACACGAAATCCCCCTTCTAACCCTGAGCCGAAAGGGCCGCTAGTTCAAATCGGTGGGGGTACTTTTGTAACACACCCTGCATTTTGGACAAGCGCGTCCCTGAGTCATGGTTGCCCCCTCCCATCGCCTCCATTTTGCCATTCAAAATCCTAGGCCGCCATAACCTCTCCGTTCCAGCCGCGAAACCCGACCCTCCTTCGTCCGCCACCTCACCGCTGCCCAGCCGGAGCCTCTTCCCCCACGATGTCGTCCACCGCAATAGCTCGACGTCCCTCATCCACCTCCCCGGATGACTATCCATCGTCCATCTTGTCGTCCTATCGGTTCAGCCGCCCCGTCCTCCACCTCCAAGGAGATGCTCCAAAGATCGCCTCGTCTATTGCGGCTGCTCCATCCCCACAGCGCCGCCTTAACCTGCTCCACCGAAACTGCAACATCCTCACCGACTCCTCGGACGAAGCCGAGGCCTACTTGGCACCACCAAAGAGGTTGTACACTCATCGCATCTCACCTTCTCCTTAACTTGACCTCCCGGCACCGATGATGCTCCATCCCGCACCCCCATGGAGCAGATACCTCAAAGTCGGCGCCACAGGCGACATCTCCATGGCGGCTCTCCCCCAGTGCGAGGCCCCTTTGGCGGCGGCGTCCATACCAACCGGATCTGCTGCTGCTGCTTCGGCTCTCACTTGCTCGCTCGCGTTGCTGCTGCTGCTCCGACTATCGCTCGCTCGCCCAGCTGCTGCTGCTCCGGCTCTCGCTCGCTCACTCGCGCTGCTGCTGCTTCGACTCTTGCTCGCTCGCTAGCGCTGCTGCTACTGCTCTCCCCCTCGCTCGTGGTGCTGCTCTGCTCCGATTTAGCTACACTTCAGTTGACTGAATCGACTTTTGGGTCAGTCGATTTTCAGGGGGTGGGGGGCTCGCCGGAGTTAAGGAAGAACCACCCAAACAGCGGGGAGGGGGGCTTGCCGGAGAGGTACCCCACTATCTATCTTAGGGTTCAGGGTGTGGGGCGGTGGTCGCCGGCGATGGGGCGTGGTGGTGGGGCGGTGGCGTGGGGATCGCCGAAGAAAAAGCTCGGCCCGAGTGGGGGGGGGGCTAGAGGGCTGGATGGGGCGGCGGTGGACCGGCAGTAGGGAGTTGTTTCGGGGCGGCAAGGCGGCGCTGGGGCCGGCGGTTCGGCCCGTGGTGGCTGGGGGCTCAGGGGGGTGCAGGTTGAAGATGAACTGCAGGCCCTCCCTAAAGTACATGTCAGGTGCCTCTCTGCTACCATTGCGTTCAGTTTTGATAGTAACATTCAGATTCCACAGTAAATTTTAGTTTCGACAGTTAAGTTCAGAGTCAACAGTTTTTACCTCTTCTGTTGTAGTTAGGTGGTTTTCGGTGATGTAAATTTTACATCTATTTTACATCATCTATTGGAGATGCTATTAGAATCCCACTTTAGATTAACGATGTATGTCTTGTGCTGCTTCAGCCTTGACGTCTTACGGCTCACTGGAGCTGCTCCCACGACAGAACAATCCATCACAAGAAAGCAGTGCCCTGGATACTGTCTACAGATTCCTTAGATCTTCCTCCACACCTCCGACAGCCACCTCTGCCTCAAATTCTTTAGCGACCAACCCAATGATGACAAAGAGGTTGTACACTTGTTGTATCACTTATTACTCTACATTCATGTAGACCCATTAGGGCTATTTTGGTTCAACGAAAAAACATAGCAATAGGAAATTTTCCTATGGCACTCTACTATTCAATTATTCATGCATTTTGTTCAAAGGAATGGAGCAAACCATCCACCTGGACCTACTTTTCAAAATCCTATGCATGAAAACAAGACCAGGTGCATTAGTGGCAGAATAACATTCTAATTGTACACACTTTCATATGGTTTCACTTTATTTTGGCCATTTTTCTTTGCATTCCTTTGCTCTTCCAATTCCTATGAACCAAACACCCAAGTTGACAGAAATCCTGTGTTTACAAATGCTCACTTTACCATGTGCATTCCTATCCTATTTCGGTGTTTTTCCTATCCCTGCGTTTTTAGAATCATGCAAGCCAAATCAGCCCTTACAGAATTATTTCAGTTACAGGTAGGTGCCGAAGGGAACTTTGTATGGTTTGTCCTGCTCCTGTCATGATGTCGTCCACCTCACCTGAGTTGCTCTATCGACAGAAACATCCACCAAACCAGACATCCTGACTCCTGACTATCTTTTGCCGCCTCAGATCTCATTCCCTGCCGCTGGCACCCACCGCAATGGCATCACCGTCATTGACTCAGCAGATAAACCTGAGGAGTACACGGGTCCACAAGAGAGGTCGCACTCTTTTGTTTCTGCTTATGTTATGCATTGCTTAAAATGACCTGCTACTTTATTGTCCTGTTCACCTATTAGACTCCAAGTCAGGTCCAAATTAATGTTCAAACTTGAGTTCTAAATTAGTTGTGGGGCACATATCGAGGCAGTAATGAATAGTATCTCTGTCTAATATCTGGTTCACCTAGGGTATGCCTCTGTTGTTCATCTTGGGTGGGAAACAAATAGTAAAGCAATCATCATCTGTCTTTTTATTAAATTAAAGCAATCATCAGCCTGCTATCATTACTTTTGGATCCATCCACTGGTTGTTACCATCACTCTAAATTTCTACATGCTCTCCTTACATAATCTCACCATATTTTTTTTGTATGCATGTCAAATATTGTACATAGTCATGCTGAACATGTAGACAAAAAGAGAAGAGTTTTGTGCAGCAACACAATGTCATGCAGACATCCCTCCATGGTGGGTTTAATGGCAAACCCTCCCCCCGCCTCTCCAGATTGGAATCCAGAGGAAGATATCTATTCTGAGGCGGATTCAGATGCAGCTGACCACTCCTATTTACCCCCCAAGGTGTTTGCTCTACCTTGGCATGATGATGTTAGTCATATCATGCATTTGTTGCCTTGCAGTGCCTATGTTTGACATCATATATGTCATTTGCTTAGTTTAGACATGTTCTGTAATGCCACCTGTTTAGTTTCTATATCATATATGGGAATTATGCAATCCCATGTCTTTTAGCCAGCCATAATATATGTGAAATGTGCAATGCCATCCTGTTTAACCAGGCATCATATATTTGAAAGATATCTTGACCATCCTTTTCTTCATTACATTTCCATTTGTCTGCAATGTTTGTACATTAAAATACTCTTCCTGTGAATCAGCCATTTGTGTGGGAGATGGAAAAATATGGAGTAAAAACAAGTCCTTCAGAGCAGACAGTGCTACCTGTCAAAGCAGATCTTGGTCCCGATAGCTCCTCTGAGATGGATTCAGAGACAGATGACCAGTCCTATTCCCCCATCGAGGTGTATGCTCTAACTTGGCACGGTTATACTGCTCATATCATGCATATGGTGTCTTGCATTGCATAGTTTAGACATAATATACACAATATTCAACACCATGTTCTTAGTTTAGACATCATATTGAATGCCCTCTGTTTAGCATATAAATCACATATGTGAATAAAATCATGCGATCCTGGTTACTTAGATAACATGTATGTGAATTATGTCATGTGATCCTATTTAGTTATTCATCATATCTTTGAATTATGTTATGCTATGCTATCCAATTTAGATAGATATCATATATGTGAAATTATGTCATACTATTCGTTTTAGTTAAACAATATACATGTCAACTATTTCATGCCCTCTTTTTTCCATACTATCTATTGCTTCTGTCTCTCATACAATGTCTGTACATTCAACTATGTTTCCTGTTTATCAGCCATTTGAATTGGAGCAGGTGATGCCAATATCTAGCGGAGTAAAAACACGGTCTTCAAATAAAACAACGCTACCTCTTGGTGGAGATAGAACACTGGTTGTACAAGCAGGAGAACCAGCCCTACCACACATAACCCAGACTCTCGCAAGTTGTACCCCTACTGCGATGGATAGAGAACCATCTTCACCCAATCTAACCCCAACCCCAGCAGATAGTAACCCAGTTCCTTTTGACACAACACCATCTCCACCACAGAGCTCCCAAACAGGAGCAGTTAGTAAGGAAGCTCCAGTGCCCAAAGGGCCAGTACTACCACGGCGAACCCCAACTCCACCAGTTAGTACGCCTATTCCTGTGGAGGAAGCACAACCAGCCAGTCGTAGCATCTATCGCATTTTATGTTGTAAAATCCTATGTGCATATCTTCCCATCTTTGAAATATTATACTGAAGATGAAGGAAAATGCCAGTTGCATGTGTTTGTCCAAGAGTTATGTGTAAGTAATGTTATTCATGGCAATTACTTTGCTTTGTCCCATACATCCTACCTCCATGATGATTATAATACAACAAATTTTTCCATTTTTCTCTATAGAGAAGGACCGATTTGGAAACTCAGGATGAGGTAACCTGTGCTAATACCTCTGCTATCTTCAAGAAGCCTTGGTGGTAGTATCGGAATTACCTGAAGAAAACGTACTTCACCGGCAAAGAAACTCATCAAATTCCCTTACGTTCTCCTCAGACACATTTACTGGATGATGACTTGGAACGCCTTGTTCTGTACTGGTCCCAAACAAAGAATGTGGTAAGGTCTATGAGCTCAGTTTTCTATTTTTAAGTACTATATTGTTGTGTCTTACTGTACTCTGTTCATGTAGAACAAGTGCTTAAACATGAAGAACAATTGTTCTAATTGAAGATTCCATTGCTATCGTGCATACTGCTTTGCTTTATATCACTGTATTTACTCATACAAACTTATTTTTAAATTGAAGGATCCAATCGAAGCTCCAATGGCACAGCAGGTATGTTCACGCATGTTTCTTTAACATGTTTGCTCTTATCAATAGCTTTGTTGATTTCAATTTCAATTGTGTATACAGTTGACTTCTCATATCATGCACATTACTAAAATCACAACAGAGCCAATAGTGTTGTTGTACATGTAGACATGTGGTACCCATCTGAAATCTTGTTGTGCCGTGTAGTTTCCCCTGCTTTGTATTCTTTCACTGCTGCTTTGTCTTGAACTGATATGATTTGAACCGTGTCTCTATTTTGATTTGGCAAGACAATGCAGTGACCATATGACATATATATATGTTTGTTTGATGCTTTTATCATGTACAAGTACTTGGCAATAGAAGACTTGGTAGTTTAATCATGCCCACCTTACTAATGAACTGGTTCACCGAAATGAGTTTCTTATACTAGTACATGCTAAACCTTTTATGTATCTGCTTGTTTCTTCTTTTAGAATGCTAAAGGAAGTAATGCAAATAAGGTTCAGGATAGTGAGACATCCTTGTTGGTCTCCAACAAAGCTGAGAAAACAGCTAACGAAGACTATCTTGAAGATAGTGAGACAACCCCAAAGTCCTGTCTTGGTTTAGTGTTCGAGTTACTGGCCACTACCGCTTGCACAAGCTATTCAAACTCACTGTCTGAATCAATTCGGTTTCTTGAGTGTCAACTACAAGCTGAAAGACATCGACCAGCTGTGTTGCGACAAGAAGCGGAAGGACTGCATAAGTCCCTGGAGAATTCAGATGCATACTTTCGGGTGCAACAACAAGCTGGAGGATTTTAGCGCCAAACAGGACAAAGCTAATAAG
The DNA here is from genome assembly GCF_018294505.1 of Triticum aestivum. Classification (NCBI taxonomy): domain Eukaryota; kingdom Viridiplantae; phylum Streptophyta; class Magnoliopsida; order Poales; family Poaceae; genus Triticum; species Triticum aestivum. Next base: position 270,093,635 of record NC_057798.1, on the reverse strand, counting down.
CTTGCTAAGCTTATTGCCATCCTGGTGGATATCCAGGATAACGTTTCTTGAGCTCTTCTGAAGTTGTTTCAGTTATGCTCTTGTTTTGCTCCCATGTTTATTTGCACTAGTGGCCAATTTTGACGGCCAGTATATGTAATATGCTGCTTTGTTCCCTATATTTGCACTGGTGGCGAACTTTGATGCCCAGTGGATGTAATATGTGTAATAGAGGTAATAAGCTAGTGTTAGTTGCTTTCTTATTTATTTCCTTATTGTCTTGTTTAGTTGTTTTCTTGTAGTCATTGTAGTTCCTTTTCCGCGTTTTTTAGTGGCCACAATAACCTATTTTTGGTAAATAGGCCACAATAATCATGGCAACACACGGATTGTTGTAACCATGGGCCTCCTATGGGTCGTATGATCCATGGGCCTTCTACGGGCCGTAGGATCCACTGGTCCTCTATACAGGCCGTAGGATCCATGGGCCTTCTACAGGCCATAGGATCCATGGACTTTCTACGGGCCGTATGATCCATGGGCCTTCTACTGGCCATAGGATCCATTGGTCTTCTACCGGCCGTAGGTTCCATTGGTCTTCTACGGGCCGTAGGATCCATGGGCCTTCTACGGGGCGTATAATGATTTCGCCAATCATGGGTCATACTATTCGTGGACCATAAAGGGCCGTTAATAGGCCGTATTTGATAACTCTATGAAAACAGCCCAACGGGTTTTTTTTGACATGAAAACAGCCCAACGGGTTAATGGGCCATAAACGGGCCGACTGTAACCACGGGCTGAATTTGGCCCACAAGCAGAAAATGACAGTAACGGGTCGTAAGTAACCGAATGCTGGAAATGAGCCCAAGAAAAAATGGGCCCTGAGAAGGCCGAAAGATAACATGGGCTGGGAATGGCCCAATGGAATAATGGGCCGTTAATGGGTATAAAGTGATACATTGTTCATTACGGGCCAGTTTCACCACGGGCCGTTAATGGGCCAAGAGTTACAAAGGTCCCCAAATGGGCAGAAAGACATCATGGGCCATACATGGGCCGGAAGTTAAAACAGGCTGGAATCATATTGGACGGCCCAGATGATGCTATTGGGCCTAATTCGGATAGGTTGTAATGGGCCCTGGGTTAGCGGGCTGTAAATGGCCTATATGCGAATAGGCCGTTCACAGGCTTTCCGTGGGCCAGCCCGCCACCTTTTGACCAAGTCAAACAGGTCGGCCTTATCACATGAATGGGCCTCTGTTGGGCCATGCCACGTGTCGACGTATCATAGGCGCCTTCGGTCCAATGAGTTGATGAAAAATGTCCCAACGATGAGCCCACACGTGTTTGCTCCAACCAACGATGATTTTACACGTGGAAAATCCCCATTGGTCGGGGCTGTTAATAGGTTATCGGATCCAAAACCGAACCCGATAGCTTAAGGAAAGCTGTTACGGTGGATGCCACGTGTTGGTCACCCTTGACGAAAGCACTTCTAGGACGTGTGATTTATCGTCATGGAAGTTCACACTTCCGTGATGATAATTTTGGTAATGTCATGGAATACTTCTACAACAGCACAGGTATAACTATCTTGATTCTGTCATAAAATCGTCATGGATGTACATGCATGATAGAAAACGTGACCTACTGTGACAAACACGTATCATCACGGAAGTGTACTTTTTTTTAGTGCAAGGCCGATCATCTTGAGTACATGTGTTCTGGCAGAGCAAGTAATGCATTGCACGAAAAATAATATGAGAACACAATGTATTCCCTATCCAAATCTAGAAATAATTTCCTCCTTCACGTCAGTGTTGACCATCGTACTAGTACCTTTTATCCAAATATAGCAATGCCAATTTCCAAATTAGTTGACATCATGTTCAAAAAACCCCACCCACCCGGATAGAAAAGAGGATTCTAGGAACATATTGTGCGTGTTTTAAACTCCTGTGTTAGGATGAGAAGGAGTGAGTGTGGCGTCTCGCCGAGGGCGCAGAAACCTTTAGGGTCCTCACACTTTGGGCACTGCAAATGAAACACACTAGATTCAGTAGGAAGAAAAATGCATCAATGGCGGCGGCTGCCATCCTAGGATTACCTGCGACCAAGGGACTTGGATTTATTGGGGATGGATGAAGAATTCGTACCTGGTTCTCCATGAGAAAACCATATGCAATCGCCGAGAGGGGGTTTCTATGAACAAGCAGATGAGGGAGAAGGGGATTCAGGCCCAGTGAAATATTGCCGCTTCGTTCGTCCAGCTTACTGCCAAAGCTGGAGAGGTGGGGGGTTTTGTGATTTGACAGCTCATTGGGCATTACTGCGGTGCTACAACTGGAGTGTGTCTACCATGCAATTGTGCACTCTAATTTGGTGCATATGGCACGTGGACCCCGTTGCCGGATGCCGCACATATCAACGAAAGGAAGTAGAAAGACAGGAGTAACTAGTTACGCATAAATATATGTTTGACAAAGAGATACTTCCTCTGTAAAAAATATAAAAATCTTTTATATCACAACTTTATACATAAGAAAAATCAAGGGGAATATATATAACATATATAACTATAAAAAATAGAGTTTTTTTAACACTGTATAGATGAGTTGGTGATGATGGTGTGCCTGCCATCCTGCATTATAGGCCGTCCGATTTATATCTGACGGATAGGAAGGAAACTATGGCAATTTTCCAAAAAGGTACCAACACACCTCTCCACAGTTGCAAATAAGGCCTTACCACATTCATCATTTTCTCTCACAAGATAAAATACTCATACAAATGCATCTTGATGTTACGTGCAACGCACGGGCATTATGGGGGGTCAGCTGAGAATATAATACTCAGACAGGCTCACGGTTCTGGACTTTGGGCCACAGTCCGGTGGGCCTGCATGTTTGGGGGCCCATGTGTTCTACCTAAGCACTTTTCATATTGCAAGAGATCGGTACGGCGCTAGTTTTAGATGCTGTCACAAGGCGAATACACAAAATTGAATAAAGCACGACAACTGTTGGAATAAAATCTAACGACAGTTCCGAACCAGCAATCAGAGTTGCAATTCTATCAATGATATACCATGTGATAAATAATAATGTCGTACTACTTATACACACAGGACACTTGTTTCACCATGCTAGATTATTACATCAGAATCTCTCGGAGGATAGATCAATTCGGCAGTTGCGTGCTGCTACTGAAGAATTTCAAATTTGATTTGGACCAGCTCTCCTTGCCGAGAAAGTTCAATTTTGACACTATCCCCTACCGCAAGATATGATTTAGGTTTGAACCTTGACCATCCTTTAGCATCAATCATCATGCATCCATCCTTTGTACTTTTGGTATATTGAGCAAGTTCATTCACACCAAGGTTGCGCATGGTAAGAGAAACTTGGCCATGGTCGCCTGGATTGTTGAACGACTCCCTCGTTGCTCTAGGGATTCTCTGTTTGCAAACAAGAATACATACACAAACAGTTAAATCAACACAGTGAATCATGTGAAACAACATGGAAAGAAAAAAGAATGAAGCACTTGGGCAGCCATAGCTTACCAAGAAGGTGGACATGTCAGTTTTTGTAAGTACTTTGGTATATGAAGTGCGAACTGCATCCCAGTCTGTTGCCGGTGCAACTGGTCATTCGGTTGCCACTGCATGGGCCAGAGCAGATGCAAGTGCAAGTGTTAGTGCAGGTGCCGAAGCCATTGCTGGTGCCCGTGCTAGTGCGACTAGTAGTGCCGCTGCTGCTACCGGAGATGGTGCTCCTTGTAGAGCCGATGCCGGTGTCGGAGCAGGTGCCGGTGTCGTTGCCCGATCCTCTGGTAGATCAGCCTGATCCGCTGATGTGGTCAGTGCGCAATCCTCAGCTGGATCAGATTGAGCTGCCGCCGCTGTCAGTGCTAGAGCAACTGCCAGTGCTCGATCCATTGTTGAAGGTGGTACCGATGTGCGAGACAGCGGTGATCATGTCTGGTCTACAATGATCAGCATTCTAACTTGACTAGGCTCCGTGACCGTGATCCAGTTTTTTCTTCATTTCTTTTAAACGCGAGAAGGACTAATTGCGACGTGTTTATTAAACCAAACTACAGTTCATCATAGGGATTCAGCTTGTACTCAGACAACAGACTGATCCAATTTTTCCCAGTAATATAAGTGATGGACAGTGCCTTCGTTACTGACACGACATAAGAAGTGAAACCTGCAAAAATAGCCATCGTAGAGCAAATCAAACAGTTTATTCTATGATGAATGTCACATGGCAAAACCTGCATCGTAAAATTGCAGGAAAAGAAAGAAAACATGACATTAAATCAATAAGATTTAGACAGTAAATCAATAAGATTTACTTGATGTGACACGAGTGAATCCTTACCAGTAAATCACTATGTTGAAGTACTAAAGAGAAGATTGATCGTCCAACTACGCGTGGCATGCAGGGCCCACGCCTACTCCCACAAGCAGGACAGTCCAAAGGTCGGGACAAATCGTATGGACCGAACATCCATGGAACTGGAAATCCTGTTGGGTGCCATAAACCCTGCAATGCATATAGATATTGGAGTGTAGCCATAATTTATAAACCGTCCTCACAAAAAAGATGATCTGGATACTTCGAAATATACAGACTGAATTGAGTGGACAAACATTAACATAGACTGTTCTCAGGATCACCACACACCAAAACCAGTAGTACTAAAAAATACAGGGTTCACAAACACAAACCAAGTACTGAACTATAGTACTTACTACAGATAAGCAAAGTTGCACTAATTAAACTCTCCAGATTATTTCTTGCCACCGACCTACGGGATGAGCCCCGCATAACTGACTAGGCCATGGACTTCGTGAGAGATGTCTACCTGCACCATCACCATCTCGTCAACCTTGGAGAACCTAACAGAGTGGTCTTCACTCATAAACATGACGATGAAGACAGGCCGCATCAGATTTGTCGGCAAGCTTTACAAGAAGCACACCCTTCATAATCGAAGGCACAACCAGGAAATTTTTGTGGTCAAGTACATCCTCGAGAACACGCCTGACAACAATGCTACAGAAAACACTAGTTCAGGACACGTGGCGACAAGGACACATCAGCTGGATAGTTTAGCAGTATAACTCATCCTCGGGTCTTCCAGTTCACATGGCATGACTTTGAGAACTTCATCTCCACCGCAGACCTAGTTCTAATTCAAACAAAAACCAAATATTTTATTACTACCTCTGTTCAGAAATATAAGATGATTTTCGATATTATACTCCATATATGACTACATATACATACAGAATGAGTGAACAAAAGACAATAAAACATGTCTTCGAAGGCATGAGAGCAGAGGGATTACTTGCAATATCAATAACACAAGTTACTAAGGCAAATATACCCTCTTCAAATATAGCATTGATGTTCATAAAGTAGTTGAAAGTAATCTATAAGAAATCAGTGTCAATCTCTCACATGTTTTGGTCAAAAGAGGAATTTAGAACCGTCATTTGGCACACAAAAATCACATGCAAGATCACCCAGAAAGTTGTACTACTAGTACTAGTACTGCGTGTTAGATGAAAAAACACGATCAAGATCGAGAAAAAGATTGTCAAGAAGAGATATTACCTAGACTTGCTTAATGAGGGATCCCAGAGAGGGGGGCTTGGACATGGCGATGGCTTTGAGCTTGTCTGCGGTAGTCTCCACAGGGTGCTTGCGCTTCTTCGTACCATGAGCCTCGACAGTTTTGGCCAGAGCCATAAACATCACTTCGGTCGGTGCTCCAGCGTCCATCAAGAAACTATCAAATAGAAATAGAAGAAAAGAAACCATAATCAGAAACCCAAAAGAAGAACATAGAGGGAGTTATAGGATCAGTCTCGGGGTTGCAAGACCGGGCCCTACCAGAATCAACACCATTGATGCGCTCAACTTTCCTTCATTGGGAGAGAAGAACAATGGCAGAAGCAGGTCGGGGTTTTCTTGAAGAAATGAGGAACGAGATGAGGGAGAAGCCAGTGGGGGGTTTTCTTCAAGAGAGGAAGCTGAGAGAGAAGAGTGAAATGATGGTTGCTTTATCCGTCCAACTTACTGCTGGAAAGGAGGGGGTTTTGTGATTTGACGGCTCATTGGGCATTACTGCGGCGCTTAGATCAGGGTAGTCTACCGTGCAGTTGGGCATTCTACTATGGAGTAATTTAGTGCATGGCTGGGTGGACCCTGATGCTGGCTGTCCTACACGTCGGCGAAAGTGAGTAGCAAGGTTCCCGATGACTGTGGAGGAGGATCCGCATGGTAGAGCGTGTCCACTATTTTTCTGAAGAAAAAAATGATTACAACAAGCGTTTCCACTCTTATGATGGAGGAGTGCGAAACACAGCAGCCACTTGAACATACATAGTGCTCCTACTACTAGGCATGTGCAGTGGTTCATACGTCAGTACTACATAATCTTTATGCTAGTGTAGTAAGATATGACGATAACAAATGATGGTGTGCGCATGTCAACTATATGAATGGTAATGTAGTAACATAGTACCACTTTTTCGACTGTCTGGTCGAGATGAACGGTCAGATCAATGTTAACAGAACTAGGTCTACAACGCACAGAGAGTATGGTGCTACAGTACTTCACGAAACATGAACCATATGAAGGACGAATCAGTGTTAGGCAGGGTGTATGAAGGGTGCACGGGATGGGAGAAAATTTTCCCTTCTCGACCCACTTTTGGGTGTTTGGCAGAGTGCATGAAGGGTGCATGAGTACACACTAGTAGGTTAACACAAATAAACGAAGAGGGAACAACTATATTGAGATGAGAATGCAACCAAACACACACACACTTTGTGCTATAGTGAGTGATCTGCACCGTTTGAGTTTGATCCACCGGTCATGTTGCGCTGAAACATGGGCATGCCCATGCAGAGGGCGCCTAAACACCACTGAAGTCCCTCTGCTTCTCAAGGCACACGATGTTGGTGATGCAGGGTGGAACCGCCGACAGAGCCCGCTCCCGGTCGACGGGAGCCAGCTCGTCAAAGACGGCGTCCAATGGCATGAATGGATTCCGGTGACGAAGCCCTGAGAGGATTCGCCCGACAATGGCGACGGCAGCCTGCAACCCCTCCTTGTCCACCTTCGCCCGCACCATCGCACGAAGACGGCTTAGCTCCTTAGAGATATAGGAGAAGAAGGAGACCAGGTCAAGAAGTCGCAGCTCATTGAAGTCGAAGGGGTGGTCAAACAGGTTTAGCCCGACGGCCAGCATGGTCGCGCTGGCACGACGGTAGGCGTCGCGCAGCCGCAACACGTGTGTGGCAACTTGGTCCACCAAGTGGCTGAGGCGATCCTGGACCTCGTCACGATCGGCCCACTCATGCTCCAGCCAGCTCCCCTGACGGCCTATCGTATCTCCTGCTTTCTACAGGAAAACCGCCGACGCCTCGAGCATCTTTGTGGTGGACGTCTGCTGCTTTTGAAGCTCCGTGAACTCCTGCACATAATGGAGGAGCATGGCACTCCTCTCCTCCTTGAGCTCACGGAGCTCCACGTCCTTGGCCCTGAGCTCCGCATCCTTCGCCTGGAGCTCCTGTGTAAGGCGCCTCACCTCAGACTCTGTGATCTGCTGCGCCGCCATGGCACCAGGTAGAAGCAATGGGGAGGGGAAGCAAAGGGGGCAAAACGGTTGAAAGGCAGTGCAATCTACGGGAAGCCGGAGGGAGCCAGCTGAGGAGCAGGGAATCTTTTGGTTTTCACAATGGGAAAACACCAGTCGATAACTTCTCACATCAGGGAGCAATGGGTTTTACAGGAAGAGTCATCGTGACTAATTGCTGCCGTGCCTGCTCCCGTCAATCAAAAAATTAAAAATCTTGTCACGCCTGCTCCCATCAATCAAAAAAATAAAAATCCTGCCGCACCCAAACACCAGAGCAACGACGCGGTGGATATTTAAATTTACCTGCCGGCAAGGAGATAAAAAAGGGGAGAAAAAACAAATGTGGCGGTGGCCTAGCTAATCGGTCGCACTAGCCCAACTAGGTAGCCACCGTGCTTCAATGATGTACTCGGCGGGAAAGGTGATTGAGGGAGTCCTGGATTAGGGGGTCCTTGAACAGCCGGACTATGTACTTGTGCCGGACTGTTGGACTATGAAGATACAAGATTGAAGACTCTGTCCCATGTCCGGGTGGGACTCTCCTTTGCGTGGAAGGCAAGCTTGGCAATTCGGATATGTAGATTTCCTTCTCTGTAACAGACTAGCTTCTAGGGTTTAGCCTCTACAATCTTGTGGTAGATCGACTCTTGTAATACTCATATCATCTAGATCAATCAAGCAAGAAGTAGGGTATTAACTCCATAGAGAGGGCCCGAACCTGGGTAAACATTGTGTCCCCCGCCTCCTGTTACCATTAGCCTTAGACGCACAGTTCGGAACCCCCTACCCGAGAATCGCCGGTTTTGAAACCGGCATTGGTGCTTTCATTGAGAGTTCCACTATGTCGTCGCGGTAAGGCTTGATGGCTCCTTCGATCATCCACAATGACACAATCTAGGGTAAGGCTTTCCTCCCCGGACAGATCTTCATAGTCGGTGGCTTTGCACTGCGGGCCAACTCGCTTGGCCGTTTGGAGCAAATCGATAGCTACGCCCCTGGCTATCAGGTCATGTTTGGAAGCCTGAACTACATGGCCGACATCCGCGGAGACTTGATCTTCGACAGATTTGAGCCCATGACAGGTGCGCCGTACAGTCACAATGAGCATCGCTTAGATCTACCATCGGACGGTGTTCAGAAGAACGCACCTGCTGCTGCTGAGGGAGTCCTGGATTAGGGGGTATCCGGACAGCCGGACTGTGTACAACGTCCGGACTATTGAAGCGTGAAGATACAAGACTCAAGACTTCAGCCCGTGTCCGGATGGGACTCTCCTTTGCGTGGAAGGCAAGCTTGGCGATCTGGATATTATCTTTGCTTTCTTGTAACCGACTCCATGTAAACCCTAGCCCTCTCCGGTGTCTATATAAACCGGAGAGGTTGGTCCGTAGAAGGCCGATCACAATTACAATCATACCATCATAGGCTAGCTCTTAGGGTTTAGCCTCTATGATCTTGTGGTAGATCTACTCTTATACTACCCATATCATCAATATTAATCAAGCAGGAAGTAGGGTTTTACCTCCATCGAGAGGGCCCGAACCTGGGTAAACATCTGTGTCCCTTGCTTCCTGTTACCATCAGCCTTGACGCACAGATCGGGACCCCCTACCCGAGATCCGCCGGTTTTGACACTGACATTGGTGCTTTCATTGAGAGTTCCTCTGTGATGTCGCTGCCAGGCTCGATGGCTCCTTCAATCATCATCAACGACGCTGTCCAGGGCGAGACTTTCCTCCCCGGACAGATCTTCGTGTTCGGTGGATTCGCACTGCGGGCCAATTCGCTTGGCCACCTAGAGCAGATCGATAGCTATGCCCCCGGCCGCCAGGTCAGGTTCGGAAACTTGAACTACACAGTGGATATTCGCGGAGACTTGATCTTCGACGGATTCGGGCCAGCGCCAGGAGCACCGAACAGTCACGATGAGCACGGCTTAGACCTGCTGTCAGACGATGCTCGGGATATCACCCCGGCAGAAACCTCGGATCTAAATCTGGGGTAGGTTGCGTTGCCTAAGGACGGAGGGCTGGACCCCGCCCCGCAGGCCATATCCTCATCAGCGATGGAGCCGAACACAGGCCTCACTTCTGAGGGAGCCTGTGACACCGGACCCCCGGATTCATATCCGGTTGAAGGTTCCAGGTTGTGTGTCCCCGAGCCCGCCGAGCCTGGTTGGGCTCTGGTGATGGAGTTCACTGCGGCGGACGTCTTTCAGCACTCGCCCTTTGGTGACATGCTGAACTTATTGAAGTCTCTCTCTTTGTCAGGAGACTCTGGGCCGAACTATGTCCGGCTTGAGTGGAAATCGGACGACGACGGAATTCGTTGCCCACCCACCATCCACTTCATTGCCACGATCGATGATTTAACCGACGTGCTTGACTTCGATTCCGAAGACATTGACGGTATGGACGACGATGCAGGAGAATTATGGGAGCCACTGCTCACAGGGCGGTGGACGGCCACCTCCTCATATGATATATATATGGTGGACACTCCGAAGGAAACTAATGGCAACGAGGCAACGGAGGATAACCCCTCAGGAAGAAAAGCAAAGCATGGGCGTCGTCGGCACCGCTCCAAGCCCCGCTACAGCAATACCGGCCCCGGAGACGAAAGTAATCCAGATGGCACCGAAGAAGAATATGACCCTGACCAGCCCGCCTTTGAGCAGGCCGAACAGGAAGATGAGCAGGTCAGCCCAGAAGAACAGGCGACGGACGGATACCCGGAGGAGGACAACTACATGCCCCCCTCTGAAGACGAGATTAGCCTCGGTGACGATGAATTCGGCGTACCTGAGGATCTCGTGGAGCAGGAGCGCTTCAAGCGTAGACTTATAGCCACTGCGAGGAGCCTGAAGAAGAAGCAGCAACAACTCCAAGCTGATCAAGACCTGCTCACAGATAGATGGACTGAAGTCCTGGCAGCCGAGGAATATGGACTCGATTGCCAAACGGCTGACCGGCCACCCCGTGGCCGGGATAAATGGTATATCAGCCCGAATACCAGCCCGCACCCCCACGTCGACACACTACGGCCCAGGGCAACAGGCAAGACCTGCAAGATATTCTGGAAAACAAAGTAGGACAACCAAGATTGATCTACGGATCACGGGGGCATGCCCCAGTGCGCGACGATGATCGTCGCGCCGGATACATCATCAACAAGTCCGGTCGGGACGAACACAGCAACCCAGACCAATTCGAGCAGCGTAGCCACTTAGCCCGGCACAGAGGTGCCGCACACCCCCTCTGCTTCACTGACGAAGTGATGGATCATGAATTCCTAGAAGGGTTCAAACCTGTAAACATCGAATCATACAATGGCACAACAGACCCCGCAGTATGGATCGAAGATTTCCTTCTCCACATTCACTTGGCCCGCGGAGATGATCTACACACCATCAAATACCTTCCCCTTAAGCTCAAAGGACCAGCCCGGCACTGGTTAAACAGCCTGCCAGCAAACTCCATTGGCAGTTGGGAAAACGTGGAAGACGCATTCCTCGACAACTTCCAGGGCACATATGTGTGACCACCAGACGCCGATGACCTAAGCCACATTACCCAACAGCCCGGAGAGTCAGCCCAGAAATTCTGGACTCGGTTCCTTACTAAAAAGAACCAAATAGTCGACTGTCCGGATGCCGAAGCCCTGGCGGCTTTTAAGCATAATATCCACGATGAGTGGCTCGCTTGACACCTCGGCCAGGAAAAACCCAAGTCCATGGCAGCTCTCACGACCCTAATGACCCGCTTTTGTGTGGGTGAGGATAGCTGGTTGGCTCGCAGCGGCACCATGCCACATTCCGGCACTTCGGATGGCCGCGATGCTAACGGCAAGCCACGGCGTAACAGACATAAGAGGCGGAACAATGGCGACATCACTGAAGACACGGCGGTCAACACCGGATTCAGCGGATCTAAGTCCGGTCAGCGGAAAAAGCCGTTCAAAAGAAATAGTCAGGGACCGTCCAGCCTGGACCGCATACTGGAGCGCTCGTGCCAAATTCATGGCACCTCGGACAAGCTAGCCAACCACACCAATAGAGACTTCTGGGTATTCAAGCAGGCCGGTAAGATAAATGCCAAAAGCAAGGACAAGGGGCTGCACAGCGATGATGATGAAGAGCCCCGGCGTCCGAAGACGGGGGGACAAAAGAAATTTCCCCCCCAGGTGACAACGGTCAACATGATCTACGCCACCCACATCCCCAAGAGGGAACGAAAGCGGGCACTACGGGACGTCTATGCGATGGAGCCAGTCGCCCCCAAGTTCAACCCATGGTCAGCTTGTCCGATAACCTTTGACCGTAGGGATCATCCTACTAGCATCCGTCACGGCGGCTCCGCCGCATTGGTCGTAGACCCAATCATAGACGGATTCCACCTCACGTGTGTCCTTATGGACGACGGCAGTAGCCTGAACCTGCTTTATCACGACACAGTGCGCAAGATGGGCATTGACCCTTCAAGGATCAAGCCCACCAAAACTACCTTCAAAGGTGTAATTCCTGGAGTAGAGGCCCGCTATACGGGCTCTATCACGTTGGAAGTGGTCTTCGGATCCCCGGACAACTTCCAGAGTGAAGAGTTAATCTTCGATATCGTCCCTTTTCGTAGTGGTTACCACGCACTACTCGGACGAACCGCATTCGCCAGATTCAATGCGGTACCACATTATGCATACCTCAAGCTCAAGATGCCAGGTCCGCGCAGGGTCATAACAGTAAACGGAAACATGGACCGCTATCTCTGTACAGAAGAGCATACTGCAGCCCTCACGGTAGAAGTACAATGTGGCCTCCTCCGGCAAATATCCAATCCGGCGACGACAAGCTCAAGCACCGTCAAGCGAGTCCAGAGCACCCTGCAACAGGATCATCAGGAACGCCAAGAGCGTGATTAGCTATCCGGCCTCCGCTCAAGCCCCTTCAAAGAAGCATTCGTGCCACGCGTACACAATTACGCGCTCAAGATACCATGGGCATAGGCGGAGGTGCATCAACGACTCAGTCAATAGTGCGGGTAACCGCCCAATACCTTCATAATCTTTCCCTCTTACCTTTCAGGACATCGCGTTAGTGCAGCATCCTCAGAAGAGCCGAATTGCCGGACTCACATGGGAGGGACAACCAAGGAGGCCACAAACGTTGTGCGCAGAAGGAAATACCCAGGTGGAATCTATTCACGATCATTATACCTGCTTTATCTATCTATACACAGCCTGCCCCTAGATAGGACATGTCAAATAGTCCTATTTATCTCCGCTTAATGCATCCATTGTAAACATACGCTTAAACGTATTGTTCGTCAATGGGAGATCATATATAGCGTCAGCTTATTATTCTTATTTGAGCATTTTTTTCTCTTATAAATGTTTATTTGATATTGCATCCGTACACTTTGGTACGATCAGTTTTGCCAGGGGCTTCTCATGACGCCCCGTAATATGGCAGTCAAGTCCGAACACTTTCAATAGTGCGGCACCCCGAACCTATAGCACTATATGCATCAGCTATGAATCATGTCTTGGGTCTATAGTTGGGATAGCCCGGCTCCCTTGTTTTGGTGCCTTACGTTCCGTTATATCGGCTAAGGTAGCGCAGGGAGAACTACTGCGATTGTGTCCCGGTTCTTTCGGATGAGCACCTCAGTAGAGAAAGCCGAAAACTGACCGGCATGATGTGGCGACAGCTGGTCGCTGTTCGAGAGGTCTTAAAATCCTTAAAGATTTTCTGCTTTAGGCGATAAATCGGCTTTGTCCGATCTAGGCGTATATAGCGCCCCAATTCGGCCTTCCGGATTCTTGGGGCTTCGCTGAAATTTAAAATTGTAGACTTCTATGGCTAAGTGAAAGTTATAAAGCCGCATAGTCCGATTGCCTTGTTCGCTGCGCCGAACACCTCCTTAAGGGACCAAACATTTGGATAAAGAGTGTCCGAGTTTTCCGCAAACACCCCAGTACTAGTTACGTGGGGGCGGAAGCCGACGACTGGCCCACTTTCAGAATTTTATAAACAGCCGCACAGAAGGTAATATTTTAAATAACAAAAGTGCTACATAGCGCAAGTAACTTCGTCCTTAAAATACAAACATGACATAAGGGAATTCATTCAAAAATGGTGTCCTTGGTACATTCGTCAACAAGTGACGAGCACCCCTCATAACGCCATCATAGTACATCTCGGGATGGCGATGCGCCTTGCCCTCCGGCGGCCCATCCTTGACCAGCTTCTCCGCATCCAGCTTGCCTCAATGCACCTTGATGCGGGCAAAGGCCCGGCGGGCACCTTCGATACAAACGGATCGCTTGATCACCTCCAGCCGCGGGCAGGCATCCACCATCCGCTTGATCAGGCCAAAGTAGCTACTAGGCATGAGCTCACCAGGCCACATCCGGACTATGAAACCTTTCATAGCCAGTTTGGCCGCCATTTGGAGTTGGACCAACTGCTTCAGTTGGTCACTCAGAGGCATCGGGTGTTTGGCCCTAGCATACTGGGACCAGAACAGCTTCTCCGTTGAGTTCCCCTCCTGGGCACGATAGAACTCCGCAGCATTTGATACGCTGCATGGCAGATCTGCGAATGCCCCTGGAGAGCTCCGAATTCGAGTAAGTAAAATAAACGCCTCCTCTACGTGTTTGCTTTGCATAAAGAACTTCTTACACGCTGCTATCTTTTTGGCCTCCTGGATCTCCTGTTGTGCTTTCTCTGCTTCGGCCTTGGCGTCTTTCAAATTCACAAGGGCCTTCGTAAGCTCGGCCTCTTTCGCCTTCAGATCATGCTCCATGGAATCACACTTCTTGCCGAGGTCCCGGAGCTCTTGTTGTACCTCGCCCACCCTGGCACTTTGCTTTTCGCGCTCCTTACATTCCGAGGCCGCCTTGACTTCGTCCTCGGACATCGCCTTCTTCAGGGACGCCACTTCGGTGGTGGCCCCTGTTGCATAGTCAAGACATGTAGGCGTTAGACTCACCAATTTTGCCTATCCATAAATGCATAACAGCGGGAATCACTTACCCTTGTTCTCTTGGAGTTTCCTCTCCGTGAGGTCGAGCTCTCCCTGCGCCTGCTCCAGGTCCCATTTCAGTTCGGCAACCTCGGCAGTTCGGGCAGCAGCAGCAAGCAGCACAGCCTGCTTATTCACAACAATACTTGTTATTGGGCTCCTGCAGATTATAATTGACCCTCCGTTTGGCTTTTCGTTCCGAACACCAAACAAAGTATCAGGGGCTACTACCTATCGGGTGGTAATTTTACACATATTTATTACTTACCTCAAAGCCTGTCAAGAGGCTGGTGCAAGCTTCGGTTATCCCGCTCTTGGCGGATGAAACCTTACGAATCACCATACTCATAAGAGTACGGTGCTCTTCATCCATGGAAGCGTCGTGAAGCGCTTCCAGCAGACAATCCGGCGCCTCATGCGCAACGGAAGTCCTCGACGTAGACGGCTCGCCCTCCCTAATGAGGGGCCGCCCGCCTGAGTCCGGAACCATCAAAGGTTCCGAACTGTGTTCGGCTGAGAGCCCGGCTTGCCATGGCTCTCATCGACACGATCCACGGGGATCTTGAACCCCGCGTGTCCGACATCTGGAATCCCACCTTGGGGCGTCTCCAGAGTCACCTCCCCTGCTCTGGGAGCCTTTGGGACAACACCTCCAGGTTGTCCGCGGGTTGAGGAGTGGTGGCCGTCGGAAGCGAATTTATCCCTGAGTCGCTCTGGGACCCGGAGGAAGATACCTCGGGGTGAGCCCTGGCCGAACTGCATATATGTTCGGCATTATAAATACAAAAACTATGAAGTGAAATCATGATAGAATACAGACACTTACGATCGCGCTGGGGGCTTCCCTCTGGGCAGCCACCCCTCCTCGCTGTGAGCGGCCATGGCGGCTTTTCTCTTTCTCTCCTCCCCAGTGCGGGGAGGTAGAGTTTTTTTTGGTTCCTCCCACCCCCGTAGGAAGAATCTGTCTCGTCATCATCAGACAACAGGGGTATGATGGCCTTACGCCGAGGGCCTTTCCCGGCCCCTTGGTCCGCTCCCTCGGGCCCCTCATCCTCTCCGGATGGGGCGTCTTCTTCTTCCTCCTCCCCTTCATGGAGGAGTGCGCCTCATCGTCTTTGGACGAGGCCTCTGGCACAACCTTACGACGGAGACCCTTTCAGGTCCCCGGGGCCTTCTTTTCGGCCTTCTTCTCCGACACCTTGTACGATGCTGGGACCAGCATCTCCATCAGGGGAGCATCGGATGGGCCTTCTGGCAGCGGAGCCGGATAGTAAATCTGCTCCGCTGTCTCCACATAATCCTGAACAAACATGCATAACTGCTTACGGTTCTCCCGTGAATATATTGGAAAGAACCAAATCCGGTGGTAGTTTGAGAACTTACCTGGCTAGGAGCCCGCGCGGCGTGAAGCCCGTGGTCCTTGGATGTGGGAGGAGGTACTTCGGAGGCCTTGAACAACACCGTCCATGCGCCTTTGTGCGTCATGTCATAGAGCTTGCGGAGCGTCTGGTGTTCGGCCGGGACGAACTCCCACAGATTGAGTGCCCGCCTTTGGTAGGGCAGGATCCGGCGGAGGAGCATGACCTGGATCACGTTGACAAGCTTGATGTTCTTGTCCTTCATGCTTTTGATGCATGTCTGGAGTCCAGTCAGCTCCGTAGAATCGCCCCAGGACAGGCCCTTCTTTTCCCAGGAGGTGAGCCGCATGGGGGTCCGGATCGGACTCGGGGGCCGCCGCCCAGTTGGCGTCGCTGGCTCGGTGATGTAAAACCACCCCGATTGCCATCCTTTGACGGTCTCCGCAAAGGAGCCGTCGAGCCATGTGACATTAGGCATTCTGCCCACCATGCCCCCTCCGCACTCCGCTTGTTGGCCACTTACAACCTTCGGCTTCACGAAGAAGGTTTGCAGCCATAGGCCGAAGTGAGGCCGGATGCGGAGGAAGGCCTCGCATACGACGATGAACGCCGAGATGTTGAGGACGAAATTCGGGGCTAGATCATGGAAATCTAGCCCGTCGTAGAACATGAGCCCGCGGACGAAGGGGTGAAGTGGGAACCCTAGTCCACTAACGAAGTGGGCGACGAACACGACCCTCTCTTGGGGTCCTGGGTCGGAATGACCTGCCGAGCGTCCGGTAGCCGGTGCGCAATGTCTGCGGCCAAGTATCCGGCCGCCTGAAGATTTGCAACATGCTTCTCCTTGACGGTGGAAGCCACCCACTTGCCTCCTGTTCCGGACATGTTTAGTTGTGCGGAGAAGACTTGGGCTTGGGCGCTGGAGCTCGAGGGGGCAAGAGTGGGCAAGGAAGAAGGAAGGCGTGGGTAAAAATGAGGAAATCTTATCCCTTTATAGAGGCGACGAAAGCGGTGCGCCTCCCCACTTGCCCGTTGAGAATCGCTTGCTTCCCAAGCGCCACGATTGATGGCATGGTGGGATTACCCATACCCGTATTGATGAGAATCCTGCCATAAGGGGACACGATCTCTGCTTTGACAAGACATGTCAAAGAAACCGCCTCGCAATATGCGCTGTAGCTGGTTGTGGGAAAACGGTTCGAATAATGATCCGACGGTAATAACATGTCACGTCATCAGAAAAAGTTGTCAGCAGAGTGCGTTTGTGAAATATCATTCTCTCTACAGTGGTGTGTAAAGATCATTTTGTGGATCCGAACACGATTTAAGTGTTCGATCACTACTTTGGAGTATTTGGAGAAGGAACCTGCCTTGCAATGCCGAAGACAATACTGCGTGCCGGACTCATCGTCATTGAAGCCTGGTTCAGGGGCTACTGAGGGAGTCCTGGATTAGGGGGTATCCGGACAGCCAGACTGTGTACAACGTCTGGACTATTGAAGCGTGCAGATACAAGACTCAAGACTTCGGCACGTGTCTGGATGGGACTCTCCTTTGCGTGGAAGGCAAGCTTGGCGATCCGGATATTATCTTTCCTTTCTTGTAACCGACTCCATGTAAACCCTAGCCCTCTCCTGTGTCTATATAAACCGGAGAGGTTGGTCCTTAGAAGGCCGATCACAATTACAATCATACCATCATAGGCTAGCTCTTAGGGTTTAGCCTCTACGATCTCGTGGTAGATCTACTCTTTTACTACCCATATCATCAATATTAATCAAGCAGGAAGTAGGATTTTACCTCCATCGAGAGGGCCCGAACCTGGGTAAACATCTGTGTCCCTTGCTTCCTGTTACCATCAGCCTTGACGCATAGATCGGGACCCCCTACCCGAGATCCGCCGGTTTTGACACCGACAGCTGCCCCGGCCTTAGATCTGGAGCAGATCGTGCCATCCGAGGACGGGTGGATAGACTCCGCCATGGAGGCCGCACACTCATCGGTGATAGAGCCGAACACAGACTTCGCCTCCAATGAGGTCTATGTCATCGGACCCTCGGACTCGTCTCCGGCCATAGGCTCCGAACCGCGCGCATCCATGCTTATCGAACCGGATTGGGCACTGATCATGGAGTTTACCTTCGCGGATATCTTTCAGCACTCGCCCTTGTGCGACGTGCTAAACTCATTAAAATCTCTCTTCCTTTTAGGAAACTCCTGGCCGAACTATGTCCAGCTTGAGTGGGAAGCGGACGACGAAGAAATTCGTTCCCCACCCACCACCCACTTAATAGCCACTATCGACGACTTAACCGACATGCTTGATTTCGACTGCGAAGACACGACGGTATGGAGAATGATGCCGGAGAAGAACAGGAACAACTGCCCAAAGGGTGCTTCATCATATGATATATATATGGTGGACACACCCAAAGCAAGCAATGGCGATGACGCAACGGAGGATAATCCCCTTGAGAAGCAATCTAAGCGCCGGCGTCAGCGGCGCCGCTCTAAGCCCCGTCATAGAAAAAATAGCGATACCGGCACAAGAGACAATAGCACTCCGGATGATGCCGAAGACAAAAACAATCCCGCCTAGCCAAGCTTGAAGCAAGACGGACGGGAGGATGGGCAAGCTAGCCCTGATAAACAGGCAATGGATGGAGACTCAGAGGATGACAATTACATGCCCCTCTCCGAAGATG
The DNA here is from genome assembly GCF_018294505.1 of Triticum aestivum. Classification (NCBI taxonomy): domain Eukaryota; kingdom Viridiplantae; phylum Streptophyta; class Magnoliopsida; order Poales; family Poaceae; genus Triticum; species Triticum aestivum. Next base: position 270,074,908 of record NC_057798.1, on the reverse strand, counting down.
AGGTGAGCCTCGGTGATGAAGAATTCATCGTGCCTGAGGACCCCGTCGAGCAGGAGCGCTTCAAGCGCCGGCTTATGGCCACTGCAAAAAGCCTGAAGAAAAAGCAACAACAGCTTCAAGCTGATCAAGATCTGCTAACTGATAGATGGACTGAGGTCCTAGTAGCCGAGGAATACGGACTCGAGTGCCCAACAAAAGTTAACCAAAGCGCAGGTTGTTACCTCAATTTGAGGAAGTGGCACTAGAGCCTACATTACCAGCGCATGATGCGGCTGAGCGGCCACCCCGTGGCCGAGACAAAGCGGTGTATCAGACTGAACACCAGCCTGCACCCCGTCACCAAACAAGTAAAAACACGAAGGCCCGGGGCTACACGCATGACCTACGAGATGCATTGGAAAACAAAGCAGGACAGTCAAGATCGATCTACGGATCACAGGGGCGCGCCCCAATGCGCGAAAATGACCGCCACATCGGATATACTAAATACAAATCCGGCCGGGCCGAATACAAAAGACCATACTCATTTGAACTGTGTCATGATATAGCCAGGCATAGAGGCGTCGCACACCCCCTATGCTTCACTGACGAGGTAATGCAGCATGAATTCGCAGAAGGGTTTAAGCCCGTGAACATCGAGCCCTACGATGGGACTACAGACCCCGCGGCATGGATAGAAGATTTCCTTCTCCACATTCACATGGCCCATGGTGATGATCTACACGCCATCAAGTACCTCCCACTTAAACTCAAGGGACCGGCTCGACATTGGGTGAATATTTTGCCGGCAAACTCCATTGAAAGTTGGGAGAACCTGGAAGACGCATTCCTGGATAACTTCCAGGGCACTTATGTGCGACCACCGGATGCTGATGATTTAAGTCACATAAAGCAACAGCCCGGAGAGTTAGCCAGGAAATTCTGGACTCGGTTCCTAACTAAAAAGAACCAAATTGTCGACTGTCCAGATGCCGAAGCCCTAGCGGCCTTTAAGCATAACTTCCTTGATGAGTGGCTCGCCCGACACCTCGGCCAAGAGAAGTCGAAATCCATGGCAGCCCTCACGACACTCATGACCCAATTTTGTGCGGGCGGGGATAGCTGGCTGGCTCGCAGTAACAGCACATCAAGAAATCCTGGCACCCCAGACGCCAGAGATAGTAGTAGCAAGCCCCGACGCAACAAACACAAGCATCGCAATAATGGCGATAACCCCGAAGACACGGTCGTCAATGCCGGATTTAGTGGCTCTAAGTCCGGTCAGCGGAAAAAGCCATTCCAAAGAAACAATCCGGGCCCGTCCAGTCTGGACCGCATACTCGACCGTCCATGCTAAATTCATGGCACCCGAGGAACACCAGCCAATCATAACAACTTAGAATGCCGGGTCTTGAAACAAGCCGACAGGTCAGGTGCTGAAAACAAGGAGAAGGGGTCGCAAAGCGATGACGACGACGAGGAGCCCCGACCACCGAATACAGGAGGACAAAAGAAATTTCCTCCGCAAATCAAAATGGTGAACATGATAAACGCCACCCATATTCCCAAATGGAAGCAGATGTGCACTCTCAGGGATGACGACGCAACGGAGCCAGTCGCCCCAAAATATAACCTATGGTCGCCTGGCCCGATCACCTTTGACCGTACGGATTGCCCGACCAATTCCTGTAACGACAATTCAGCCGCACTAGTCCTGGACCCAATAATTGACAGATTCCACCTCACATGAGTCCGAATGGACGGAGGCAGCAGTCTGAACCTGCTGTATCAGGACATAGTGCGTAAGATGGGTATCGATCCTTCAATGATCAAACCCACTAAAAACACCTTTAAAGGTGTTATACCAGGTGTGAAGGCCTGTTGTACAGGCTCTATCCCTCTGGAGGTAGTCTTTGGATCACCGAACAATTACCGTACCGAAGAGTTAATCTTCGACATCATCCCTCTTTGCAGTAACTACCATGCACTGCTCAGACGAACCGCGTTTGCTCGATTCAACGCGGTACCACATTATGCCTACCTTAAGCTCAAGATGCCCGTTCCGCGTGGTGTCATAACAGTTAATGGCAAGGCCGAACGCTCCCTCCGCGCCGAAGAGTGCACTGCCGCCTTAACAGTAGAAGCAACAAGGGGCATCTTTCAATCGAACCTTGAGTCGATGGCCAAGCTCCTGGACACTGTCAAAGGAGTCCGAACTACTTTGCGGCAGGATAGCCCGGCTCGTCAGGAGCTCAATTAAAACACTCCGGCAGTAAACGGAGGCAAAACTAGGATAGGCCACACAATGCGGCTTAACCGCTCCATGGCACACAAACATTTTTGCATTTTCTTTGCAGGTCCACTTTTGTGTAGGCCATCACCGGCGACACGACGACCAGACCCACGAGGGGACGAACACACCAAGGAAGGAAATAGACATTCCCCTTGATAACCATCCGATTATTACCCGGATCCGCACACGGCTTCCCTCCCCCGGTCACAGCAGGTTCTAAGTCATATTTCTTTTTATTACACTATACGTACTCGTACGCGTCGACGTATTATTCAATTACATTATGCGGCTTTATATGATGTTTATCTGTTGTTGTTTCTTATTGACACTCTTTGACAAATGGCATCCATACAATGCGATATGCCTTAATATGCCAGGGGCCTCGTTGTACCCATAATACGTCAATAAAGTCCGAACACCTTCAAGGTCATTTGGCACCCCGTACTTATAGCATTATATGCATCGGCTCTGAATCATGTCTTGGGTCAATAGTTGGGTTGCCCGGCTCCTGTGCTTGCTACCCTATGTTCCGCTATATCGGCTAGGGTAGTAAAGGGAGAACTACTGCGATTGTGTCCCGGTTCTTCCGGACGAGCGCCTCAATAGAGAAAGCCGAAAACTGACTGTCATGATACGGCGAGAGCTGGTCAGCTGTTTGAGAGGTTGCAAAATCTTTAAGGATTTCTTCCGCATTATGCGATAACTAATGCAGCGTGTGACGGATCGGCTTCTCTTCCGATCGAGTGCTTATAGAGCCCCTAGTGCGGTCTTCCGAACACCAGGGGCTGCACCTACCTTTCTTTTGTCAAACTCCTATGGCTAAGTGAGAGTGATAAAGCCTTATAGTCTGATTGCCTGGTTCGTTGTGCTAAACACCTCCTTCAAGGACCCAAAATTGGGGTAAAGAGTGCTCAGGTTTACCCCGAACACCCCCGTACTTCCTACATGGGGGTAGAAGCCAACGACTAACAACTCTCAGGATTAATATACAAAATGGCCACACAAGAGGAAAAACTTTCAAATAACAGGAAATAAATAATAGAAATGACCTTGTTTCACATTACAAAGGACAGCATGACTATATTCATGGGAATATAATGTCCTTGGCGCATTGCTCCGCCACAAGACGGGATCCCTTCAGGACACTATCATAATATAACTCGAGCTTGCGGTGCTCCTTCCCCTCCGGCTGTCCTTCAGTCATCAGCATTTCAGCATCCATCTTTGCCCAGTGCACCTTCGCGCGGGCGAAGTCCATTTGTGCACCCTCCATATAGACCGACCGCTTGATGACTTCAAGTCGAGGGCAGGCACTCACAAACCGCTTTACTAGCCCGAAGTAACTACTGGGAATCTGCTCGGCAGGCCATAGCCGGATAATTAAATCCTACATGGCTAGTTCGATCGCCTTATGTACTTTGACTAGCCACTTCAGCTGATCGGCAAAGGGCACTAGATACACCGGCGCCAGATACTGCGACCAGAAGAGCTTCTCTGTAGTGCTCCTTTCTTCGGCTCGATAGAATTGTGCGGCATCAGATATGCTGCGTGGAAGCTCCGCAAATACCCCTGGAGAAATCCGAATTAGCAACGTAATTTTCTCGTCAAAATACTTGCTTTGCATAGCAAATGCCTTACCCGCCGCGATCTTCCTCGCCTCTTGGATTTCCTGCAGGGCACCTTGGGTTTCCCCCGGGGCATCTCGTGTGGCTTGATGAGCCTTGGTGAGTTAGACTCTTTCTCTGTTAAACTCTGCCCCAAGGACTCGCATTTCTTCACAGCCTCTTGGAGCTCTTGCTCAGGTTCAATAACCCTGGCCTCGTGCTTCTCACGAAGAGCCTGCTCTGCGGCCGCCTTTTTCTCGGCCTCGGCCACAGCCTTCTTAAGAGCCTTGACTTCGTTCATCGCCCCTATAGCACACCATGAACATATTTTATCATAGTAAATTATTCATTCCCGCTGAACGCGAACAAGGTTTTTACATACGTTGGTTATCCTCCAATTGCTTCTTTACTCGGCCGAGTTCTTCTTTGGCCCGCTCCAGACTCTGCTTCAGTCCGGAGACTTCCGCAGTATGAGAGGCGGCAGTCGCTACAGATGCCTACTTATAAAAAAACAAAGGAGGGAGAGATGCCATAAAGTGAGTCTCCTGTGAACATATATTTGATCCTCTGTCCAGTTCTTTCTTTCAACGAACAGTGTATCAGGGGCTACTACCTATACTACGACACTCTTTGAAACCTCACAAAACATACCTCAAAGCCCGTTATAAGGCTGGTACAGGCTTCATTCAGCCCACTCTCAGCGGACTGAATCTTCTCAATCACCACACCCATAAGGGCACGGTGTTCCTCAACAATGGAGGCGCTTTTCAGCGCCGCTGATAAAGTATCCGGCACCTCTGGTTGGGCAGAGGTTGCCGGTGGAATAGGCGGACCCCCTCCAGTCGAGGGAGGCTGCCTGCCTGATTTTCGAACCGTATCGGTCTCCGGAATTTTATCCGGTTGGGGGCCAAATTCGAGATAACACCCGCCGTCGATGTCCATGGGAGCCTTCTCTCCCGTGTGTACGGCCCCTAAAGTTTGACCTCCTGGCGCCGCCTTGATGACCTTCTCCCCCCCTCCTTGGCCTGGGTCCCTCTGGGACGATGCCCCGGTATCCTTCACATGTTCTGGGGAAGGGGCCTTCGGGGGTGTCCCGCTGTCCATATCATCCGAGCCTAGTAGATCCTCCGATGAGGATTGTTCGGTGCGGGACCTCGCCGGACTGTAGAAAAAAAGGGTGTGACTCGATGATTAAAACGTCATACAATAGTGAGTCTAGATGCATAACGTGTCCAGGTTTTATATACTCACGATCTCACCAGGGGCTAGGCCCTAGGATCCCACTCCGGGCTGCTATCGGTAGCAGTAGTGGACTCCTCTGTAAGGGGAGTCTTTCCCATCTTAGGTGACTCGGCCTCCAAGGATGTGGAGGCCGTCCTTTTCTTTCTTCCCCTCGCTGGGGTGGATTGGTTTTCCTCCTCTTCCTTGTCCTCTCTGGAGGAAGAGTGTGCTTCAGAGTCTTCGGATATTGTCTCTGAAGTGCCGCGGTGATGAAGGCTGCCCCTGGTCTCTTTGTTCTCCTTCTCGGCCTTCTTCTTCGGCGCCTTGTAAGGCACCGGGACCAACATCTTCGTTAGAAGTGGGCTGGCTGGTTGTCCTGGCAGTAAGGCCAGACAGTGGATCTGCCCCGCCTTCTTCATCCAGCCCTAGGAGAGTTGTGGAAACACATTAAGCATTTCTCTTGGATTATGCAAATAAAATGAATGACTTGCCAACATACAATGGCTTATCGAACTTGCAGGATGGGACAGTTGGTACCCGCGGTCCTCAGCTGAGTCCGGCCATGATTTGCTGGACTTAAAGAGCACCTTCCAGATGTCTTTGTGTGATGAGCCAAAGAACTCCAGCAGGGTCTGGTGCTTGGCCGGGTCGAATTCCCACAAATTGGAGGCCTTGTGTTGACAAGGGAGAATCCGGCGAACTAACATCACCTGGACTACATTGACAAGTTTGATATTCTTGTCTTCCATATCCTTGACATGCGTCTAGAGCACCGACAACTCGTCGGGCGAAGACCAGTTCAGGCCCTTCTTGGGCCAGGACGTAAGCTGCAGGGGAGCTCCGGATCGGAATTCGGGAGTTGCGGCCCATTTCGCGCCGCGCAGCTCAGTGACATAGAACCACTTCTGTTGCCACCCCTTGACGAAATCATGGAAAGTACCTGATGGCCATGTGATGTTGGGCATCTTGCTCGCCATGGCACCTCCGCACTCAGCATGCTCGCCGCTCACTACCTTGGCCTTCACATTAAAAATCTTCAGCCATAAGCCGAAGTGTGGCGAGATGCGGAGAAAGGCCTCGCACACGACGATGAATATCGAGATGTTGAGGAAGGAATTGGGGGATAGATCATGAAAATTGATCTTGTAGTAATACATGATGCCGCGAATGAATGGGTGGAGGGGAAACCCTAGCCCGCGGACAAAGTGAGGGAGGAATACAACCGTCTCGTGGGATTCCAGAGTAGGGACGATCTGTCCCGCCGTCGGGAGACGGTGGCTGATTTTATTTGCCAGATACCCGGCCTACCGAAGCTTTTTGATATCCTTCTCCCGAACGGTAGAGGCCATCCATTTGCCTCCTGCTCCGGATCGGACATTTTCGAAGATCCTTTGTGGGCGGAGAAGACGAACGCTTGGGCGCTGGAGCTTGAGTGAGAGAGAATGGATGAGCAAAGGCAGGAGAAGGCGTGGGTGAAAAAGGGGAATCCTTATCTCTTTATAAAGGCGGTAGAAACCATGCATCTCCCCACTTGCCCTGTAAACTCGCTTATTTCTGAAGCGCAGTGTTGATGGCGCGGTTGGGTTACCCAAACCCGTATTGATGAGAATCCCGTGATAAGGGACACGATCTCTGCTTCGACAAGACGTGCCAATGAAACCGCCTCACAAGTTGTGCAGTAATAGGTTGAGAAAAACGGTTCGAATAATGACCGGGCCGTGGCGTGATGTCAAGCTATGAAAAGATGTTAGCAGATTAGATTTGTGGAATATTGTGCTCTCTACGGTGGTATGTGGAATTTGTTTTGCAGACCCGGACACGATCCTTGTGTTCAAAATCTTCTATGGAGTATTCGGAAAAGGAACTCGCCTTGCAATGCCGAAGACAATCTACGCACCGGACTCATCGTCATTGAAGCCTGGTTCAGGGGCTACTGAGGGAGTCCTGTATTAGCGAGTCCTCAGACAACCGGACAGCCGGACTATGTACTTGTGCCGGACTGTTGTACTATGAAGATACAAGATTGAAGACTTCATCCCGCGTCCGGCTGGGACTCTCCTTTGCGTGGAAGGCAAGCTTGGCAATTTGGATATGTGGATTTCCTTCTCTGTAACCGACTCTGTGTAACCCTAGCCCCCTCCAGTGTCTATATAAACTGGAGGGTTTAGTCCGTAGGACAATAACAATCATAATCATAGGCTAGCTTCTAGGGTTTAGCCTGTACGATCTCGTGGTAGATCAACTCTTGTAATACTCATATCATCAAGATCAATCAAGCAGGAAGTATGGTATTACCTCCATAGAGAGGGCCCGAACCTGGGTCAACATTGTGTCCCCCGCCTTCTGTTACCATTAGCCTTAGACGCACAGTTCGAGACTCCCTACCCGAGATCCGCTGGTTTTAACACCGATAGTGGTCTTTCATAATTTGACGACTCATTTACTTGCTTCGGCACTACGACCGAGGAGGACCGAGAAAATGCACGGTAGGCGTCCCACATCTCGGCAAGGAAGAATATATGCGTGCACCACCCGGCACTACTAGGGAAAACCTTATACACAGAAATTTAGCAACAGCGCGGGTCAAAAAAGGGCGCTAGTGCTAGATAGCAGTAGCGATTGAAGAAAAACCGCGCTACAGACACAACCTTAGCAGTAGCGCGTGTAGTGGCAAAAGCGCTACTACTAATATTCCCATTGGTAGAATGATAGGCTACGCATAGCTGTAGCGGGCTTGGAAGAAACGCGCTACCGCTAGGGCATAAGTAGCAGCGCGTTTCCTAAGAAGAGCGCTACTACTAACGGAAATAAAATAAGATGAAAAACAAATAGAAAAGTAAGTGAAAATGAAAGAAATAGAAAAAGGAGAAAGGAAAAAATAAAATATAAAGCAAAATAAATGAAAAAGCGAAAAAAACGGAGGAAGGCATAGCAGCAGCGTGTGTTTGTAAGAGGCGCTATAGCTAACGTAGCTGCAGCGCGTGTCCTAGACCCCCACTATAGAAACAGACAAGGAAATTAAAAAATGGAAGAAAATTACATAGCTATAGCAACAGCGTGTTTTGTAAAAACCGCTATAGCTATCTTAGCTATAGTGCGTTTTACCAAACGCGCTACCGCTAAGTTTGACTTAACCAAAAAACCGTTTCCCCCCGGCCACCACTTCTCCCCAAAATCCCTCAACCCACCCCGCGCGCCGCCGTCTCCCCGATTCACCGTCGCCCCACTTCACCACTGTCTCCTGCCGACGTCGACGCCACCGGAGCCGTGCGCCATCGACGCCACCAGAGCCGCCCCCAATGCCACGGAGCCGCGCGGCCTCATCAACGCCACTGGAGCCGCCGTCGATGCCACCGGATCCTTCCTCACCACAACTGCCTCCCTCGCCGTCACCGGAGATGCCCCTGCCTCCCTCACCGTCATCGGAGACACCCCTGCCTCCCTCGCCACCACTACCTCCGTCGCCACCACCAGAGCCATCCTCTGTAAGCCCCCACCCCTCCTCTCTCTCTCATGCATAGGTTAGCTAGTTTAATTAGGTTAATTATCTAGGTTAGGGCAAAAATTTAGTTAGGGCTTTGTCAGAGAAGTAGTTAGGTTAACTAGTTTAATTAGGTTAATTATCTAGGTTAGTGCAAACATTTAGTAAGGGTTTGACAGAGAACTAGTCAGGTTAACTAGTTTAATTAGGTTAATTATCTAGGTTAATTAGTGCAAAAATTTATTTTGGGCTTTGACAGAGAACTAGCTGCGTTAACTAGTTTAATTAGGGTTAATTATCTAGGTAAACTAGATTAACTAACTAGGTTAAATAGGTAGGTTAATTAGGTTCGTTGGATTAACAAGCTAGGTTAAGTAGGTTGGCTAGGTTAGAGGAAAATTTTATTTTATAGCATTAGGTCAGAAGGGTTAGAGTAATGGAATTCCTTTCCAATTTAATTGGGTTCTGTCCTAGGCAGAGAAGGGTTAGAGATAATAATGTGTGTTTGTGTGAGAGAGAGGAATAGCTAGATCAACATAATTTGGGTTCTGTCCTAGGCAGAAAAGTGTTTAGTGAGGTAATTTTGCAAAGGTTTTCGATTTTTGAAAATACCACTCTTTTTCAAGGAAAAGAATTTAGGCAAATTTTATTTTTCATTGAAGTGGTCATGTTATATCTTTTCATTGAAGTTGTTTGATTGTGCCCAAGTGGCTTTGTTGTTTCCAGGGAATGATGCTGAGTGGCCTATGTTTTGCCAGAATGTTGATTCATTTCTGTTCCGGCAAATTTCAGGTTCTCGATTTGTCCACTTTTTAGCAAAGGTCATGCCGAAATTTTCCGTGAATTTCGGCATGACTTGTGCTACAAACTAGGACATATCGAGTGCCCGGGATTTGCCGCACCAGGAAGGATTCAACATTCCTGCAAAACAGTAGGCCTTTTTTATGTCATTATTCATTTTATTAGGTCTAGAATTAATTGACTACATTTAATCATAGGAAACATGGCTAGCAACGATGAAGGACAGGGTTCTGGTGATTGCGACGACGTCTACTTGGCGACAAACGAATTTTTTAGCCTTACCGATGATTAACTGATGTTGTTGCTCGGCCCACCGGTGGCATCGGGGACTGAGACTGACACGCAGACCGGTGCTGAGACTGAGACCTGCGCTGAGATTCGGACCGGCATCGAGACCAGCGCTGAGACTGGTGCTGCCTCGGGGAGCGGAGCCGGTGTAGAACCGAAAGCAAAGAGGTAACGGGTTCCTAACAAACTCAGGACTACTAGACTGGTGGTCACGGAGGTGGACGACGGCAATTTTGAGCCAAAGGCGCCCGAGGAAGCGCGGGCGTGCTACGGCAATCAAATAGGCTGCATCGTACGGACAACCGCCACCATCAACGATGAGAAACTACAGAAGATAGAAAATATGAGGAGCTCCCTCCTAAAGAAGTTTCACCAGATATTCTTGTTCCCGGGCCGGAATGAGAAGGATTATGAAGATCCAGACGAGGAACCGGCAATGAAGAAGATAAACAAACACACCATGACCAAGTTTAGCGACGCGTTGGCCGCCTGGAAAAATCGAGTGAAAGCAAAGATCATCGACAAGGAACCCTACTCCAAGATTGTAAAGGATAATCCAACAATCACGGAAGAGCCATTTCAAATATTCAAGGAGGCTTGCGAGGCCGAAGCTGCCAAAAAAAGTCTAAGTACATGAAGGGGCTTCAAAAGAGGAACATTGGGAGCCACCACCTCGGAAGCCGTGGTTACGGCGGAAAGAGGTCCAAATGGGCCAAGGAGGACGTGGAAGCCGCGAGTCTGGGCATCCCAGACCCCTTGGCGGATTTCACCGTCCCGCAGGAGCGTGACGTCCTGAGGGCCCGACACTGTTGGGACCCAGTGAAGAAGGTTTATGAGACAACACTGGTCATTACGGAGTTCATGAGAGTGCTGGTAATTTTAGTTTCTGATCAATTCGACTGCACACGTTAGTCATATTTGTAAACGATCCTTGTGCCTTTTGCAGAGAGAGAAGCACCGGATTGCGGCCGAAACCGCCTCGCCGTCTGAGGCATTGGCGAGGCCCAAGTGGGACAATCCATTCAACTGGGCATTGAACATAATGAAACGACAACCGGTGGATACTCGACCATCGTATGGACGCGCGCACGATGTCGGAGACGGCGCCACGTGGAAGAAGTACTACCGTGAGACCACGGAGGAGAGAAAGGAAAGACGGAGGTTAACTGAAGAAAACATCGACAAGAAGGTTGAGATTGCGGTTGAGAAGAAATCATCTCAAACAGTCGCAACAGCGGTAGCTACCGCAAAACAGGTGGTTGCAGAATTTTCTACTTCCTTGGTGACGGGCGTTTTCACTTGGACAAGGCAAAATCCAGAAAAAAATGCAAAGGACTTTCCCCTTGCTGACTTCTTGGGAGCACCTGCTCCCGCACCGGTTCCCGCACCTGCTCCCGCACCGGCTCCCGCACCTGCTCCCACACCGGCTCCGCACCAACTCCCGCACCGGACGTGTTCGGTGGTGCCTCGTCTTTGGCTGAGCTCGACGCCCTCACGGTATCTGTCACACCGGCCCCCTTCAATATAAATGTATAATCTCCCGTTTTCGTTGCCTTTCGAATGTCTCATGTCGCAGACTTTTCTTTGCAGGCCGACGAAACCCCGTGCACCATATTGTACACCATCGGCGAACAGAAGGTGGACGTGGGGAAGGCGACGATAATGGAGCCGAAGGAACTATTGTTCCATAACCGGCCGATCCCCCCGAATGTCTTCAAGGTTTCCGTGGCCAGTGTCAAACCGGGCCACGAGAATTTGCCTCCTCTAAGACTAGTGGGGGATGACGACGAGACCCCGTGACGGCTTGGTGATTGTTGCAATGGGTGGGTCCTGTTGTGGCCAAAGAGTCTGCTTCGTCTGGAGGCGGCCAGGAGCACACCCACGAGCACACAGCCTCAGCAAGGTATGAACATCAACACCCTACCTACCCAATTAGAGTCGGGTGTCAGGTTGGGTGATAGCGGACGGGGTAAGGAGGAGGCTCCATTAGTCGTTGATGACATCGCCATGGATCAGGATGAGGATGACGATGGCGCTGAACAGTATGTCTATATTGGCGCCTCCTCAGGGTTTGAGCGTCATGAGTCGGTGCCTGAATTACCGTCTCAACGTATTATGGACGACCTTCCGGTAGTAAAAAAGTCTAGGAAGAGAGCGAGGAAAGGCAAAAAAGCTGATTCTATGATCCAGCCGCCTCAGCAGCCTCGGCTTCAGGACCGTATAGATATCCCCGATGCGGATAAATGGCATATCCCCGGTCAACCAATCCTACCTGCAACAGCGCTACGGGCCAGATTCGGCGATCTAAGGAGACTTCATGACGATGTGCTGCGGGTAGAGAAAGGCCTCATCGCCTCGAAAGATCCAGGATACCCACTCTACGTGGTTAACATTCCGCCGCAAATGTCGTACGTCGACAGCTTCCCCGCGGATAAGTTCTTCCTCTGATTCGATTACATATTCGACATGTTTCCCATGAAGAAGCTGGATTTTATGTTTGTTCGCCTTTTTGCCTTGCACATGAACTACATCATTGGGGTTGAGCAGATACGTCATATCTGTGTCGCTGACCCGTACTACATGCACAAGGGCTTCTTGGGAGTCTGCGCAGAGCAGCGTGAATACGTGATGTATTACACCGTCAGTTTCATGCTCCCCAATAAGGACAAGGAGGCGATTCTCGTGCCTTATCATCCCGTGTAAGTCATCCGCGCTGCTATCCTTCCTTCGATTTCAATAATTCATTTGCACGGTGGAGGCTAATTAATTTGAGGTGTACTTATTTTGCAGAGCGGCGGGCGCGCCGCCCTCATCATCCTCTACCCCCGATTCTCCCATGCTCTTTACTTGGACTCGTCGAAGAACATTCACAAAAAGGATTACACCCACATCAAAGATGTTCTCGACAGTGCTATGTTTTACTACCAAGCAAGGGGTGGAGAGGTTAGGGACAAGAAGAGAAGGGGCGGCAGGGTCGCCTTCAACCATAAGACCGACTTCTGCTGCATCCAGCAACCGAACGATTCTCTTAATGATGGATTCTATGTCCTACACCACATGCTGGAGTACAGACGGGATCACCAGAACCTTCACATGTCACCAAGATCTGGCGATGCCCATATTCTGCAATGGTCAAAGGACATAGGAGATATCGAGGATCATCGACTTCGAGCTAAGTTCTATAACATCCAGCTCGAGCTTGCCCAAATCATCATGAAGGAGGTCGTCGGAAAACAGGGATGTTCTACGGAGAAGGACAAATGTCGCGGGAAGACGTCCGAACATGGATAGCCTCTCAGCGTCTCGACATGAAGCCTTTCACTAAGCTCGAGGACTATCTCCCTAACATGGATGGATGGCACGACATGGTGGAGTGATTGTCGATATATTCTGTATGAAAAAACTTTGAGTTATGCACGGTGAAACTTTATTTGTGATGTAATTAAACCGTCCTCCTCCTAGACTAGCGAAAATCACTCTAGTTAGGGCACTTTGGGTATGATGAACTTTGTTATTTATGCTTATGATATGTTGTTTCTATTTTTGCCAAGTCTGTCTCTTTCTGTTGCTCAACTATATATGTTGCATATCATCAACTCATGTGACGATGCAGGTGCATAGATCATTGATGGCGAAGAAGTGCTACGCCAGGAGTATATATACGACAAGTGGTCGGAGTGTCAGGCCCAGGTGTACCGGTTTACGGTTTCCGAGTGACAGGCAATAGTTAGTTTAGGTTCACGCTAATGCGAGAGAGGGATACGAACTCATGTACTCAAAGTGATAGCTCTTCTCGCGTATATCATTGTTTAGATGGATGACGATGTATTTGCAAGTAATCGAGACTTGTATTGCTATTTTCGAGATTGATGATGAGAGACCACTTTGTGTTGGATGATGATTATGATGATGACATGATTTGATGAGACTAATTGTATGTGTATGCTATGATTACATTTGTATGTGTATGATATGCTAAAGATTATTGTATAAAGCCTATTCAAATACAAAACAAATACAAAACAAATATGCAGGAAAAAAACTAATAAAACTAGTAGTAGCGAGGGGGGGGGGGAATTTAGTAGTAGCGCCGCCTTACCAGTAGCGCTTCCCTGTAAACAGCGCTGTAGATAATATCAGTAGCGCCCTTTTCTAAAGAGCGCTATAGCTATTCATGTATAGCAGTAGCATGGGACAACAGGCACTACTGCTATCGTTAGCTGTAGCGCCTTATTAGTAGCGCCGGTCCCCGCGCTACTGAGAGGCCCAAAACCCGTGCTGCTGCTAGGCTTTTCCCTAGTAGTGCGGGAGGACACTGAAACTGTGCGGTAGGGTGTGCCACATCTCGGCATGGAGGAAAAATGTGCATGTAAAAATATACTGTATCAGACGTAGTATCTATGGTTCGACCTCGGGACCCAGCCAATCAATCGAAAACACCCCACTAGCCACATAGCTTCATCATACCAACGTGGCACGGAGGATAGGTGTGGTTAGTTCCATCTCGACCAGCCACAACCTCTCTTGTTCTTGGCGGTTCTTCAATTTTCCAAGCTTTTTTTAGTTATAATAACACCACGACAAGCTAGCGCCGCTCTTCGTGCGTGCCCATGCATCTAAAGGTTAAACGGTGGAGAGGAGAGAGAGATCGCAGACCTGGGACCCACCAGTAAGTGAGTCAACGGTCATGCACGTGTTGACGAGGCACACCCTCTACTCTACTCAACGTAATACTGTGTAAAATCAAGTTATGGGACAAAGCCAACAACCATTGTTGTTTCAGGCTATCGACTTACACTTTGTAGTCCAGGTTGCCAGTTTGAATCTCGTCTTTCAGATTTGTTAGTTTTAGGTCCAAATTTGATTAATGACAAGTGGGACCCCCGTGTGTTGTTCCGATATTTTAGTGTAGGATGGTTTTTTTTGAACAAACACTTTGCGCGGTTAGACAAGTAATGGCACGAGTTACATGTATTTTGCAAGTTTACGAAAAAAATGACAGTGGAATAAAATATCACATCCACCCCGTAGCTTAGATGCTATGGTGATACGAGTTTTTACATCGTTGGAAGTGAGATCCAATGGCTTGGAGTAGTTTGTGTAATTATGCACAATTTCCAAGCTCTCCAAACGTTTTTTTGCAAACAAAACATTCAGGTCTCGTGTGTGCCGCTGCATCTTGGATCCAACGGCTCCCCGTTGCTCATATTAGGTGCTCCCCGTAGCTTAATTAGCCGCTACGGTGATACGAGCATCTAGGTCGTATGATTTGTGATCAGATGGCACATGCATAGTACTTGTACTTTCTGCGCAGTTCCCAAACTCTCTCAGTCATATATTGCAAAAACATTCAAACCTCCTAATGTGGGCCGTTAGATCTCCGTGAACTCGTATCACCATAGAATCTATGGTGTGGGAGCACCTCATATTCTCCCGTGCGAGAAAACATCAGGTGCTCTCACAGCTTGGATGCTATGGTGATACGAGCTTCGAGGTCGTTTGATCTGAGATATAATGGCATTTGAGCAGTCTTTGTGCTTGTAAGCACTGGTCGAACTCTTTGGGGGCTTTTCTACAAAAAACCATTTGAACCACCAAGGAGTTGTTGCGTCACAAATCCAATGGCTCCGAAGAGCTTGTATCACCAAAGCATCTAAGGTATGTAGCCCATGTATTCTTACATATAGGAGAATATGATGTCCTCCTTCATCTTAGATGCTACGGTGATACAAGCTTAGAGGTTGTTGGATATGGGATCCAAGGGCATCTGAGTAGTTTTTGTGCAAATTGTGTGCAATTCTCAAACTCATTAAGGTTTCCTGTAAAAATATTAAGACATCCTGTGAGCTGCTATATCTCAGATCTACAAGCTCCAAGCAACTCATATTATCATTTAGCATCTAAGGTGTGGGGACACATCATATTCTCCCGGGAGGAGGGGGGTGCACAAACAATCGGTGTTTGGGAGGGTGGGGACAAATATAGTCTAAAGAATCCAAAACAGAGCTTCACAATTTTATCTAAGGTCGAGGGGATAACCCCCGAAAATCTACATAGCTCCGCCTAAACACAACATTTGCATGTACTGTAGTACTAGACTTAATATTCATGTTTTAGTTTTCTGTTCATTTTAAATATTGAATTGAGGACTGTCGGTGTCAAAACCGGCGGATCTCGGGTAGGGGGTCCCGAACTAGGCGTCTAAGGCTAATGGTAACAGGAGGCGGGGGACACAATGTTTACCCAGGTTCGGGCCCTCTCGATGGAGGTAATACCCTACTTCCTGCTTGATTGATCTTGATAATATGAGTATTACAAGAGTTAATCTACCACGAGATCGTAGAGGCCAAACCCTAGAAGCTAGATTATGATTATAATTGTTGTTGTCCTACGGACTAAACCCTCTGGTTTATATAGACACCGGAGGGGGCTAGGGATACACAGAGTCGGTTATAGAGAAAGGAATTTTCCCATCTGAATCGCCAAGCTTGCCTTCAACGCAAAGGAGAGTCCCATCCGGACACGGGACGAGGTCTTCTATCTTGTATCTTCATAGTCCAATTGTCCGGCATATGCATGTAGTCCGGCTGTCCGAGGACACCTTAATCCAGGACTCCCTCAGTAGCCCCTGAACCAGGCTTCAATGACGATGAGTCCAGCGCGCAGATTGTCTTCGGCATTGCAAGGTGGGTTCCTTCTCCGAATACTCCAAAGTATATCTTGAACATAAGAATCGTGTCGGCTCTACAAAACAAATCCTACATACCACTGTAGAGAGTGTAATATCCCACGATTCCAATCTATTGACAACTAATAGCATGACATCACTCCACGGCCCGGTCTTTATTCGAATCGTTTTTATCCTGCCCCTCCGTATTTCGAGGCACGGTTTCATTGGCACGTTTTGTCAAAGCAGAGATCGTGTCCTCTTATCATGGGATTCTCATCAATGCGGGCATGGGTAGCTCAACCATGCCATCTGCATGGTGCTTGGTGAATAGGCAGATTTTAAGGCGAGGAGGGAGGCGCACGACCTTGACTCTCTTTATAAGGGGATAATGATTCCTCCTCATTCACCCACGCTTTCTTCCTCTGCCCATTCATTCTTGAGCTCCAACGCCCAAGCCCTCACCATCTCTGCCCGAAATCGTACTCCAATCATGTCCGGATCCGGAGCTAGAAGCAAGTGGACGGCCTCCTCCGTCAAGAAGGAGGACATCAAGACGCTCCGGGAGGCCGGGTACTTGTCCAAAGACATCGCTCATCGGCTTCCGGCCAAGGGGCAGATCATCCCTACCCTAGAGCCCCAAGAAAGGGTGGTGTTTCTCTCCCACTTCTTTTGCGGGATGGGATTCCCCCTCCACCCATTCGTTCGCGGGCTGGACTTCCATGACTTGGCCCCCAACTCCATCCTCAACATCTCGGCATTTATTGTCATGTGCGAGGCCTTCCTCCGCATCCCACCTCACTTCGGCCTATGGCTGAGAACCTTCAATGTGAAGCCAAAGGTGGTGAGCGGCCATCAAGCAGAGTGCGGAGGTGCCATGGTGGGCAAGATGCCCAATGTCACCTGGCCCGAAGGCTCCTTTGTGGAGACTGTAAAAGGGTGGCAATCGGGGTGGTTCTACATCACCGAGCCGCGCGGCACCAACTGGGCGGCGACCCCCGAATTCTGATCCGGAGTCCCCATGCGGCTGACCTCCTGGAAAGAGAATGGTTTAGCCTGGTGCTCAGCAGAAGAAGTGACTGGGCTCCAGACATGTGTCCAGAACATGATAAGCAAGAAAATCAAGCTTGTCAACGTGGTCCAGGTTATGCTCTTCCGCCGAATTCTTCCGTGGTAGAGCCAGACTTGTAATTTGTGGGAGTTCGACCCGGCCAGGCACCAGACATTGCTGGAGCTCTTTGATACGACACACGAAGACATCTGGAAGGTGCTTTTTAAGACTAGCGAGGTACCACCGCCCACGACCGAAGATGGCGGGCTTAGCGCAAAACGTCGGGCGAATCCGGTAAGTTCTTTGATGTTTGCAAGGTATAACTTTTACCGGCATATCCGCGGGAGGAACCTAAGCCTCCATGCCACTCTTTGAGGCCTGGGTAACGATAGCGGAGCAGATTAACTATCCGGCTCCACTACCCGAAGATCCCGAAACGCCTCTTCTGACGAAGATGCTGTTTCCAGCGCCTTATGAAGTGCCGGAGAAGAAAGCCAAGAAGGGGGCCAAGGGGACTAGAGATGGTCTCCTTTGCAAGGGTGCTTCGGACGTGACGTCCGAAGATGCCAAGATGCACTCCTCCACCGAAGATGACGAGGAGGAGGAGGAGGAGAAGACACGTTCCCCCCCCCTACTCGGGGAAAAAGAAGAGGAAGGCCTCCACACATGGGGAGGCCGAGGCGTCCAAGAAGGGAAAAATCTCCCTTCCGGACTACTCTGCCACAGCGACCAACAGCAGCGGGGAGTGGGAGCCCAGGGTCAAGCCCCTGGCCAAATCGTAAGTATCAGGACACGGTAATATTTCCGGTCTTTTCACTTTATCATTTTTAATGTGCTATACCAAGCGTCTGCAGTCCGACCCAGTCCAACGTCGAGCTATCCTCCTCTTTGGAATGATCACTGGACCCGTCGGCGATGAACAGCGGGTCCCTTCCAACGGCCACCTCCCCCAAGGCCGCGGACAACACCGAGGTGTTGTCTCGAAGGATACCAGGCCAAGGGAAGACCATTCCGGTGATGCTAGAGGATAAAACCCCGGTTGCCGAACACATGGGGGGAAAGACCCCTACATACCGCGACGATGGGGGCCGCATCCAGTTCGGCCCTTAGCCAAATACAGCGAGCCCTGGTCAGCGAGGTCCAGCAAGAGCTCCAGGACGCCGTCAAAAAATACGAGTCCTTGGAGCGTGATTCTAAGACTTGAGAGTCCGAACTTGCAAAGGTCTGCCAGAGCGCTCAAGATGCCTGAGCCGAAGCCCAGAGCACCCTCCAGGAAATCAAGGCGGCCAAGAAGATCGCGGCGGGTAAGGCTTTTATTATGTAGAGCAAGTATGTGAAGGAAACATTTCTTTTACTTACCCGAACTTGGAGTTCTCCAGGAGCATTTGCGGATCTACTGCGCAGCATATCAGATGCTGCAGAGTTCTTTCGAGCCGAAGAAGGGAGCTCTACGGAGAAGTTGTTCTGGTCACAATACCTTGGACCAGATCATCCGGTGCCCTTTAGCAACCAGCTAGAACAGTTGGTCGAGCTGCACAAGGCAGCCGAACTGGCCATGAAGGACCTATTAGTCCAGCTTTGGCCTGCCGAGCCAATGCCCAGTAGCTACTTCGGACTCGTGAAGCGGCTAGTCAGTGCCTGCCCTTGGCTTGATGCCGTCAAGCGGTCGGTCTGCATTGAAGGTGCGTGGATGGCTTTCACCCGTGCCAAGATGCACTAGGCGAAGATGGATGCCACGAAGTTGATGACCGAGGGTCCACCTGTGGGCAAGGAGCATCGCAAGCCCGAGATATACTATGACAGTGTCATGGAGGGATCCCGCCTTGTGGCGGAGCAATGTGCCAAGGATATCATTTTCCCCTGAAAGCATTATTTTATCATGTCATGTAATACGGAACAAGGTCTTTATGTAATATAATGCTTGTTATTTAAAATTTTACCTCCTGTGCGGCCGTTTATAAAATCTGAGAGTTGGCCAGTTGTCGGCTTCTGCCCCTACGTATCTAGTACAGGGGTGTTCAGGATAAATCTAAACACTCTTTATCCAAGTTTTTGGTCCTTTAAGGAGGTGTTTAGCGCAACGAACAAGGCAATCGGACTATACAGCTTTATCACCCTCACTTAGCCATAGGAGTTCTATAATTTTTAATTTTGGCGTAGCCCCTGGTATTCGGAAGGCCGAAGTTGGGGCACTATACACGCCTAATCAGATAAAGACCGATTCCTCGCATAAAGCGGAAAAAATCTCTAACTATTTGAAAACCTCTTGAACAGCTGACCAGCTCTCGCCACATCATGACAATCAGTTTTCGGCTTTCTCTACTGAGGTGCTCGTCCGAAAGAACCGGGACACAATCGCAGTAGTTCTCCCTTTACTACCCTAGCCGATATAGAGGAACGTAAGGTAGCAAGCACAGGAGCCGGGCAACCCAACTATTGACCAAAGACATGATTCGGAGCTGATGCATATAATGCTATAAGTTTGGGGTGCCGAACTATACTGTAAAAGTGTTCAGACTTTCTTGTCGTGTTCTGGGTGCAATGAAGCCCCTGGTGAATTAAGGCGTACCAGAGTGTACGGGTGTAATTGGAAATAGATAGACAAGGAAAAAATTAAGTAATAAGTGGAAGCTGCAAATTATTTTGCATTGTAATTTGATTAATACGTCAAGGTGTATGTGTACAAGTAGTGCAATAAGCAAATAAGGCTATTTAACATGCCACGACCAAGAGCGAGCTGCGTGCAGGTATTTAAAACAGGTATGACAATCGTTAGCAGAGACCACCTGGGTATTCCCTTGTACATCCAAGCCCCTAGCTTTCTTGGCGTATCTGTCCCGCTATGTGTTTGATGAGCAGGTTTATCAGAAAAGGCCTCGAGAAGAGAAATAACCTGAAAGAAAGAGAAAATATGAAGGTATGCGGACCCAGGAGCGGTTGAGCCGCATTATGGACCGCAGCCTAGCTGTTCCTCCGTCCATGCCCATGTCATTTTAAGTGTGTAGTTGTGTACGCGCGACACGAATTTCACCGCTTTATTGGGGTTGGGACGCATGCCGGATTGCTAGCTGAGCTCTGGACGAGTCGGACGGTCCTGTTGTAGAGTAGCTCGGACTCGCTTGATGGTGTCCAGGGGATTTATTGCCGAATTGAGGTTTTTCCTAAGAAGGCTATTATGTACTTCTGTTGCAAGGGCCGCAGTGTGCTCCTCAATATGGAGGGTGTGCTTCATATTTCCATTGACTGTTATAACACCGCGAGGTCCGGCCATCTTGAGCCTAAGGTAGGCATAGTGCAGCACCGCATTGAAACGAGGGAATGCGGCTCGTCCGAGTAGTGCGTGATAACCACTGCGGAAAGGGACGATGTCGAAGATTGATTCTTCGCTTTGGAAATTATCCGAGGATCCGAAGACCACTTCCAGTGATATTGAGCCCGTACAGCATGCCTCTACACCTGGTATGACACCTTTAAAGGTGGTTTTGGTGGGCTTGATTCTTGAGGGATCAATACCCATTTTGCACATTGTATCCTGATAGAGCAGGTTCAGGCTGCTACCACCGTCCATGAAGACGCGTGTGAGGTGGAATCAGTCAATTATAGGGTCTAGCACTAGTGCAGCTGAACCGCCATGATGGATACTAGTCGGATGGTCCCTTTAATCAAAAGTGATCGAACAGGAGGACCACGGGTTGTATTTTGGGGCGATGGGCTCCATCGCGTAGGCGTCCCTTAGTGCACGCTTCCACTCCCTTTTTGGGATATGGGTAGCATATATCATATTCACCGTTTTAACTTGGGGAGGAAACTTTTTCTGTCCCCCTGCATTCTGTGGCTGGGGATCCTCGTCGTAATCGCTTTGCGATCCCTTTTCCTTGTTTTCGGCATTTAACTTGCCGGCCTGTTTAAAGACCCAACATTCTCTGTTGGTATGATTGGCTGGTTTATCGAGGGTGCCATGTATTTGACATGGACGATCGAGTATGCGGTCCACACTGAACGGGCCCGGATTGTTTCTCTTAAATGGCTTTTTTCGCTGACCGGATTTGGAGGCACTAAATTCGGCATTGATGGCCTTGTCCTAGGCGTTATCTCCATTATTTTGACGCTTGTGTCCATTGCGTTGGGGCTTGCCGTTGCTATCTCTGGCTTCGGAAGTGCCAGGTTTACTTGAGGTGTTGTTGCTACGAGCTAGCCAGCTATCCTTACCCGCACAAAAGCGGGTCATGAGCATCGTGAGGGAAGCCATGGACTTCATTTTTCTTGGTCGAGGTGTCGGGCAAGCCACTCGTCATGGATGTTATGCTTAAAGGCTGCTAGGGCTTCGGCATCCGGACAGTCAATGATTTGGTTCTTTTTAGTTAAGAACCAAGTCCAGAATTTCCTGGCAGACTCTTCGGGCTGTTGGATTATATGAATTAAGTCATCGGCATCCGAAGGTCGGACATAAGTGCCTTGGAAGTTGTCAAGAAATGCATCTTCCAAGTTCTCCCAACTGCCAATGGAGTTTTCGGGTAGACTGTTCAACCAATGCCGAGCTGGTCCCTTGAGTTTTAGTGGGAGATACTTGACGACATGGCGATCATCGCCGCGAGCCATATGTATATGGAGAAGCAAGTCCTCGATCGGGGTCTGTTGTTCCATCTTATGATTCAATGTTTACGAGTTTAAACCCTTCTAGGAATTCATGCTCCATTACTTCGTCAGTGAAGCAGAGGGGGTGTGTGGCGCCTCTGTGTCGGGCTATGTTGGGACGCAGCTCGGATGGAGCCGGTTTGCGGTATTTGGCCCGGACAGGGTTGTGTTTCTTATATCCGGCTTGGTGGCCGTTGTTGCACGTTGAAGCGCACCCCCGCGATCCATAGATCGATCTGGTTTGTCTTGCTCTCTTTTCCAAATCGTACCACAGGTCATGTGTGTATCCCCGAGCTGTTGTGTTTCTATTTGTTCGGCGAGACAGCGCCGACTGGTGTTCGGGCTGAATTGTCGTTTTATCTCGGCCACGCGGTGGTCGGTCAGCCGCATTATGTGCTGGTAGTGCCGGCTCCCGCGCCTCGTCCTCGAATTGAGGTAGCAATTTGTGGTTCGGGTAACTTTTGTTTGGGCGTTCGAGTCCGTATTCCTCGGCAACCAGGACCTAGTCCATCTATCCGTGAGCAGATCTTGATCAGCTTGAAGCTGCTGCTGCATCTTCTTCAGGCTCTTTGCCGTGGCTATAAGCCGGCGCTTAAAATGCTCCTGCTCACGGGATCCTCTGGCACGATAAATTCTTCGCCGCTGAGGCTTACCTCATCCTCGGAGAGAGGCATGTAATTGCTGTCCTCCGAGTCGTAGTTCATGGCCTGTTCATCGGGGCTTGCTCGCCTGTCTTCCCGTTCAGCCTGTTCAAAACTTGGCTTGGCGAGGTCTTTGTTGTCTTCGACATCGTTCACAGTGTTGTTTTCTCTCGTGCCGGCATCGCTATTTTTACCATGGCGTGATTTAGAGCGGCACCGCTAACGTCGGCGCTTTGGCTGTTTCTCAGTAGGTTTATCCTCAACTGGATCCTTTATGTCATCGCCATTGTCTTTTTGGGTGTATCCACCATGTATATGTCGTATGAGGAGGTGGCTGTCCAGCTCCCTATGGGCGGTGGTTCCTGTTCTTCTCCAGCATCGTCATCAATACCGTAGATGTCTTCGGAGTCGAAATCGAGCATGTCGGTCAAATCATCAATAGTGGCTATCAAGTGGGTGGTGGGAGGATAACTAAGTTGTTTGTCGTCCGCTTCCCACTCAAGCCGGACATAGTTCGTCCCAGAATCTCCTGACAAGGAGAGAGATTTTAATGAGTTTAACACGTCGCCTAGGGGTGAGTGTTGGAAGATGTCCGCGGATCAGAACTCTAAGAACGGCGCCCAGTCGATGGGTGTGGATACACGCGGTTCAGAGCCTATGGCCGGAGACGAGTCCGAGGTTCCGATGACACAGGCCTCGTTGGAGGTCATATCTGTGTTCGGCTCTAGCACCACTGAGTCTGCGGCCTCCATGGCGAGGTTGAGCTTCCCATCCTTGGATGGCGCGCTCTATTCTAGATTTAGGGCCAGAGCGATTACAGGCGCTATCTCCTGCACATAGTCGGATGATAGATTTAGGTCATATTCATCGTGGCGGTAGGGCGCGGCTGTCAAAGGCTCGAATCCATCGAAGATCAAGTCTCCGTGGATGTCGGCAGTGTATTTCAAGCTTCCAAACCTGACCTGACGGCCAGGGGCGTAGCTGTCGATCTGATCCTGATGGCCAAGCGAGTTGGCCCATAGTTGGAAGCCGCTGAATACAAAGATTTGTCTAGGGGGTAAGACCCCACCCTAGACTGCGTTGTTATAGATGATTGGAGGAGCCATCAAGCCTTACAGTGATGACACAGAGGAACTCTCAATGAAAGCACCAATGTCGGTGTCAGAACTGGCGGATCTCGGGTAGGGCGTCCCGAACTGTGCATCTAAGGCTAATGGTAATAGGAGGCGGGGGACACAATGTTTACCCAGGTTCGGGCCCTCTCGATGGAGGTAATACCCTACTTCCTTCTTGATTGATCTTGATGATATGAGTATTACAAGACTTGATCTACCATGAGATTGTAGAGGCTAAACCCTAGAAGCTAGCCTATGATTATGATTGTTGTTGTCCTACGGACTAAACCCTCCGGTTTATATAGACACTGGAGGGGGCTAGGGTTACACAGACTCGGTTACAGAGAAAGGAATCTTCCCATCCGAATCGCCAAGCTTGCCTTCCACGCAAAGGAGAGTCCCATCCAGACACGGGACGAGGTCTTCTATCTTGTATCTTCATAGTCCAACAGTCCGGCATATGCATGTAGTCCGGCTGTCCGAGGACCCCTTAATCTAGGACTCCCTCAAGGACCATGCATGTCTTACATTTTACTCCCTTCATTCCTAAATATTGGTCTCTTTTAGAGATTTCAATTGGACTGGCACATATGGATGAATTTAGACATATTTTAGAGTGTAGATTCACTCATTTTGCTCTGTATGTAGTCAGTTGTTGAAATCTCTAAAAGACTAATATTTAGGAATAGAAGGAGTATTTTTGAATTCGTGTCATACATGCATGGTTTGGAAAAATAGATGCACTATACTTATTGGATTGTTGTTGTGTTCGTGTGTGTGTGTGTGTGTGGTCATATGCTTGATACATACAAAGTTTTCTCACCACCATATTGTTCATCTTTTAAATTTGAATTTGCAATGAAAAATTTTCTAGGGTTACCATGAAATGTGAAATCCACGTTGAGATCACTATATCACGAACTCACTCTAATTCAAGAACTCGTCATAAATCAATTACCATGTTGAGATTACTATTTGCAAGGAAAATACGGGCATTGTAATACACATTGATTCGTTTGACAGTTTAAATGATTCCTTTCGTATTCTCGAATGGTAGGACCCAACGGCGTACCAACTAGACCCGGGATTGTGTCAATCCTAAATAAACCAGGCTCGTGTCCTTCTGGTGGCGTGAGTGGTATGCACATTAGGCAACCCCAACCAGTTGAGCCTCCGCGTTTCGAGTCAAAATATCTGGCGGCCAGAATTCCAGCCCTAGGAAATTCCCCTCATGTCCCCGGTCCATAGTGAATACCGATGAACAATGGAGGGATGCTTTAGTAACTAGACAACGTTACCTACTGTGCCGAGCATGGTTCAGTTCCCTCGGTCGCCGCTCCCCAAGGTCACCCATCAACTGCATTGTCTAGTACTACTACTACTACACCAGGATGAGCACAGAATCGAGCCTGTTTGTTCGTGCCTAGTACTTGAGTTAATATATCAGGCAATGCACTGGTACGGAGGTATTATCCTTTTACTCTGCATATATAACTTGTCTGAAGTCTAAGCAAAATGTTTGACCAAATCCTTTCTTAAGAAATACAACATGACAGATGTATCGCTTGAAAATTTATTGCATGACGCAGGTTATGATATTGTTTCGAATCCTGGATTTTAAATTTAAGAAAATCCAAAAGTGACCAGAAATTGATGAAACTGAGCATGGTCACGTGATATGGCACAAATATTCCTTCGTAATTTTCTTCTTCTAATTGAGACAAGCTGCTTATCACAAGTTGCACAATGAAGAGCCAAGGTATTTTTGAACAAAGACCTGTCACGTTAAGGCGAATGCTTTCACTATTGAAACCGTGGGTGTTTACATGCCGCCACGAGTCCTGCTTCTCATCGGCAGGTGTCGTCCGAGCAAGCGTGTGAGTCGATGGGAGGCGTGTGAGCAGACCGCTGGCGCCGACTGACAGGGAGGCGTGTGAGCAGACCGCTGCGCAAGCTCACCGGGAGGCGAGCCCTTTGACCAGGCTCCACCGCCCACCTTCATCCCAACTGCTCTCACTTTTAATATCGCCAGTGCCGCTGTTTAAAATCAACCCCGCACTACCCGGTCTCTCTACAATCTTCTCTCTTCCTCTTTGATTCTCATGTCGTGTACCTCCAACCAACCTGACCTAAATGTACGCCATGCCGCATCACGATGTTCTGCCCTTAGTCTTCCAGTTTTGTCGGCGTTCTAGGAACAGGGGTCCCCAGACTTGCCTGCCTGCAGCCTGCGGCATGGCTCAAGTGGTGGCCTAGTACGGCCCATCTTCACCAACGCAAGACTCAAGACCCTCGCGAGGGGCCAAGCCTCGCGGGGAGGACGACACACGACTTCCTCAGGAACGACCTCGCCAGGAAGGCTCGCGAGGAGGCGGAGAGATCAAGGCAGGATACCTCGCAAGGTGCTCGTGCCGCAAGCTGTGACAATCGAGACCAGGCGGGCGCCAGGCGGGCACCGGCCTGCGCAGTGTCCTTGTTTCCTCTTTGGTGCAAAGGGGGCAAGCACAGGCGTGGAGTACCGAGGCATCAGGCAAAGGTTGCCATTGACTAGCAGAGCGGCAGGATGGAGGTCACCATGGAGCCCAAGACGGCATCATCACCAGTGCCTTTGGCAGCCGAAGACCAACTTTAGTCAGGATAACTTGTACTAGATGTTCCCCATCGAAATGGCCATTGTTGGTGCCCTTCCCGCTCAATATTTGGGAAGAGGGCCAGGGCCTCTATCAATAGGGATAGCCACCACAGCTAGGGGGATCGGATCATCGAGTGCTCATTAGATAGAGAGGCGATCGAGCTCATCCAAGTAGTTCATCGCACCAGCTCAAGAACACCTCTCGCGAGGCTGTCCATCCTTTGTACTATTCATCATCAGCCCCT
This sequence comes from Triticum aestivum, assembly GCF_018294505.1. Lineage (NCBI taxonomy): Eukaryota > Viridiplantae > Streptophyta > Magnoliopsida > Poales > Poaceae > Triticum > Triticum aestivum. Next base: position 270,048,255 of record NC_057798.1, on the reverse strand, counting down.
GAGGCAATCCACCACACCACAGACTGGAGTAGGGTATTACAACACAATGGTGGCCCGAACTAGTATAAATCTTGTGTCCCTCGTGTTGTTCATCGTTTAGCTTAGATTCTCGCGAGGCGATTGGACGTGGATCGGTAGGGGGAAGATCTTCGTGCGCACCCAGAGTTCGAACCTTAAGGGTCTACCGGAACTCAACATCTGACATTTGGCACGCAGGTAGGGGTGCGCCGGAATCTTTCTTCCGCTGTTTCGCGTTCGATCTTCCGTCGTCTCCATGGCTGACGCTCGCCGGGCTCGCGCCGAGCGTCGGGCTGCTCTCGCCGCCCGAGTCGCCCAGACGACTCCCGTCGGTGGGTGTCCCCGTCGTTCCCCGTCGCCTTCCGCCAACGCCGCCACCGGCCCTACGGGGAACAAGCAGCAGGCCTCGTCGCTGCATCCTTTGGTGCGGCAGGAAGGCCGCACCGCCACCCCGTTGCTGACTCCAGCCGGTTCGTCGTCCCACGCCCATTGCGCCCCCATGGACGCGCACGCGGCATTGCTCCTGGCGCGTGATCTCCTGCACTACCGTCCCATCGACGACCTCTACGAGGAGTGGCTCGCTCGCATCACCGATCTCGTTAGCGCCGCGGGGGGGCTCCCCTATGTCGTCCCTCTCGCTGCCTCGCCCTCCGTCCTGTGAGGAGGCACGGATCAGGAGGTGCCTCTGCCACCTCCTTCCCAAGAAGGCGCCCTGGCTCCAAGGCGCGCGGCCCCTGGACGAGAACCACCTCGTACGGCACCCGCGCGACAAGAGAGGAGCTGCCAAGAAATCCCTCGTCCCCAAGAAGGTGCTCGTGTGCTCCCGGCACTGGTGCACCATGACCGCATCCTTGCGCCACCACGTCAAGACCTCGCGCTGCTCCGGGCAGCAGCGCACGGGAATCCCCAGGAGCAAGCCCCGCATCAGAAAACAGCTCCGTTTGCCACCGTAGGCTGCCGCGCCTTCACCACCGAGCTACACAGTGTCGCCTGGCCAGGCAAGTTGAAACCTGACCTGCTTCCTCGCTACGACGGCACTGCCAACCCCGCAGAGTTCCTACAGCTCTACGAGTTGGGCATCGAAGCCGCCAACAGGGACGAAAAGGTCATGGTGAACTGGTTTCCCATGGCACTCAAGGATGGTGCCCGCACCTGGCCCCTGAACCTGCCTCCTGGCACGACCTCCTCCTGGGACGAGATGCGCACTCGCTTCATCGCCAACTTCCAGGGCACTCGCGACTGTCCGCCGGCCGTGGGTGACCTACACCGCATCAAACAGCAACCCGGAGAGACCTTGCAGAAGTACATCCAGCGCTTCAACAGCGCTCGCCTCAAGATTCCCAAGGTGACCGAGGAGGCCATCATCTCGACGTTCTCTGATGGCGTCCGCAACGTCAAGATGAAGGAGGAGCTGGCGATCCACGAAGATATGTCTACGTCTCTGGAGTTGTTCAACCTAGCGACCAAGTGCGCAAGGGCTGAGGAGGGACACCTCTCCCTTCTCGAGCTCCCAACAGCAGACCCAGAAGAGAAGAAGGCCAAGGCCAAGGATGTGAAGTGCAAGCGAGCAACTGTGCTCGCAGCAGAACCGGACATGAAGCACGGCAGGGACCAGTCGGAGTCGTCCAAGGGCAGCCGGTACTGCGTGTACCACGATCTCCACACCCACAACACCAACGAATGCCAAGAGCTCTGGGCCGTGCGAGAAGGCCGCGTCGGTCGACGCCCCGAGCGCAACGATCGGGGTTACGGCTGCGGCAGAACAAGAGGTGGAGGACACTGGGACGACCGTGGCCCTCGCCATGGGTGGCGTGACCGGCCTCGCGAGGACCGCTGGCAGGATCAGCCTCGCAAGGGGGCTTGGAGAGATCAGCCTCGTGAGGATCGCCCGCAAGGCAACATAGGACTTCCTCCTCTGCCACCACCACCAAGAAGGAATGATGACCATCATCAGGACGAGGGGGCTGGGGGCTTCCAGGAGCCGCGTGCGATCGCTTGCATCTTGGGTGGCGCAGGGCCCAGCCTCTCAGTGCATCTTCAAGCAGTTTGCTCGCGAGGTGAATGCAGTCCTCCCCAAGCTTGAGGCCACGCGCCCTCTCAGGTGGTCTGCGTGCGCCATCACGTTCAGCTCAGCAGATCAGCTCAAGTGCGCGGCAACGGCCGGTGTCCTCCCGATGCTCTGCTTCCTAGTCATCAGCAATGTGCAAGTTACCAGGACCCTCATCGACGGCGGATCAGGGCTCAACATCCTGTCTATCGAGAGGTTCAACAATCTTCAAGTGCCATACGATCAGCTTCAACCAACCAAGCCCTTCTCAGGAGTCACTGATGGTTCCACTGTCCCGATAGGGCAGGTCCGCCTCCCTGTCGCCTTTGGGCAGCGCAAGAACTACCGTACCGAGCTCATTGACTTCGACGTCGCCCACATTCGCCTGCCATACAATGCCATCCTCGGGTGTCATCACGCTCCCCTGTGAAGAGAAGGATGTGGTGTGCTCTCTCAAGCGTGCCTTCCAAGCCGCGTCAATCGAGGACCCAGACAGCAAGAGTGGAAACCTTCCTGAAGCAGCTCCTAAGAAGAAGAAGACATCACCTGGCTCAAGGCCTCAGGAGGCAGGCACCTCCGGAGGCGCCACATCGGGATCTGCGCCCGTCCAAGGGACGCCACCCTCCGTCGCATAGGAAGGTGCGCCTGGCGCCCTCCTCGGGCAAGGCTCTGGGGCTCCCTCCTGGGGAGCCACTGACTTTGCCAAGATCACGAGGGAGGCGCTCGGGCACCACTTGGAGGCGTGCTTCGCGGCACGTTTCCCTCAAGAAGGCGTAAGGAAAGGAGGGCCCAACCCTGAGGAGTTCATCACCAAGGTCGCTCAGGAGTTGCGGGAATCGAGAGTCATGCACGACAATCACCGCCTGCCCAGCGTAGCTCCCCATCCAGGCGAGGATGGCGGGCTGCACGTCTGCATCGACTACTCGGGGCTCAATCGAGTCGCATCTCGGGAGTGCTTCTGGCCTTCGCGCGTTGGGCACTGTGAGGGTCCACCGCACAGCTACGATCGCATGCCCTTTGGCCTGCCGAACGCGGCTGCCGCTCACCAGTGCCTGATGAGAAGCATTCTGGAAGCTCAGGTGGCCAAGCATCGCACGCTCCTGGAGGAAATGGAGATGGACCTCGCCGAGCCGCCCGGACCACCTGAGCCTCCCGAGGCTCGGGGCCCCGAGGGCTTGTCAGGATTGGCTTCTTCACCGCGCACCATCAGCTACTCCGACGCTCACTCTGCAATGGTATCAGGTGACTTCTTTCATGTTTCGTTTCAGCTCGGAGCACCCTCAGGGCTGCATCATTCCCAGCTTGCGTGGGTCTGTCCCTGCGGCATGTATCCATTTTGCTTATGTCTTCAGCTTACCTTATTGGGGGCGCCCCTCGGGCTGCATCATCCCCAAACCGCTTGGGCCTGACCCAGTGGCGTTTGCCTTTCTCTGCATCTATCTAAGTTGATTTGCTTCTTCATGCTTAACCTGCTTGAGATAATCACCTGCTCGATTGACACATACCTTTGGAGCCGCTCACTCTGGCACGGTGCTTGTGCATGGGCCCGTCCCTGTAGCACCGAAAAATCTGAGTGGTCGAGCTCTGGCCGCGGCAGCCCCGCATAGTGCTACCTCACCAGGCCCTCAGTGCCTCAATCACTCCTTCGGAGCAACCAATGGCTGGCTGGCAACCGTAACGGCAGACCTTGTTTTCCTCGTGTTGGTGTACAGGATCCGCCTAAGGAATATCATGGGGGGAGTCGTGAGCTCCCTCCCTCTCTCTCTCTTTCTCTCACTCTCCCGTGCAATCCGCTCGCGCGTTAAAAGGGGGGAGCCTGAGCATCGCGACTCATGGGCTCTTACTGGCTCTCCAGCCCTCACCCCCTGGCCTTGACCCATGGCATCGCGACCTGTCATACCAGCGGCGGCTAAGCTCGCTCGAGGGCCGGGACCTGAGGATGTAGATAATGAAGGAAAGTGCAGGGAAGAGGGGAGAAGCTCATGAGGGCCCAAACCAGCGACACCCCAGCTTCCGGCGCGCAGGCCCGGCACCTCGCCGAAGAACTACTCCAAACTCATGAGATAAGTCACGCCTCAGCGAAAGCTAAATCAACGCGACGCCAAACCCTCGCCTAGTGCAGCTCTATCATGGCAATGTTGCCTTCCTTTCTTGCCCAGCGGAGGCTGCTTGAGCGCTAAAGGGGACCTCCTTAGCATCGCGCCTCGGGGGCTCTTACTGGACCTTGGGCCGCTCACCTCCTGGCCTTGACCACGGCATCGCGACCTGGCATACCAGTGACGGCTGAAGCCTCCTTGGGGACCGAGACCTGTCAGCGTAGAGAACCAAGCCCTCGTGAGGATAGAAAGGGGAAGCCAAGCCGAGACAAGATGAGCATCTCGCATCGATTCATAATAAGGATAATATTCACAAAAGACATGGCAGGCACCTTACATACCCCCGCGGGGTGTTTCTTCGATTCCTCGCAGGGAACAAAATGTGCTAATCCTAACAAACGCTAACTACGCGCGCCCCCACAGGAGACGCCATCATCAACAGTGGGTCGTCACGCGCCGGCGCCAACCCCATCCAGATCAGTGGCGTCGGCGGCCTGATGCAGCTGCCCCACTCCGAGTGTGACGCGAGCTCGGGGGCTTGTAGCTGTCGTCGCTCGTCTCCGGAGTCACGTGAAGCTCGGGAGAGTCGCTTGACCCTCCGGCTTCTCCGCTGCTACCAGAGGATCTACTAGGGAAGCGGTTGGCAGGCCTGGTGCTCGCCACTTCGATGCCCCGGCCGCCTCCCTTGGGGCAGCACTCAAGCCGGCGTCCTTCCGCGTCGAAGACCTTGAAGAACATCAAGGAGGCTCCATCATACTCAAGATGAATTACGAGGGCGCCCCCTGTCCGGCAGACCCGGGCGATCTCACCCCAACCCTGGGTCATGTAGACCGTGCCCGGAGCGACGACCGCGACCTCTGCTCCGGTCGCAAGGGTGCTGCAGTCAGCATGCTGCAGCCTGAGCTCCAGAGACCCACTCGGCGGCATCTCAAAGGCAAAGGAGGGAGGAAGGCGAATCCAAGAGCGTGGAGGCATAGCGGCGTGAAGCACAAGCTCGCGAGAAGAGCCCTCGGCATGGACTCCAGGGGTGAAAAGACACACCACAGTGACTCGGCGGCGTCGCCGACGGCGCTGGTGGTGACGCTCGGCGCCTTCTTCTCCAGGGCCCTCGATTCGTGCATACAAGGGCAACGGAGACACAGGCGGCAGCCGCTTGTACCAGGGCCTCGACGTCTCCTGCCATGTGATCACATCGTGGCAGCCGGGGACAGGCCGTTTCTTCAGCGGAAGCGGGTCGGGACCCTCTCGGGGGGCCTTCCCCTTCTCTTCCGCTGAAAACCGATGGATCGGCGCCATTGGCGTAGAGTGGAGCAAGGGCGAGGAAGAAGAAGAAGGAGAGAAGCGGGAAGAGATGGACTGTGGGGGCTCTCGCCCGTCCGCACTTATAGTCCGGAGGAGGCCAACCGTCGGCCTCCACGATCACAGGTAATCTTGACCCATTTCTGCATGCAGGGACTTGTCAAGTCGAGCAGTTGCCGAGGTGGCGTGGGGAAGCCGAGACGCCCACGTCCAATCAACCGCCACGCGGCGCCCAAGGCCGCAGGCTGATGGGGCCTGTGGCACTCCGCACTTGCCCCTTCGTTTCTCCGCTAAGCCAAGTCCAAGTGCCTTGGGCCCGGGGGCTACTATCGGTGTTCTGGGAACGGGGGTCCCCAGACTTGCCTGCCTGTGGCCTGCGGCGTGGCTGAAGTGGTGGCCCAGTATGGCCCATCTTCACCAATGCAAGACTCCAGACCCTCGCGGGGCGGAACACACATGACTTCCTCAGGAACGGCCTCGCCAGGGAGGCTCGCGAGGAGGCGGAGAGATCAAGGCAGGATATCTCGCGAGGTGCTCATGACGCAAGCCGTGACGATCGAGACCAGGCGGGCGCCAGGCGGGCGCCGGCCTGCGCAGTGTCCTTGTTTCCTCTTTGGTGCAAAGGGGGCAAGCACACGCGTGGAGTACCGAGGCATCAGGCAAAAGTTGCCATTTTAGTGCAACGAGACCAAGACCAGCAGAGCGGCAGGATGGAGGTCACCGTGGAGCCCAAGACGACGTCATCACCAGTGCCTTTGGCAGCCGAAGACCAACTTTAGTCAGGATAACTTGTACTAGATGTTCCCCTTCGAAATGGCCGTTGTTGGCACCCTTCCCGCTCAATATTTGGGAAGAGTAGAGAGTGCTCATTAGATAGAGAGGCAACACAAGGGCCTCTATAAATAGGGATAGCCACCACAGCTAGGGGGATCGGATCATCGAGTGCTCATCCAAGTAGTTCATCGCACCAGCTCAAGAACACCTCTCGCGAGGCTGTTCATCCTTTGTACTATTCATCATCAGCCCCTGAGGCAATCCACCACACCACACACTGGAGTAGGGTATTACACCACAACGATGGCCCGAACCAGTATAAATCTTGTGTCCCTCGTGTTGTTCATCGTTTAGCTTAGATTCTTGTCAGTGTCAAAACCGGCGGATCTCAGGTAGGGGGTCCCGATCTGTCCATCTTAGGCTGATGGTAACAGGAAGCAAGGGACACAATGTTTACCTAGGTTCGGGCCCTCTCGATGGAGGTAAAACACTACTTCCTGCTTGATTGATATTGATGATATGAGTAGTACAAGAGTAGATCTACCACGAGATCGTAGAGGCTAAACCCTAGAAGCTAGCCTATGATGATTATGATTGTGATCGTCCTTCTAAGGACCAACCTCTCCGGTTAATATAGACACCGGAGAGGGCTAGGGTTTACATGGAGTCGGTTACAAGGAAGGAAATATAATATTCAGATCTGGACACGGGATGGAGTCTTGAGTCTTGTATCTTCACACTCCAACAGTCCGGACGAAGTATATAGTCCGGCTGTCCAGATACCCCCTAATCCAGGACTCCCTCAGTAGCCCCTGAACCAGGCTTCAATGACGATGAGTCCGGCATGCATTTTTGTCTTTGGCATTGCAAGGCGGGTTCCATTTCCGAATACTCCAAAGTAACTATCGAACACTTAGACCGTGTCTGCATCTGCAAGTTGATCTTCACAAACCACCGTAGAGAGAATGATATTTCAAAAACATAATCTGCTGACAACTTTAGATGAACCGACATGATACTACGGTCGAGTCATTATTCGAACAGTTTTCCAAAACTGGCCTCAGCGTATATCGCGAGGCGGTTTCCTCTACACGTCTTGCCGAAGCAGAGATCGTGTCCCCTTATTGCGGGATTCTCATCAATACGGGTACAGGTAACCCAAACGCACCGCTAATTACGGCGAGTGGAGAACGAGTGGGTTCCACTAGGAAAGTGAGGAGGCGCAAAAGCTTTACTACCCCTATAAAGAGATAAGATCTCTCCCTCTCTACCCACACCTTTTCACCCTGCTAGTCCATTCCCCTCCGCTCGAGCCCTAGCGCCCAAGCATTCTTCTTCTCCACCGAAGAGAGGTTCTCCAAAGATGTCCGGATCTGGAGCAGGAGGCAAATGGATGGCCTCAACCGTCCAGGAGAAGGATATCAAGAGACTCCGAGAGGCCGGGTATCTGGCCAAAAAGATCGGCCACCGTCTTCCGCCGGCGGGACAGATTGTCCCTACTCCGGAGCCCCACGAGAGGGTCGTGTTTCTTCCTCATTTTTTCACGGGCTCGGGTTTCCCCTCGACCCATTCGTTTGCGGTATTATGCATTATTATGGGATTGACTTTCATGATTTGTCTCGCAATTCTTTCCTTAACATCTCGACATTCATCGTCGTGTGTGAGGCTTTTCTCTGAATTTCGCCTCACTTCGGCCTATGGCTGAAGATTTTCAATGTGAAGCCCAAGGTGGTGAATGGCGAGCATGCCGAGTGCGGCGGCGCCATGGTGAGCAAGATGCCCAAGGTTATATGGCCGACGGGTGCCTTCAATGACTCCGTCAAGGAGTGGCAGCAGCAGTGGCTCTATATCATCGAATAACGCGGCAAAAAGTGGGCTATGGCTCCTGAGTTCAGATCCGGAGCCCCACTGCGGCTCACGTCCTGGCCCAAGAAGGGCCTGAACTGTTCCTCATTTGATGAGCTGTCACTGCTCCAGACGTGCGTCCAGAGTGTGGTCGACAAGGACGTCAAACTCGTCGACGTAGTCCAGGTGATGTTAGTTCGCCTGGTTCTCCCTTGCCAGCGTCGAGCCTGCAATTTGTGGGAGTACGACCCAACCGAGCACCAGTCCCTTCGGGAGCTCTATGACTCCTCCCACAAGGATATCTGGAAGGTGCTCTTTAATCCCGGCAAATCATGGCCGAGCTCTGCCAAGGACCGTGGGTATCAATTATCCCATTCTGCAAGCCCGGTAAGTTATAGCTATGCTCTGTCCATCCATGCTTCAGTTGGCATGTCCTGAGAGAGACACTTTTATCATGTTTTATCATAAGCCCAGGGATGGATAAAAAAGGTGGAGCGGATACATTGTCCGGCCGCGCTGCCGGATGAACTGGTCGGACCTCTTCTAACGAAGATGCTAGTCCCAGCGCCTTACGAGGTGCCAAAGAAAGAGGCATCCAAGAAGGTCAAAAAGACCCAGAGTAGCCTCCGTCGTCATGATGCTTCGGACACAAAATTCGAAGATTCCAGCGACCACCCTTCTTCCGAAGACAAAGAGGAGGAAGCGGAGGAAGACGAGCCTCCCACAGGAGGCCGAATCGCCCAAGAGGGGGAGAGGTTCCCTCCCAGAGGCATCCACCAAGGCTGCCGATAGCAGCCCGGAGTGGGATCCCAGGGTCCAGCCCCTGGATAAGTCGTAAGTATACGAAATCCGAACACGCATATGTGTCCGGGGTTGTTTGGTATAGTAATTTTAACTGTCGCCATATTTCGTACAGCCCGGCGAGGTCTCGCGTCGGACAGTCCTCATCGGAGGATTCACTGAGCCCAGATGCTTTGGCGAGCAAGACGCCTCCAGAGGCCCCTTCCCCAAAGTCCAGGTGCGACACTGAGGTGTTGTATCGATGGGACCCGGACCAGGGGGGCATATCTCTGGAGCCGGACACACGGGAGCGATGGCCCCCAGGCGTGTCGACGGCGGGGGCGATCTCAGGTTCAGACCACAGCCGGACACGGTCCTGGAGACCTTTAAGGCTCCAGGATCGGGCAAGCAGCCACCTTTGACCGGGGGGGGGGGGCTTGCCTACTCCGCCAGCAACCACTGTCCAAGCAGAGCTGCCAGGCGGTCTATCGACAGTGCTAAGGAGCGCGTCTATCATCGATGAACATCGGACCCTCATGGGTGCGGTGATTGAAAAGATTCAGTTCGCCGAGAGCGGGCTAAATGAGTCCTGCCTTGGCCTTATAAAGGCCTTTGAGGTACATTTTTGCAAACCTTTTGGAGATTGTCACAATATGAGTAGTAGCCCCTGATGCACTGTCCGGCGAAAGAGAGAGAAAAAGCCAGACAGGGGATCAAATCATCCACTTTTGCAGGAGCCTTTGTGAATGACATATATCCCTTTGTTTGAGAACAGGCGTCTGCAGAGAAGACCCCCGCTCATAATGCAGAGGTGTCCGGTCTAAAGCAGAGTCTGGAACGAGCCGAAGAGGAACTTGGCCGTGTGAAGAAGCAATTGGAGGACAAGCAAGGTATGTTGAAACTTTGTCTTGAATTCAGCACGAATGAGTAATTGTGCCTGATGAGAAGTATTTTTATTGTATGCTCTAGGAGCGAGTGCCACATTTGAGGCACTGAAGAAGGTGGTGGCCGATGCCAATGAGAAGGCTGCCGCCCAACAGGCGCTTCTGAGAAACACGAGGCCAGGGTCATTGAAGCTGAGCGAGAGCTCCAGGAGGCTGTGAAGAAAAGTGATGCCTTGGAGCAAAGTTTAGCAGGGAAAGAATCCGAACTTGCTCAAGCTCTCCAAACCACGGAGGATGCTCGGGCAGAAGCCCGCGGTGCTCTGAAGGATATTCAGGAGGCACGGAAGGTTGCGGCTGGTAAGGTCTTTTGTATTCAGGGACATCTTTTCATAGTAATGTGGCTCTAAGCGACAAGATGAATTCTTGTATCTCCAGGTGTGTTTGCGGACCTACCACGTAGCATATCAGATGCTGCCCAGTTCTACCGTACTGAGGAGAAGAAGTCTGCGGAGAGGGATTTCTGGTCGCAGTATTTGGCGTCAAATTATCCGGTGCCCTTTGTCGATCTTCTCAAGCAGCTGGTCGAAATGCACCAGGCGGTCGAACTAGCCATGAAGGACTTGGTTATCCGGCTGTGGCCCTCGGAGCCCATTCCAAGAAGTTACTTCGGACTCGTGAAGCGGATTGTTGGAGCTTGCCCTCGGCTTGATGTCATCAAGCGATCGGTTTGCATAGAGGGTGCGCGCATGGCGTTTGCCCGCGCGAAGGTGCACTGGGGAAAGCTTGATGCTAGGAAGTTGATGACTGAAGGGCCACCGCAAGGTAAGGAGCATCGCAAGCCCGAGTTGTACTATGAGGGTGTCCTGAAAGGGGCCCACCTTGTGGCGGACAAGTGTGCTAAAGACACTATACTTACCTGAAGGCCGTCGTGCCGTTGTAATGCGGGAAAATGACACTTTCATTATTTATTCCCTGTTTATGTGAACGCTTGTTCTTCCTATGCAGCCGTTTAGTGTGCATAAAACCTGAGAGTTGACCAGTCGTCGGCTTCTACCCCCACGTAAAAAGTACGGGGGTGTTCGGGACATATCTGGACACTCTTTATCCCATTGTTGTGTCCTTTTAAGGAGGTGTTCCTCGCTACGAACCAGGCAATCAGACTATAGGGCTTTACCACTCTCACTTAGCCATAGGATTTTGAGTATGGTGGGCGCAGCCCCTTCGCACTTTGCATTTATAATGGCATTGTGCGGAATAAGTCTTTAAGGATTTTACAACCTCTCGAACAGCTGACCAGCTCTCGCCGTATCATGATAGTCAGTTTTCGGCTTTCTCTACTGAGGTGCTCGTCCGGAAGAACCGGGACACAATCGCAGTAGTTCTCCCAGCGCTACCTTAGCTGATAGAGCGGAACGTAAGGTACCAAAACATGGGAGCCGGGCAAACCCAACTAATGACCAAAGACATGATTCGGGGCTGATGCATATAGTGCTATAAGTTCGGGGTGCCAAGCGACCGGGAGGGTGGCTGGACTTTGTCGTATTAGGAGTATCCTGAAGCCCCTGGTATAGTGGGGCCTAATACGACATACGGGTGCCATTTAGGGAAAAAAAGTGGCATCTAATGAAGAATTACGGCCGATAAGTGTTATTTAAATCTACGCACTGTAGCAGGATGATATGTGTGTGCATGTGAGTACGGTTTATGGTTATGAAAAGAGGTGTTTTTGGCGGAACCTACGGTGGCCGGAATGGAGGAGGATGTGAGTGGATCTCAAGTGAATCCGGACTGCCTTCCTTGGGGGGGGGGTTACTTGTGTATTCCTGCCCTTGTGTGTCCGGGCTGATTCCATGTCGCCAATCCTGTTCTGCGTCAAAGTTAGTTTGTAAAGGCAAATACTTGAGGGCAGTTGAACGTCCTCTTGTGGTTGGACCGAGGGTGCCCGATCGGAGCCTGGCTAACCCAGTCGTTATTCCGTAAAATAGCGCGGACTCCTCAGTTGGTGTCCGGATAGTTGGCTGCCATGTCAAAATTTGATAGGTAGGCATGACTCGCTACTTCGGCAGCGGTATGATTTCCGCTCTAGGGGGGGTTCGGCCTTGCCCATAGATGTGACTATATCACACGGGGCTGGCCTAATGGTTTACCACGTGGAATCTAGTCAACGTGGTTCATCCCGGTAACAGATGGTAATTACTGTATGAGGGGAAAGTGTCGAAGACTTATTCTTTGGCATGGTATTTGTTTGGTGATCCAAAGACAACCGTTAGAGTGGTGGGCCAATAAAACTTGGCCTTTGCACCTGGCATCCTTTAGACGATGTTATTTATGGTTTCATACCCGTGGGGGCTTTATGTGAGATGGAGCCCCCAGACCACTGGGTCTATAGGTAGTGCAATTAAATTGTTGTGGTTGATGTTGTCCGGACGGTCAATGTGATCGGGGAAGATCAGCTGTACTTTTTTGTTGTGGAGGATCTTATTTTTACTTCGCTATGTCTGATTGATATTTCGTTGTTGGAAACCTCCCTTCATTGTTTCTGGCGTACGATCGGCCGCTTTGTTTTGAGGATCCGGCATTCTCTATTGGTATGTTCGGCCGTCCTTCTAGGAGTACCATGAATTTCACATGGTTGATCGAGTACGCTGCTCGGGCCGGATAGGCTTGAGCTGTTCTTTTTCCGCTGACCGGACTGGGGACCATTGAATTCGGCACCAACTTCCCTGACTTGATGTTTATGATGATTGCGCCGAGGCTTGAGGATGCCTCCTCATGTTTCCTTCGTATTGTCGTGGACCGTTGTGGTGTGTTGACGTCGGGGTGTGTGCCTTGGGTTCTCCTGCTTAGGTTGAGGTAGCAAATTATGCCGTGTGTGCCCTTTGTCGGGGCGGTCGAGTCCATATTCTTCGGTGTCCAGGACCTTGGCCCACCTGTCCATGAGCAAATCTTGGTCAGCTTTAAGCTGCTGTTGTTTCCTTTGCAGGCTCCTCGCAGTGGCCATGAGTCGTCGCTTGAAGCGAACTTGTTCCACTGGATCCTCAGGCACGCCGAATTCGTCATCACCGAGGTTTACCTTGTCTTCGGAGGGCGGCATATAGTTGTTCCTTTCCAAGTATCTGACCATGGCCAGTCCGGCCTGCTTGAAGGCAGGCTGATCGGGGTTGTATTCATCTTTGGCACCATCCGGTTTCGTTTCGTCTCCTGTGCAGGAATTGTTGTGGCAGGGTTTGGAGCGGCGTTGACGACGCCCATGCTTAGCTTTCTTCCCTGAGGGTTTATCCTCCATTTCCTTGTCGCCATTGGCTTTCTTCGGAGTGTCCGCCATATATATATATATCATATGAGGAGGTGGCTGTCCACCGCCCTGTGAGCGGTGGTTCCTGATTTTCTCCTGCATCATCGTTCATACCGTCGATGTCTTCAGAGTCAAAATCAAGCACATCGGTTAAATCATCGATCGTGGCAATGAAGTGGGTGGTGGGTGGGCAACGAATTCCTTCGTCGCCTACTTCCCACTTGAGCCAGACATAGTTCGGCCACGAGTCTCCTGACAAAGAGAGAGACTTCAATGAGTTCAGCATATCGCCAAGGGGCGAGTGCTAGAAGATATCCGCAGCGGTAAACTCCATTACCGGAGCCCAACCAGGCTCGACGGGCTCAGGAGCGCTCGGACTGGAACCTACAACCGGATACGAGTGCGGGGGTCTGGAGTCCCAGGCTTCCTTAGAGGTGAGGCATGTGTTCGGCTCTACCGCCGATGAGTGTGCGGCCTGCGGGGCGGGGTCCATCCACCCGTCCTTGGGCCATGCTGTCTGCTCCGGATTTAGGTCTGGGGCTACTGCAGGGGTGATATCCCGAGCATTGTCCGACAACAGGTCTAAGCCGTGCTCATCGTGACTGTCCGGCACTCCTGGCACAGACCCGATTCTGTCGAAGATCAAGTCTTCGCAGATATCGGCCGTGTAGTCCAGGTTGCTGAACCTGACCTGGTGGCCAGGGGCGTAGCTGTCGATCTGCTCCAGTTGGCCAAGCGAATTGGCCCGCAGCGCGAAGCCACCAAACACAAAGATCTGTCCGGGGAGAAAAGTCTCACCCTGGACCGTGTTGTTGACGATTGAAGGCGCCATCAAGCCTTACAACAGCGACACAGAGGAACTCCCAATGAAAGCACCAATGTCGGTGTCAAAACCGGCGGATCTCGGGTAGGGGGTCCCGATCTATGCGTCTTAGGCTGATGGTAACAGGAAGCAAGGGACACAATGTTTACCCAGGTTCAGGCCCTCTCGATGGAGGTAAAACCCTACTTCCTGCTTGATTGATATTGATTATATGAGTAGTACAAGAGTAGATCTACCACGAGATCGTAGAGGCTAAACCCGAGAAGCTAGCCTATGATGATTATGAATTGTGATCGTCCTTCTAAGGACCAACCTCTCCGGTTTATATAGACACCGGAGAGGGCTAGGATTAACATGGAGTTGGTTACAAGGAAGGAAATATAATATCCGGATCGCCAAGCTTGTCTTCCACACAAAGGAGAGTCCCATCCGGACATGGGACGGAGTCTTGAGTCTTGTATCTTCACACTCTAACAGTCCGAACGAAGTATATAGTCCGACTGTACGGATACCCCCTAATCCAGGACTCCCTCAATTATCGTGAGGCGATCGTACGTGGATCGGTTGGAGGAAGATCTTCGTGCGCACCCCAGAGTTCGAACCTTAAGGGTCTGCCGGAACCAACATCCGACATGTTTCCTGAGGAAAACACCCAGCCGGAGTCTCAAGAACATAAGGCGCTTTGGGACGAGCTTGAACTGGCATTGCGGGAAGACGTCGCGCCTATCCCTGCTCCCGTTCCGGCTCCCGTCGCCCCGACTGTGCTAGTGCCCATCCCCGTGGCATCTATGGGCTGGGAGCCGCACATTGTCGCCGAGCTTGATGCCACGGGGTTCCACGAGGTCCCCGCTGACTTTCACGCGCCCGTGCACCTGCCAGCGCATGCGCCTGCACGTGCACTAACGTGCACGCCCATGCCAGTGTCCATGCACCTGCCAGCGCATGCGCCTGCACGTGCACTGATGTAGGCGCCCGTGCACACGATTGTCTCCGCCGCGCCGTTGCTAACGCTTGTCCCCGCGCGGGTGCCAATGCCCCCCTCACCAGCATGGATGGCCGTTGTCGACCGCTTCCTTGCACCAACGCTAGTCGCCTCTTCCCGCCAGTTGACTCGCTCCTGGAGACCAAGTCCAGAACATTGTGGCCTTACTTGAAGCTAGGGCCAACGTCCAGGAGTACGCCAACAACGGCGCAAGGCGCCACCGTCGCTGTTGGTCAGTGGCCCGATGACACATAGAGCACAGTAGAGGGAGCCGCTTCCCACCACAAGATGCCCCCGCCGCCGCCACGTAATCTAAATTTGCCATGAAAAATGTTCGGATTGCCATGCTTAAAATCCGAATGTTTATCATTTCCATTTATTTTAGATCCATCGTCGTATGAATGTAAAGTTGGAGTCAGACTGAATGAAATCTATTGTTTGATCGATTGAATGTTCTGCTAGAGGTGTATCAAAAGAAATATAAAACATCATCAAGCCACATGTATTCCTTCTCATCCAACGACCTAGACTACTTCAATGACGAGCGCTCAACACGTTTAGCGTGCAGTTAATTTCATGCCAAAAATAGTGCTAATCACATAATGACATGCAAATAATATCCTACTTAATATCCTCATGAACTTAATATACTTCCAAATTGACGTGCATTGCACATCAACATTGACTAGTGCTACTAGTACGTAAGACTGGTGTCTTAACTTGTGAATGCGTCCAAATATGGTCAATGGCAACATCGCATGCAGTTCTTCATGTTTGCCCGTGCGTCTAAACGCAGAAGGGGAGGAGAGAGAGAGCACATATGGAACCCACCAGTAAGTGAAGGCGAATAGTACGTGCTAACGAGCCCGTCCCACCAGTAAGTGAAGGCAATATAAAAACAATATATGAACAAAGGGGGGTACAACAAACATTGATGTTCTACGTATGTTGCCTATTGACATGCGGCTTGAAGGCCCTGGTCGCATGTTCGATCCTCGTCCTTTATTTATTAATTTGTATATGTCTCCAAATTTGTTTCATGACAGGTGGGCCCCTTGGTGTGTAGTTTGTAGCACTTCTATTTGTGGGTCGAAATTTGTTCCATTCCAAGTGGACTGTCGGTGTGTAGTTTTGTAGCTTATTTGTAATAATTAAAGAGAACAACAGAGTTTTTTGCAATAATACCATGGTGCGACATTGAAGGTGAGAAAGGACGTGTGAGAGAGAGAAGACCGAGCCAGAGGGAAATCACTTAGGGGAGGTGCGGGGGTTGCAATGGTGTTTGGAGTATTTGTGGGACGAATGCTGCGAAAATATAATCTAAACCCACCGGAAGAAATGCCTACACAAATTAATCCAAGGTTGGAGTCCCCCTTGCAATATAAATAGCTCCGGCTTTGCGAGGGATGGAGAGGTAGACATATAGATAGAGAGACAAAGTGAGTGTGGTCTGACATTCATTGGATAGATATATATGCTCTAGAGAGATATTGTCTGATTGAGCTTTTGGGAAGGGTGAGGGTTGTAAGATAGAGATTGAGAGTTGATCCAGTCACAGACATGTAGATATATTTTGTGCGTGGGAGGAAGCAATGTCAATCTATTACATATATAAAGGGAGAGAGATTGAGCGAGTGTGGGTCGTCGAGCGATCAAAAGAGTGAGACGGGTTGGAGAGAGTGACCTAGATAGTGAATGTGCGTGAGAGAGTATACAATATGAATATGTCGAATTGGGCTCAAACATGGAGATATATCGTTTGTGTCCGAGAAAGAGTGAGGTCAATCGAGACATACAGAGGGAGAGAGAGAGAGAGAGAGAGAGAGAGTGAGAGAGAAAAAGAGAAAGAGAGAGAGATTGAGTGAGCATGGCCCGCCATGAGGTCAAAAGAGTGGGGCGGCTTGGATAGATTGACCTAGATAGACAATCTGCGTGAGAGAGTATAGAGTGTGTCGATCGAGGCCCGAACAGGGAGATGTATCATTTGTGTGTGAAAGAAAATGAGGTTAATCAAGACTCAGATAAAGAGAGCGAGATTGAGCGAGTGTGGCCCGCCGTGCGGAAGAAAGAGTGAGACAGTCTCGAAGGAATGACCTAGATAGACAACGCGCGTGCGTGCGCACGAGAGGTTGGGGGGCTAGATAGGTAATGCATGTATCTAGCAAGAGAGGGTGGGAGGGAGAGAGAGAGAGTGAAAGCTCGGCATGGAGTGCAATGGCGGGTGTGTGAGGTAAATACATTTGGTAACAGAGTGGAAAAGGGGGGTTGTGTAGTTGACAGGGTTAGAGATCGAAACATGGAGAGAAAGAATGAACGTGTCTCGGAAACCGATAGCTTCCTAAGGTGGATATGAGAGTAAGATTGACCGATACAAGAAGTGTATAACATCGGTGCCGGGGGGGCTAAAAACAACATTTGAATGTATATAGTACGAGACTTAATATCGATGTTTCAATTCGGTGTACATTGTGAGATTTGAACTGAGGACCATGCATATGGGTAATTATTTCAAATTCGTGCCATACTAGGTTTGGAAAACTTGACATTGACTCGATTGTTGTGCTATTTTGTAGGTCATATGTTTGAATCCATCCAAAGGAATTCTCACTACCATGGTTTTCATCATATACATATGAATTTGTATTAAAAAGTACCGTGGATACAGTGAAATGCAAAATCTATGTTAGAGTTGGAGATCGCTATGTGACACACACTCTAATTCAGATAACTAATTATGTGGCAGACACTCTAATCCACGTTAGCGTGGATACTGTTTCGATTTTTTTTCAAATGACTCCTTATTAATTAATTTATAGTATCTCATTTTGAATGACTAATTATTTGCAAGGAAAACACGGGCATGGTAATACATACAGATTCGTTTGCAAATGAAAGAAGATTCGTTTGCATTCTCAAATGTAGGCACACCAGGTAGACCAGGGTCGTGTCATGGTGGTCGCGTGTGTCAGACGGATGCTTAGCACCCAGCCACCCACCCCCTCCCTTCCCCCCTCCCCCCGAAAAAAGGACGACGACAAAATAATTTCGCGCTTCCACATTTCGGATTGAAATATCCGGCGGCCCCAATTCCAGCCCTGCAAAATCTCCCTTCTCCACCGTCCTCTTCCGCGCCCAGATTGCTCAAATCCCTAATTCGCCGCCAACCCAAGCAAAGTTCGAATCGCCCCTTGTCTTGTCTCTTTCCCCACCTCTTTGTGGTACGACAACGACGAAGACGATGGTCGCACTTCACCACTGCACTGGAGCTACCTCATCTATGCCCTCGCCCACCGCATCGGGTGGTCCATCGACAATGTCAACCGCCGCAATTGACACCGACTTCCACCACATCTGGTGTGCTTCACCGACACCATCTCCCACCTCATCGGGGTTGCTTCATCGAGCACATCGTCGCACCTCCGCTGCCACTCAAGATGTGCATCGGTGCGTGGCCAACCAACGCCAGCGCATCACCCTCAACGGCTCTGAAGTGACCCGCACTCTAGCTAGGCCGGCATGCCCAAACGCCGTCCCGAACTAGTTATCCACACATCACTCCCTTATGCATTGTTCCGACGATGTTTGGATATCCTTTCACTGCTCTCTTAGCTTACACGCCTATGCAACTCTGACTTTTACTCTTATTTCTTCTGGAGATATCATCTGAAACAAGCAAAACCATTTTTTAGTGAAGCATGACGGCGCTATGGTATCTGGTACACATCCTGCACACCTGTATAACCTTGTAAGTATCTGTCCTCTGGTACAACAGCAAGGTGGATTCCTCTTATTTGATCAACCATTCGCCATGTCCAAAATGCGGGGGATGCAAGGAGCACAAGGCCTGCACATCCAAGCAAGTGGTAACATGGACTTGTACATGGAACATCCCAAGCGCAAGTAGAGGTGCAGTGAGCCTGTACAACAAGCTAGCGTAAGTCCCTGCATTTCATTTAATTCGTACTGGCATGTGTGTATGATTTGTGTGTAGCGGTGGATCCACGAATTCAAGTTACCAGGGGCGAACATTTAACTTACAAAATACAAAGGCACTTGCACTACAGAAATCAACATAACTTGAGAAATGTGAAGCTACAAGCACTTTGAAAACCAGCTAATGATCCAAAATAGTTCAGATTATAAAACACTAAATGATGCAAGCACCAAAAAACACAAAATGCAACATGGTGTACAAGGACTACTAACATGATCTGTACCTGCTTGAATTATTCGTTCTCTGGCTGAAAATATTGAAGTGTAATTGCACCTATAACCAGTGCACAAACTGCATATCAATATATCTATCCTACACAAGTTTGCCAATAGTTTCAAACAATAGATTAGAAAAGTATGTATGCTACATTGTCATGATACGGGGACATTTTGGTAGATGGCCTCGACGTTTCCTCAAGCCATGAAAATGTACTATAATTTGCTTGTCATCAATGCCTGCAAATCTCTATGTCTCTCTCAACATAGGAGATCATCATTAGACACTAAATCCTTGAATGGGAGCTTGCAAAATGCTTGCATTAGATCCCTCATTAGACACTTGGTAGTGACTAAGTCCTATATATAGTGGCCTTGGTCCTCTTCCCAAATGTTGGCGGGGAGGGATCCCACAATGGCCGGATTTGAAAGGGGACAAGTAGTACTGCTTATTCGGACAAAAGTAGTCTTAGCCTGCGAAAAGCCCCTGGTCGTGACGCTGCGGTGGGCTCGGCGATGACCTCCGTCTTGCCTTCCTGGCGGTCTTAGTCTTGTTGCACCAGAATGGAAACCTTTGGCTGATTCCTCGGGATGCCGCGCCTGTGGCTTTACTCCCTTGCACCTAAGAGGAAACCTGCGCTCTACGCCCGGTGGCACCCGCCTGGCGTTCGCCTCGCCTTGGTCATCATGGCTCAACTCAGCTGAGCCTCCTGAGGTGCACCTTGCATAGAACTCTCCGGCCCTCGGGAGCCAGCCTGAAGAGGCCGATCCCCTCAAGGGTCTTGCCGTCGCCCACCTCGCGAGGCTTGGCCCCTCGCGAGGGTCTTGAGCTGTTGATCCTGAAGCTAGGCCATACCAGGCCGTCGCTGGAGCCACATGGTGGGCCGCAGGCAGGCAGGGCTGGATAACCCCATATCCACAGCGCCGACAGTATCCCCCAGGCCCGAGGCGTGCTCGGACTTGGCTTGCAGGCGAAGCCAAAGGGCAAGTGCGGAGCGCCGCGGGCCCTAACCGCATGCGGCCTTGATGATGCGTGGCGATTGATGGGACGTGGGCGACTCCACTTCCCCATGCTACCTCGGCAACTGTTTCTTCTCACAAAAGGGGTGCCATCTACTGCTAGGCTTTCATTGCCTCTTCTTCGCCTTGCTCCAGATCCCCTTCTCCCAGCACCGGAAGAACTCACCAGATCTATCGATTTTCCCCTCCAATGTTTCACCTCATGGCTGCTGACAAGACCATAGCCTCAGCCTCGGCTTCCGGCTCAGCCTGGTACGAGCCGGTGCTGTTTGCGCCCTTCGTGGACAGGGAGAAACTCCAGATCGTGCTCCTCCTGATGGCGAGTGAGGACAATGAGTGGAAGGGGACGGTGCTCCGGGTTGCCGCCGCTGCGTCGGAGCCCGCGAACAGTACCTTCTTCCCTTTCTTCCTGCACAACGTCTACTCGGGGTTGGTGCCCCCATTCTCCCGCTTCTTCCACACCGTTCTTCACCATTATGGCCTCCACGCGCTCCACATTCATCCCAACTCCATCCTCCTCCTGTCTATTTTTGCCTTGTACTACGAGGCATTCATGGGGTTGATGCCCTCCGTCGCCATGCTCCGCATCTTCTTCTTCCTCCGCATGACTGGCGACCATCCCGCCGGGTGCGTCGGCTTCGTTGCAGCCCGAGGCGGTAACGCAATTTCCCGCGCCGGGAAGAGGGTGGAGGATGCCCTGAAGAGGTGGGTTTTGATGGATGGCAAGTGCTCCCAGGACTCGCTGGAGCTGCCGACCGAACTCCCCTCCTCCGGGAAGGGGTGGCTCGCTAAAAAGATCACCAACCCTTCCTTGAAGCCGTTGGTGAAGAAGATGGAGGAGTAGCTAGAGAGAGAGAAGTTGACCGGGGCCGTGTTCATCAAAGAGTTCTTGACGCAGCGCTTGGTGCCGCTCCAAGATCACTCCTGCCCCCTTGGGGGCGCCGACGACGAGATTCGCCTGCGCTAGGACGCCCTTCCCGAGGAGCTGAGTAAGGTGCTGCTTTATTTGATTGGGAAGGACCCGATCAATCCTCCGGAGGATTGGCTCCCATTGAACTATCGAGTCGACGGGGAGGAGGTTGTTGCTGCCATGCCGGTGTTCAATGAGTTTGGGCTTGTGCAGGCGGGGCCTCCCCCGCTGCCTACCTCCTTGGTAGACCTGTCCTCCGGCGATCAATCCTCTGAGGCCACCGAGGACGTGGTCGTGGAGGAATCCTCTGCCCCGCGGCAGAGGGAGCTCCCCGCGACTTTCCTGACGATGATAACAATGATGCGCCTCCGGTGGTGGAGGTGGCTCGCCCTTCTGGGGTTACCACAAGATCTGGGGTGGCCTCCTCGAAGCAGCCCAAGCGGATGGCCGCGAAGAAGGGCATGACTGCGCTGATTCCTCCGGGCAGCGTTCCGCCTTCACCAGCAGCGTCCCGAGTGGCGCCAACCACGAGTTCTTCTGCTCCCAAGAGTTCAGCTCCAGCTACCCTGGCTCGGCCCCCACTACTGGGCCTGAAGAGGAGCTATGTCTTCGCCGACCAGTAAGTCTTCTCGCTTGGTCCCGTCATCAATTCCTGATGCGATGCTTAGCATCTTCGTCTGTTATTAGACAGCAGCCATCGAAGAAACAGAAGGAAGGCGCGGGAGTTGTTGTGGTCAAGGGCACCGAGGTGGTCGCTGCTGCCTTGGCAAAGGAGAGCGTTGCGGCACCCGCAGATTCATCGGTGGTGTCGCGTCCCCTAGGCATGGAAGCCCGTCCTCATGAGGTGCCAGCGCCTTCAGCGAGGCTGACCCCGCCAGTGCCCATCCCTGTGGCTGCTGAGGTTGCCCAGCCTCCGGATCCCTCGGTCCTTCCTACTGTTGAGGCTTCTTTTGTCTTGGCGTCGAGGACGTCTTCTCCCCAGCCCGGCATGCAGCCGAGCCGTAGCGCTCCTGCCACCTTTGGGGCCCTGGAGGAGGCAAGGGCGGCGCTGGACCTCCTCCAGGGTCAACTTCAGGGCCCGGACCGGCGCGCGGCGTTGGGACGCCTGGGGCTAATTTCTGGTTGGCTCCAGGCCGACGTGTCTGTCCGAGCGACCTGGGGCTCTGCGAAGGAAGCCCAGAAGGTGCTTGGGGTGGTTGCCACCGAGCGTGACCTGGCGCGGAAGGAGGCCACGAAAGCTGAGGATCAGTGCCACACGGTGGAGGCTGAACTGAAGGACCTTCAGGATCAACAGGCCACCCAGGCCAGCCAGCTCCAAGAGCACAAGGAGAAGCTGATGGCCCAGGAGGTTGCCGTTGCTAATCGAGATGCCGAGCTGAAGAAGGTGGCCTTGTAGTAGGTTGTGGAGTGCGACCGCCTGACAAAGCTGAAGGAGGAGGCGGAGGCGGCCCAGGCGGCCCTTGCCGAGGCCAAGAAGGCGGATGCAATGGAGCACAGCACCCTTGCCTCCCTCGAGGCGAGGTTCCACAAGGCTCAGCGGTCGCTCTTTGGGGACGATTCCTTGAACAAGGCGGTGGCAACGACCCCAAGGGAGAGCACTGCTGCTCTACTCCCTGAAGTCTTGGCAGCGCTCGAGGATGTTGTTGACGGGTTTGGCTCTTTGGTGGAAAGTGAGGCGCGCTCACTTTCTTCTTTAGCCCTTACGTTCGTCTTCAGCCATCTCTATCTCCGAGATGCCGGCTTCGACTTCTGCTCCTTCCTCGCTCCAATAGACTTCAATTCCCGGGACGCTGCTGCTGCCGCCGTGAAGGGCTCCGTGGATGCCATGCTGAGCAAGTTCCTGGTTGTCGGTCCTCCGATCGGGGCCGAGGGGACGGGCAACACGCCTAGCGACGGGGCTCCGCTGGTAGGTGACGGCGGCACCCAGGTCTGAGGATGTGCCTTGGTGATGCTGCTCTTTCCTATTTGTCCTGTACCATGTAGCATGCTCGGGGAGGCGTTTAAAACTGTTTGCTTGGAACAATATGTTGTAATAATTACATTATGGTCCCTCGACCTTTCCATTTGCTTTGTTGTTCTGCGTCGGCAGAGCCCGGCCCCTCGCATACCTTAGCGGCCGTTGGGTCGTCCGGATCGCCACGACGAGTCCAAGGAGTGAGGGGCTACGTGGCCAGTTAGGCTCCTGAGACGTGATGCTCAGGAGTCCTCCTTGACGTGCGAACAACTTAGGAAAAGGTGCAAAGGCAATCCTTGTTGTTCTGCGTCGGCAGGGCCCGGCCCCGCACATACCTCAGCCGCTGTTGGGTCGTCCGGATCTCCAGGACGATACCAAGGGGTGAGGGGCTATGTGACCAGTTAGGCTCCTGAGGCGCGATGCTCAGGAGTCCCCCTTGACGTACGAACGGCTTGGAAAGGCGAAAGTCATGCCTTGGCATTCTGCGTTCGCAGAGCCCCACCCCGCGCATAACTCAGCTGTCGCTGGGTCATCCGGATCGCCAGGACGAGACCAAGGGGTGAGGGGCTACGTGACCAGTTAGGCTCCTAAGGTGCGTTGCTCAGGAGTCCCCCTTGGCGTACGAACCGACCATCATACCTTTTCCTCGCCGAGCTCTCGCTCGGTAGGGGCACGCGAAGACTAGGCCCGTGGGCCCTGGTGAGGAGGGGCGCGCGAAGACCAGGCCCGTGGGCCCAGCCCCCTCGTGCTACCCTCCCGAGGGAGAGCAGCGAGGTGAGGCTGGTCACTGAGCCCAGAAGCTCCCTGAGGTTAATGTGGCTACGAGGCCACACTCAGTTCTTTATCACCAGCATGGAGCATAGCGCTTCCGCTCTTGCACGGGCATAGCTGCTCCTCGGCAGTGTCGACGGCCAGCACGGAGCATGGTGCTTCCACTGGTGCGTGGGAAGGGGATCCCTCTGAGGAGAGCCCCCGGGGCGTGTACAGCCCCGCCCTGACACGTGGCTTGCATGGCAGGGCTAGAGGAGGTGTATATGGGAACCCGTGAGCCAGCATGGGACTCACGAGGCCCTACCTCAAGGCGGGTTGCGCCTGGTCTTCATTGGGGATGCTTGTATTAGTCCTGCGAGATGGTTAGGCAGCCTGCACCGAATGAGTCTCCTGAGGTTACTGCATGAGAAGGCCGGACACAAACGACCCCGGGAGGTGACGTGAATGGGGCCGGGCCGCCAGACAGAGCTCAGCTGTTGGGTTTATCAACACTGCAGGGACGGACCCGAGCACAGATGCCATGCCCAGTCTTCTCATGCAAAGATCCTGAAGAAAAACAACCAGCGCGCGGTTCCCGTGGACACGAGGGCACCAGGTCGCGCGCCCTTACTCATCCACCCGCGATTAGCTCATGCGAGAACAAGGCACCAAGGGCCATGGGAGGTGACGTACACAGGGACTGGCCCGTGAGCCAGAGCTCAGCCTCCTGGATTTAGCAATGTTGCAGGGACGGACCCAAGCATAGACATTGTGCCAGTCCTTAATCATGAGGCGGTCACGGGAGGGCTCACAAGGGCGCGAGACGTTCTTAGGGACGAAGCGCCGGTCAGGCAATTGATAATTTAAAGGTATCTTGCGAAGGAGGGTAAACTAGCTCTGATAGATGCAAAAGGGATACATGCCACAGGGATAGACCCACACGGCCTGGGGATGGTGCAGCCCGAGGGGCGCCCCCAAACTGAACGAACTAGAGAGATGTCACTTGGTACCATCGCTGAAGAGGTGTTGAGGTAGCCAAAAACGCGCATTGCTGGAGCCGTTCCTCACGAGCCGCTCTGGTGCCGAGCCTTGGGAGGCCCAGAGGGCCCGGGAGGCTCCTAGAGGTGCTCCTCCATATCCGCCAGGATCGCCTGATGCCTGGTGTTGCTAGCCGCCAGGGCATCCCTGATGCAGCGCTGGAACACCACAGCCACGCCAGGCAGGCCGAAGGGCATGCGGACGTAGCTGTGGGGTGGACCCTGTTGAGCCCAGGGATGTCGATGCAGACGCGGAACTCCTTACCCTCATCAGGGCAGTGAGCCGCGCCTCGTGGCAGGCAGCGATCACCTTGCAGAACCCTTGCCTCTTGAATCTCCTCGACTGCCTTGCTGGTGAACTCCAGAACACCTAGTGCCTCTCGCTTGATGCCTTCTCCTGAGAAGCGTGCTCTGAAGAGCGCCTCCACATGGTGCCCGAGCGCCTCCCTCGTGACTCTGGCTAGGTCTGAGGCCCTCTCGATGAGAGCCCTCGAGCCCAGCCTGAGAGGGGCGCGCCTTCCTATGCAATGAGTGAAGGCGCCATGTCCAGGGACGCAAGGCTCAGCGCGGCGTCCTCGGGCGATGCTCCTTCACGAGACCCCTGTCCTAGCTGAAGCTTCTTCATCTTGTGGGCGGCCTTAGGAGAGAGGGCGCCGCCCTCGTCTTCAGGGTTCTCGATTGCTTCAACCTGGAAGGCGTGCTCGAGGGAGCACACCGCATCCTTCTCTTGACACGCGACCATGATGACGCCGCCGCTTCCTGGCATCTTGAGGACGTTGTAGCCACGGTGCATAGCTGCCATGAACTTGGTGAGTGCTGGATACCCTAGGATGGCGTTGTAGGGCAGGCGGATGTCGGCGACGTTAAATCGATGAGTTACGTGCGGTAGTTGTTGCACTTGCCGAAGGTGACAGGGAGGCGGACCTGCCCGATCGGGTGTGTGGAACCATCGTTCACTCCTGAAAACGGCTTGGTTGGCTGAAGCTAGTACTACGGCACTTGTTGTCTATCGAACGTCTGAACAGATAGGACATTGAGCCCTGCTCCACCATCGACGAGGGTCTTGGTGACAACCACGTTGCTGATGACAGGAGAGCAGAGCACGGGGAGCGTGCCAGCAGTGGCCGCGCACTAGAGCTGGTCTGAGGAGCTGAAGGTGATGCGCACTTGGACCACCTGAGAGGGCGAGTTGCTTCGGGCTTGGGGAGCGTTGCGTTCACCTGGCGTGCGAACTGCTTGAATATGCAGTGGGACGCTGGGCCCTGCAAGCCGCCCAGGATGCAGGCGATGGCTCGTGGCTCCTGGAAGCCCCCAGCCCCCTCGTCCTGGTGGTGATCTTCGTTCCTTCTTGGCGGTGGAGGCAGTGGAGGCGGAGCTACATTGCCCTGAGGGCGCTCCTCACAATGCTGCTCCCTCCAAACGCCCTCACGAGGTTGGCCCTGCCAGCGGTCCTCCCGAGGCTGCTCACGCGACTCCTGACGGTGGTCGCATCTGTCCCAGCGTCCTCCACCTCGGCCACCTCCGCGGTCGTAGCCTCGATCATTGCACTCGGGGCGTCGACCGAGGCGCCCGTCATGGAGGGCCCTGAGCTCCTGGCAGTCGTTGGTGTCGTGGTTGTGCACGTTGTGGAAGACACAGAATGGTTGGTTGCTCTTGGATGACTCGGGGTGGTTGCAGCCGCGCTTCATCTCTGGTTTGGCCGCAAGCATGGTCGGCCCCTTGTGCTTCACGTCCTTGGCCTTGGCCTTCTTGTCGTTCGGGTCAGCATCGGGGAGCTCTAGGAGGGAGAGGCGCCCTTCCTCAGCCCTTGCGCACTTGTTCGCCATGTTGAACATCTCCAGGGCTATGCAAAGATCCTGTTGGATGGCGAGCTCCTCCTTCATCTTGACATCGCGGATGCCATCAGTGAATGCTGAGATGATGGCCTCATCCGACACCTTGGGAATCTTGAGGCGAACATTGTTGAAGCACTGGATATACTTCTGCAGGGTCTCTCCAGGTTGTTGCTTGATGCGACGTAGGTCACCCGCGGCCGGCGGACGGTCGTGAGTGCCCTGGAAGTTGGCGATGAAGCGGTCGTGCATCTCCTCCCATGAAGAGACCGACCCCTCGGGTAGGTTCAGGAGCCAAGAACACGCGCCATCCATGAGGTCCATTGGGAACAAGTTTGCCATGATGTTCTCATCGCCACTGGTCGCCTTGATGCTCAGCTCGTAGAGCTGTAATAACTCGGCAGGGTCGGTGGTTCCATCGTAGCGTGGGGGCGGGCCAGGCTTGAACTAGCTCGGCCAGATGATGTTGTGGAGCTCTAGGGTATACGCGCGGCATCCTGTTGTGGCCACTGGAGCCCGTCGAGGAGGAGGAACCTGGTCTTGGTGCATGCGCACCGCCACCTTCTGTGGTGGTACGCGGGCCTGGTGCGGGAGTGCTGGAAGTATGCGCGCTTCTCCTTGAGGTCGCTGCAGCACCTGGCAGCTCACATCCTCCCGAGCAGGCGTCGGGCGCGGTGGGTCGTGCCGTGGTGCCTGACGCCTTGGCCCATCGATGACGCCCTGGGCCGGAGGTGGTGGAGGAGCCCCGTGAGCCACGTCGCTCGCTGCAGGCAGCTGCTGAGGCAGCGAGCGGGCCGGAGCGGCGGAGCCCCCAGCCACGCTGACGAGCTCAGCAATCCGCTCAAGCCACTCCTTGTAGAAGTCGCTGACCGGGCGGTAGTGAAGGAGCTCCCGCGCAATGAGCAGAGCAGCCTGCGCGTCCGCCGGGCCGTGACACGCGTGGGAGGACGAAGCTGCTGGAGTCAGTGACGGAGTGGCGGTGCGCCCGTCGCGGCACACCGACGGGTGCAGCGATGAAGCTTGTTGCTCGTGGCCGGCAGGGCCCGTGGCGGCGTTGGCCACCAGAGACGGAGCATGACGAGCACAACCATCACCCGCCGGAGCTGTCTAAGCAACGCGAGCGGCGACTGCGGCCCGGCGCTCTGCACGAGCTCGGCGTGCGTCGGCCATGGAGGTCTCGGAGCGGCGGTGGATCGACCGGCGGAAGATAAGATCCAACGCACCCCTACCCGGCGTACCAAATGTCGGATTACGGGTTTCGCAAACCCTTGAGAGGTTCAAACTCTGGAGTGCATGCGGAGATCTCAACCTATCCAGCCTGCCTACTCGCGATCCTCCTAAGCCTAGCATGACAAGCTCGAAGAGACAAAGAGACACAACAGTTTATCCTGGTTTGGGCCACCTTGCGGTGTAATACCCTACTCTAGTGATATGGTGGATTGCCTCAGAGGGCTGAGGATGAACTAGTACAGTGGATGAACTATCCTCAGGAGGTGACGTGTTCTTGAGCTCAATAGAGCTGGTGAGGTTGTTGGGTGATAATGGATCCGATCCCCCTCTATGGTGGTGGCCAAGTCCTATTTATAGTGGCCTTGGTCCTCTTCCCAAA
This sequence comes from Triticum aestivum, assembly GCF_018294505.1. Lineage (NCBI taxonomy): Eukaryota > Viridiplantae > Streptophyta > Magnoliopsida > Poales > Poaceae > Triticum > Triticum aestivum. The sequence goes on along the minus strand of NC_057798.1, from coordinate 270,020,091 downwards.
TGTTGGCGGGAAGGGATCCCACAATATTCGGATTTGAAAGGGGACAAGTAGTACAGCTTATCCTGACAAAAGTAGTCTTCGCCTGCGAAAAGCCCCTAGTCATGACGCTGCGTTGGGCTCGGCGATGACCCCCGTCCTGTCGTCCTCGCGGTCTTGGTCTTGTGGCACCAGAATGGAAACCTTTGATTGATTCCTCAGGACACCGCGCATGTGGCTTGCCTCCCATGCACCGAAGAGGAAACCTGTGCTCTGCGCCCGCTGGCGCCCGCCTAGCCTTGGTCGTCATGGCTCACGTCAGCTGAGCCTCGTGAGGTGCACCTTGCATAGAACTGTCCGTCCCTTGGGAGCCAGCCTGAAGAGGCCGGTCCCCTCGGGGGTCTTGGCGTCGCCCACCTTGCGAGGCTTGGCCCCTCGCGAGGGTCACTACTAGGAAAAGGGTTATAGATAGGACTGATTCTAATAGCGCACCAGGTAAACAGTGCGCCACTACTATATACTAATGGCGCACTGGTTGCAGGTGCGCCATTTTTGTGGAAGACACTAATGGCACACCAGACTCACGGTGCGCCACTACTATTGATTTTTTTTCCCATTTTTCCATACAAACTAATGGCGCATGATGACAAAGTGCACCATTACTAGTTAGAACTAGTAATGGCGCACGGCCAAGACAGTGCGCCATTAGTATATATATATTTTTACTTTTTTGCAAACTACTAATGGCGCACCACCTGCAGGTGCGCCATTAGTACCCAGGGTTACTAATGGCGTATTATGTGGTGGTGCGCCATTAGTAACCTGGGACCAACAAGATATTTTGGACAGCCCACCTACCCACTCACTTTCCCCACTTCATTCTCTCCACCTCCTCCTCCAAGCTTGTCTCGGCTGCCTCCTCCTCCTCACCTCATTTCCACCATAGATTCATCAAAATTAAGTGGTGAAATTACCTTTTTTGATAGGTAAGTAAGGGGAAAGCTATCTTCATGATGTAGATCTACTTTTTTCTCCCTAGCTCGCTCCAACAACGTGCACATGCACTTTTTGTGGCCTAGCTAGATCTATGTATGTTTGTGGTGTTGCATGTGTTTGTGGTGTTGCATATATGTTTGTGTTTGAAGGTATCGTTATTTGAAATGCGATAGTTGTCAATATTTTGCCAGAATGTTTTGATTCATTTCCGTTTCGGCGAGAATTTTGGCACTATGCATTTTTTTGTCCTATTTTTAGGGAAGGTCATGCCAAATTTTTTCTTGGTTCTAAAATATCGTTTTGCTCTACCCCACAGGCGACCATGGTCCGCACGATGACTGAAGGCATCGTGAATAGGTTTTTGAGCTCTACGAAGGCCGAGATGCTTCAAAAGAACGAGACGGAGATAAGATGTCCGTGTCGAAGATGCAAGCTGAAGAGCCTTATTGCGGACATGGATTCCGGGCAGGTGTGGGACCACCTGCTCTTGCGTGGTTTCATGGATGGCTATCGGTGGCAAGGTGATGAAGATGACTATGAAGTCGTCCATGGGAGCCGGGCAAGAAATGAGGAAGGGCAACAAGACAAGTACCACCGCGGCGATGCTGTACACAGTCATCATGTAGAAGATGTCGTAAATGATGATGGGGAAGATCAAGACGAAGGGCATGATCATGAAGATGAAGATGCCGGCGCAGACGATGATGGAGGCTGGGTGCAGGACCCTCATATTCAAGAGCTGCTTCTCAAGCAGACGGATAACGCAAGAGCTGCCGCCCGAGAGAAAGCCAAGCTGGATCAACTAGAGATAGACGCGGTTACTCCATTGTATGAACGATGCAGGCCCGAGGATACCCACCTGAAGGTAACGCTCATGGCTCTAGAGATGAAGGTAAAACACAAAATGACCGACGCATGCTTCGACGAGAACATGTCATTCTGGCACGAACGTCTTCCCAAGGGGAACATGTGCCCGACCAGTTTCGAGGAGGCGACGAAAATCATGTGTCCTCTGGATTTACCGCACATGAAATACCATGTGTGCATGAACAATTGTATCATTTATCGGGACGAGCACGCGGAGTCTACCATATGTCCGGTGTGCGGCGTCACTCGATACAAGAAGAGGAAGAAAGCTCCTCGAAAATCGGTGTGGTACTTTCCGATCACTCCTCGTCTGCAGCGGTATTTCGTGGACCCTAAGGTAGCAAAGCTCCTGCGTTGGCACACGGCTAGGGAGGAGAAGAAGCGGGAAGATGACGGAAATGATCCGGAGATAAATAAAAAAGACAAGATGCTGAGTCACCCTAAGGAAGCGAGCCAGTGGCAAGCGTTGAACTTCGAATACCCAGAATTTGGGAAGGATCCAAGGAACATCGTGCTGGGCGCGAGCACCGATGGAGTCAATCCGTTTGGCAGCCAGAGAAGCACACATAGCACCTGGCCTGTGTTTGTGTGGATGTACAACCTTCCCCCCTGGTTGTGCATGAAGAGGAAGTACATTCACATGAGTATGCTAATTGAAGGGCCGAAACAACCAGGGAATGACATCAATCTGTATCTGGGGCTGCTGAAGGAGGAGCTAGACACGCTGTGGAAAACGCCAGCCAATACGTGGGACGCTGCAGAGAAAGAATATTTCCCTATGAGAGCCGCACTGCTCACGACGGTGCACGACTATCTCGGTTACGGATATCTCGCGGGGCAGGTAGTCCACGGATTTTCTGGATGCGTAAGGTGCATGGATGACACAACGTATCGCCAGCTAGATAGAGATCCCGGGTCTTCGAAAACCGTGTTCATGGGACATCGAAGGTGGCTTCGCGACGATGACCCGTGGAGGAAACGCAAGGATCTGTTCAATGGTGAAACTGAACCCCGAAAACGCCCGTGTACGAGGAGCAGCAAGGAAATAGACGAGCTGTTGAAAAATTGGAAAGACTGCCCACTGCTGGGAAAGAAGCAAAAGGCTCTAGAGCCGGGAAAGAAGTGAAAGGCGCCAGAGCCGCTACTGAAGGTATGGAAAACGAGGTCTGTTTTCTGGGACTTGCCGTACTAGAAGATCCACCGTGTGCCTCACAACCTTGATGTCATGCATATCACGAAGAACGTGTGCGAGAGTCTGCTTGGTACCCTGCTCAACATGCCAGAGAGGACCAAAGATGGGCCGAAAGCAAGGGCAGACTTGAAATCAATGGGCATCAGGCAGGAGCTTCACGCTAATGATGATGATGATGATGATGATGATGAGGCGAAGCAGGACATAGAAAGTCGTCGCAAAGGCAAAAAGGCCAAGAAGACCGGAAATGACTACCCTCCCGCGTGCTTCACTCTAAGTCAGGAGGAGATCGAGCAGTTTTTCACCTGCCTCCTAGGAGTAAAACTTCCTTACGGTTACGCGGGGAAGATAAGCAGATACCTAGACCCAGCGAAGCAGAAGTTCAGCGGGATGAAGTCTCACGACTGTCACGTGCTGATGACGCAAATACTTCCAGTTGCAATCCGTGGGATCATGGACACGCATGTCCGTGAAACACTATTTGGCCTATGCAACTTTTTCGACGTCATCTCTCAGAAGTCGATTGGCGTGAGGCAACTCAGAAGGCTACAGGAAGAGATCGTGGTGATACTATGCGAGCTTGAGATGTACTTCCCACCCGCATTCTTCGATGTTATGGTGCATCTGTTGGTCCATATCATGGAGGATATCATCCAACTCGGGCCGACGTTCCTGCACAGCATGATGCCGTTCGAAAGGATGAATGGTGTCATCAAAGGATACGTTTGCAACATGTCACGTCCAGAGGGAAGTATAGCCAGGGGCTTTCTGACCGAAGAGTGCATCTCCTACTGCACGAATTATCTAGGCATCGAGAACCCCGTTGGTCTGCCCGTCAACAGGCACCTCGGCAAGCTCGCTGGATGGGGTCACCGTGAGGGTCGCCGTGAAATGCATGTCGACTTCGAGGGTCGACTCGCCGACTTTGAAAGAGCAAACCTAGTTGCGCTACAACACATAGACGTGGTCGATCCTTGGGTGGTAGAGCACAAAACCTTTATTGAGAAGACGTACAATGACCAAGGCCAACAGAGGACGGACAGAGATATACTCAAAGAGCACAACTCATGTTTCACGCGTTGGTTCAAGCAGAAGCTTCTGTCGCACCCTTTACATGAAGATTCTTCCGCGGAAGAACAACTCATATTCGCCTTGTCACAGGGCGCCGAGCACAACCTGATGACCTATGAGGCGTACGATATCAACGCCTACACATTCTACACCAAGGACAAGGACATGAAGAGCGATGGTTATCAGAACTCCGGGGTAATGATGGAATCCTACACCGGTAAGGACAAGGACAGATACTACGGAAGGATCAGGAGATCTGGGAGATGAGCTACACTGGAGAGAAGGTGCCGATGTTCCGTGTCACATGGGCCAAGAGCGTCCTAAAAGAAGACCGATATTTCACCACCATCGTTATACCCGAAGCCAAATCCAAGACCGCGGGCGCAAACGTCACCGCGAAAAATGAGCCATGGGTACTGGCTTCCCAAGTGGACCAATGCTTCTTCATTACCGACCCGTCAAAGCCCAGTCGTGTTGTCGTGAGGAGAGGCAAAAGGAAGATCATCGGAATGGATGGAGTAGCCAATGAGCAAGACTTCGACAAGTACGGCGACCCGAAGATCGAACATGACGACGACGATGAAGTACCATCACACACCACAAGAAGAAGCAAGACCACCCTACCTATAGGACGTCCGTTCCACAGAAGAACTCCATTTGCGAAAAAGAAGGGCAAGAAGATTGTGAACAGATAGCTAGCTAAGATCGATTGTATTTAAATCATAGTCTTCATTTCTCGATTGTATTTCATGGGCACTTTTTGATATCATGAATATTTTTAAATTTCATGGGAACTTTTTGAATTCATGAGGACACTTGATCTCGATCCCTCTCCATCTCGATCTCGATCCCCGCACCCTCCCCCGCTCCACCGCCGCCGCCGATGATATTTTCAAGTAACAAATTTGAACATATTTTTTAAAAAATTATTACTGTTTTTATAAAAAAATATTACTATTATGATTTAAACAAGTTTGAACATATTTAAATACAAATAAATATAAAAAACAGCATTTAAAATGCATAAAAAAAATATTGGGGAGCCTGGGAATCGAACCCAGGACCTCCTGGTGTGTGTGCTGCATGCTGACCAATCGGGCTAGTGGGTGGGTTCTGTTGTAGATAGGGTTAGGTTATAGATATGGTTAGTGGGATAGATTAAAACAAAATTCTAATGGCGCACCGAGGGGAGGTGCGCCATTAGAATAGTCATACTTATGGTGCACGACTGGACGGTGCGCCATTAGAACCCTCCCCCTAGCTATCCTCCCTCTCTCTCGCCAGATCCCCTTCGACCCTCTCTCCCTCGCCACCAGATCCACCCGCGCGCTGCCCCGACCCACGACACCGCCGCCCCGACCCTCACCGGACTCCACCCCCGCCGCCCCCGCGCCCCCGCACCCCCACCCCCGCCGCCCTGACCCTCGCCGAACTCCTCCTTGCCGTCTGCGCCTTCTTCCACATCCTCCAGGCCACCGCCGCCCCAGCCGCCAAGACACCAACCACCTCCTCGGACGGGGCGCTCTTCCTCGCGCTCTCCTCACCAACCATGACGCCGGCCACCTGCTCCTCACCAACCACGATGTCGGCCACCTGCTCCGTCGTCTCCGGCAGAGGCTACTCCACCTAGCTGCAGCACTCGTGCGCTTGGCGGCTAGGGTTTGCCTCCAGCCTCTCCCCTCGCCCATCAACGAGAGGAGCATCCGGTGCCCCCGCCCTCGAGTTCGTCGACGGCGCCGTCCTCCAGCCGCAGCCGCCGCAGGTACAGAGCCCCCTGTGATCTCCATCTTTTAGATGTTATAGTGTACAGGAGCAACTTTGCACCAATGCATGATTCTAGTTAAAGTGCCAAACATTCTTAAACAAATGAATTTTTCAGATGTTATAGTGTACAGGAGCAACTTTGCACCAATGCATGATTCTAGTTAAAGTGCCGAACATTCTTAAACAAATGAATTTTTTTGCAATTTGACATGATTACTTTGATCTTCTACATGCTTCAGTCTCATTGTAGATTGAATTTGTTCATGCCATACATCTGTGTTGTGCTTCATAGGCAGCAACAGTCGTTCTTATCGATATATGGCCCGTTGATAAAACTGCATTCATATAGATTAGCCCGTTGTGTAGAGAGAGAAGAGTGGGTTTCAGTTTGCTCTGGGCAGTGATGTGCACTGGAGTAGCCCTGTTGACATAGCTCATAGCAGTAGGTATTTCAAAATATATGGAGTAATGCATAAATTTGTACTCTAGCAAGTTTACTCCAGTACTCAGTTTAAAATTCAGTTTACTGTTAAATGACAGTAATTCAGTTTACTGTTAAATTTCAGTTTCACAGGCTAGTTTCCAACAAACAAAGCCTATGCTTATGAAGAATAAATCAGTTGAAATGAGATACTGATCCTTTTTTACTTTGTTTGTTCAGATTGTTGGAAATTTTAAGCTCTCAATCACTGAAGGCCATTGTAGTTCTTTGAATTCAACCATTTAGGTGAGCTACAACTAGGAGGATTTTGGAGTAGTACTCTGAAACTGTTGCTGTTAGAACATGTTGTTACTTGCTGTCAGTTAACTGAATCAGTACAAAACTCTTCTATGGAGTTAACCAAAGATCAGCAAGCAAATCAAAATCTGCAACACATTTTCTTCAGTCCCTAACTGACAACACAATTTCTTCAGTCTAGTGATGCAGCAATTTCTTCAGTCTAGTGTAAATGTAACTGACTACTGGTCAAATACTCTAGTGTATTTAGTGTAAATCTAGTCTGAAACTAGTAGAGCTCTTGGTGATTTGCAAATTCAGTTTAAATAAAAATTTGGTACATGACTACTGATCATGTATGAAAGATCTTGCTACTGGATGAGCACAAGAACTACTCAATAGATAATTGATTTTGTAGAACAAGTCTTGTTGCCAGTCTTGAACCAATAGATAATCTTAATTGAAATTTGACCATGTCTTGTTGCCAGCCCTAATGAAAAAAGCAACTGAATTTCCAACAACCTGCTAGGTAGAACAATCCATTTCCAACAACCTGCTAGGTAGAACAATCCATTACTACATGATTGCAACTGAATTGTCAACTCTATGTACTATGTATGCTGTGGCATGTGGTGTGGTCCGAGTGATCAGGTTTCAAGTGATTTTGAATTTTTATGATTTTTATGCACATATAGATGTGTATGATGATCCTCCTTTCCTGCAGTAGTATAACTAGGATATATACCAAAAAAGATTGTTATATTCCTCCCTGGTACAATAAATAATAAACTAAAATAGTTCCTGGTACAAAAAGAATAAACTATACATAGTTAATTTCTTCATCTTTGAATTGTTTCAGAAATTGGTATGACCAAAGATGCTATTGTATATAAATGGGCTGCTGTAGAACTGTTCTTCATCTTTACAGTGCTGTTGTATAGAAATATGCTGAATTTTCTGCTCTAATTGTTGCTCAAAGAAATTTAGCAAAAAAATGGGGTCCTGGGAGACGCCGCTGCTGCTTGAGGACCTTGAGAGGCCCTTCGTGTCGTGATGATTTTGCAGGTACCCCGAGAGGCCCTTGAGTTTGCCGGAATGTCTATTAACTTCCGTTCCGGCAAATTCGGGTACTCCATATGTCCTATTTTCAGCAAAGGTCATGCTGAAATTTTCCGTGAATTTTAGCATGACTTTGCTAAAAATCGTACATATGAGGTACTTGCTACTAATGCATGGGCCGGGGTATCTTAGTACTTAATTAAGTAGGATCAACTACCCCTTTACTCTTGCTGTATTAACCATAGGTGGAAATAGAGCCAAGTGATTAGTGCCAAGTGATTAGGCCCAACCTAGGGTGCCTCGGCATCGATAAACCCTAAATGATGAAAACTTAACTTGGCTGCCCCGGATGCCTCGGTGTCGATGAGAACCTAAATGATGTACGCTTAGGCTTTTAGGGTGCCTCGGCGTCAACAAACCCTAAATGATGAAAGCTTAGGCTTTTAGGGTGCCTCGGTGTCGACAAACCCTAAATGATGAGACCATGATCTTGTTTCTTGACAATAACCAACTTTTTGACCAAACTTTTTTCCTATTTAGAGCGAAACATGGCCCACAACGATGAGGCCGGTGGTTTGGGCGGCAAGAAATTCTGGGAGCTATCCCAGGAGATGGAGGAACAACCTCACCGCTATGAGGACGCCGCGGAAGACACCGATCCTGATTACACAACCCCTAGTGGCGTCGGGGATGACACCACTGATGGTGCCGCCGAGGATGCCACCACTGATGATGGCGGCGCACACACAGATGGCAGCCAATCGAAGAAGCAAAGGAAGGACCGGCGTCCAAATGCGCTCCACACCGTCAAGGAGGAATTCACTCAAGTGGACTCCGACGGGCATCCAACGGAGCCCAAACATATAGTCAAGGGGTACTCGGTTCGGCTCGGGTGCATTCTCCGGAGCACCGTCTCGATCAACACCGAGAACCTTAGGCATAAGGACCGAGGGAATTTGCGCAACCTCCTCTTCACAAAGCTACACGAACGATACAAGTTCCCCGCCAAATTTGAAAACACACGCCTCTCAGGGAATAAAGTGAACAGTGCCGCCCTCACGAAGATGAGCACGGCCCTGTCTACTTGGAGAAGCGCGGTGAAGAAAATGATTGATAAACGTGATAGTTATGAGAAGATCAAGGCGAAATATCCTTTGATGAGCGAAGATGAGTACAAGGAGTTCAAGATCAAGTGCTCGAGCAATGCAACCTCCGAATCAAGTCAGTGGGGGAAAGAAATGCGGGAGTTGAACTTAGGGGAACACAAACTCGGTCCCGGCGGTTACAGAGTGGCGGAGCCTATATGGGACAACGAGGACGCGGAGCGTGCCGAGCAAGGCCTACCGCCCCACTTCGAGAAATACAGCGGTAACAAGCAGACCAGGAACTATGTCAGGGCCCGGTACAAGGAGGACCCGATAACAAAGGAGCTTACCACGGATCCGAAGACCAGGGCGCTTGAGCTTGTTCTGGTAAGGAATACACCCCCGCGTAATTAGCTCCGTATGTTTGCACTCTAATTAATCCCCAATATTTCTAAATGGTTCACGTTCCTTTCGCAGGAAACTGAAAGCAGTAGCATGGGGTCGTCTCAAAGCTCCCCTTTCGACACCCCTTTAAATAGGGCGTTGAACATAATGAAAAGCAAGGATAAGCTCACTAAGCCGACGTCAGCTGGTCGTGTGGCCGGCAAAGGCTTGTCCACAAAATGGGGGTCATACTATACCGCTGGTGTGCGGAAGGAGAAAAAGGCCAGCTCGGAAAGCCAGACGCGCGAGGTTGAAGCACTCAAGGCACAAGTGGCGCGGATTCCGGAGCTTGTCCAAGAGCAAGTGGAACAACAACTGGGAACGAAGCTCAACGCCATGGTGCCTACGTTGATTCATGGGCTGACGACGTGGATTGCAGGCGGCCAACAGGGGCCTCCCCCGGTTCCCAGCTTCACGGGCAGCAATTCGCGCAGCGCGCAGGCGGCGCCATTGGTGTCTCCGGCGGTGCCATTGGTGTCTCCGGTGGCGGCGCCATTGGTGTCTCCGGCGGAGGCGGTATTCGTGTCTCCGGCACCGGCACGGGCATTGGAGCTTAATGCACCCGGGTGTACGTCGGCCGGCACCTCGCCCGTAAGCGCCCCCTCCTTCAGTTGCACGCCCACCGTTGGCGGTGCCTCGACATTAGCCGAGCTCGACGACATCACAGTAACTAAGCCTCTCGGCCGATGACTTCATCTCATTGCCTTTGATTGGGCATCCCTGACGCCCTGTACATGTTTTCGCAGGGCACCGCCGACGTTCCTTGCACTCTTCTGCACTTCGTGGGCGCTGAGTTGGTCGATGTCGCCAAGGGCAGAATCGTTCAACCGGGCAACCGCCGACGTTCCTTGCACTCTTCTGCACTTCGTGGGCGCCGAGTTGGTCGATGTCGCCAAGGGCAGAATCGTTCAACCGGGCAACCGCATGTTCCATGGTAATCCGATGCCACCCACAGTGTATAGGGTTGAAGTGGTTCGGGTGCTGCCAGGCTGCGACGAGCTGTTACCTCCGGTTCGACCCGTTGGGGCTGACGAAGAAGATGAGATGACCCTCAGCGCCTGTGTAAACTGGACGCTGCTTTGGCCGAAGAGCCAGATTCGTTTGGGGGCGGGGGACACCACCCCACAGACAAGACCGCCAGTCGTGCCGGCGCCAAGCCATGGCAAGAACGCCGCAACGCTACCGGACCTGCCGGGCATCCCTATGTCGGACATCCCTATGGCACAGGATCCGGACAGCCCTATGGCACAGGATCCGGACGATGACAACAACGACGACGGTACATTTACCAAAGTCGATAAGTACTTTGCCTAACATGGGTACGCTGACGAGTTCTGCGGGCCTCTTTCTCAAGAACCCAACCAAGACGACCGCAATCTAGCTGGTACGACGGAGAAATCCAATTGCACTAGGTGTCGTCTGGCGTTCAGTTCTCAGGAGACGCCTCCAGCTCCCGCCTTCACTGAGCCTCAGATAGCTGAGGTGCGAAATATTATCAGCCCCAACACACTCAAGAAGGCGGTCTGTGAGCAGAACTCGGTCCCATTACAGGAGATCAAGAAGAAGGGACGGAAACGAAAGACTAACAAGGGCGCCGGTGCGAGCCAGCCGGCACCATGTTCGATCCGTGCTCAGGACGGGCCACCTTCACCTAAGGATATCTCGAGGAGGGTGCATGTGGCGGGTAGGGCGATGCTACCACCAAATATGCTGAATGCTGCAACCGGTGCTATGCGGAGTCTGCACGACAGTGTTCTTTGTTTGGAGAAGCGGCATCTCAGAGAGAAGGATGTGGCATACCCGGTTTTCGTGGCCAAGGTGCCAGAGGGCAAGGGCTTTGTGGATGGCGACATTGGGGGTACGATCGTCCTGCGGTTTTATGACATCTTTGCTATGTTTAACCTTCATCCGCTGCACTATACCTTCGTTCGGCTATTTTCGCTGAGTATGGAGATGCAGATCATTAGAGACAAGACCCCGGACATCATGATAGTCGACCCCTTCTACATGTGTGCCAAGCACTTGAGCAGTGTTGGGGACCGCCAAGTTGCGAGTTCACACCTCGAAGGCGTCATTCTGGCAAACCCAGATAAGGATAACTTCCTTGTGGCTTACTTTCCCGAGTAATTCATCGCTTAACCGCCCCGTAACATATGATTTCTTAGATTTCGATCGTTCTTTTTTTTCTAACATTCCGTGTTCTGTGCAGTGACACACATTGCACACTCATCCTCTTAAGCCAGAAATATTCCATGGCCACGTATTTCGACCCGAACCATAACTCCAAGATAGACTACACAAATGTCAAGAAAGTTCTTGATGATGTTCTCCCCGGCTATGCCAAATCTGGAGGCACCTTCACCAGGGCGTTTCATAAGTACGGCAAGCACATGTTCTCACACAATACGAAGTTCTGCTGCGTCAAGCAGCCGCCTGGCAGTCAGAAGGATGCCTACTACGCCCTCCATCACATGCGGGCGATCGTAAGGGACTATCATCAACTTCTGCTACCAGATAATCTCAAAGGTTGGGCCGCGAACTTGTCGGCAATCCAGGACGCGGACCTCGGACAAGAATTCTTTCGCATCCAGTCGGACTTTGCGGACATCATCCATCAAGATGTCCTTCATACCTCGGGGCAGTTCTACCTCAGATATCAACCGTCCAACAATGAGATAGATGGAATGCTACAAATGCAGGGTGACAACGACCGTGATTTCATGACCATCACGACAGACGGCGGCTTCATCCACGCTCCTGTCCGCTGAGTCAAGTCGAAAGTAGTGATGTGTAGTTCTGAAACATTGATTGGCTCATGTTGTAATTAAACTTTCATGAATTCGTATGTCTCTTTGTTTTGGACAGTCGTTCAACTTAGATGTAATCGATGCTATTTATTAGTAGGACCATGAATCGTGCTATTAATGTCTTGCTTTTCTCTTCCGATCCTTTTGTTGCATACTTACATATTGCTTATGTATTGTCTGTTGTTTGGCTTGTGCATAGAGATGCCGTCGTACATCGTGTACAAGGGTAAGGTTCCCGGAGTCTACGACGACTAGGAGGAGTGTCAGAGACAGGTTCACCGTTTTAGCGGTAACAGTTACAAAGGGTACACCACTAGGGCGGAGGCTGAATCTAGATATGCCCGCTATCTAGCGGGAGAGAGGAGGGAGCATTGGAGGAACCGGATGAAGACCAGTTTGATCGCGATGATGCTCATCGTGATGACCACAACTCTCTTTTATGTGATGGTAGTTTAGATGATCGATATCGACTTGTAATGTGAAGACAAACTCGATACTCGCGGTCTTGAGACTTGTAATGTTTTATCTTTGTTCAGTCTTTTGAATTCGGAGAATAATATGATGAATTGTATTCGGAGACTAATCTTCATTTGTATTCGATGAATCTGTTGTTGATGTGTGCTGCTGTCTATATTCTGTCCAATAATATATTTTGTAACCTGTGCAAAAATCAGAAAAGCAAAAAAAACCAAATATTCATACTAATGGTGCATCAAGGCAGAGTGCGCCATTAGTATGCCAAAGGATACTAATGGCGCATCAAGGCAGAGTGCGCCATTAGTGTGACAAAGCACATGGTTACATATGGCCCCCGGGGAGGCATACTAATGGCGCATGGAGTTACATACTAATGGCGCACTGCCAGGTGCGCCATTAGTATACCAGATACTAATGGCACACCAGTGGTGCGCCATTAGTAAAAAATTCTAATGGCATGATACTAATGGCGCACCGGTAGTGCGCCATTAGTAGGCAAAACCGGTGCGCCATTAGTAGGCCTTTTCCTAGTAGTGGGTCTCGAGCTGTTTATGCTAAAGCTGCGCCGTACTAGGCCGTCGATGGAGCCACGTGGTGGGCCGCAGGCAGGCAAGGCTGGATACCCCCATATCCAGAACGCCGACAGTCTTCATCTTACACATGTAGGGTGTGGTAAAAATTTGAGACCGTTACGGCAAAAACTTGCTGCACCTCGTGTATATACTGAGGACTCTCCGACAAAGTATCAGACTTTCGAATGGAAACCGCCGCCTACCACGCAAAACTCCATTTTTCTAACTCATTTAAAATTCAAACTTTTGATGTGACTAACACACATCATTTGAATTCTCATGCTCAATTTGAGAACTATTTGAGTTCGTTTGCTATTTCGAAGTATACCTGGTTTTCTTGCCACTAAAGAGGACAAAACGCTCTTCGGCAAGAAATAGCATTCAAATGAGTTCTGAAAGGGATGAAACTTTTCATGGTACCTTCCTCTCACCCATGTAGGCTTGTGGTGGGATCAACGGGCGCTCCCGCCACTATTCTTATTAGTCTGCGAGCAAATTTGGAAGAGTTTATAAGTGGCAGGTTTTATATTTTGCATGTCACTTTTGTTGGACATGTAGTGGTGGGCTCTAATTTCTACGCGCCACTAGAACTTTTCCAAAATTGTTGTGGCGGGTTTTTGTTGGAACGGATGACCCACAAGTATAGGGGATCAATCATACTCCTTTCGATAAGTAAGAGTGTAGAACCCAACAAGGAGAAGAAGGAATTGATAAGTGGTTTTAGTAAGGTATTTTGTGCAAGTGTTGTAAAGTAGTAGTAACAGATAGTTTCTAGCAAGATAATTCTTAAGTAACCAAAGTAACAAGGTGCAGAAAGGTGGCCCAATCCTTATATTGCAAAGGACAAGCTGGAAGTGTTTCTTATATTAATGAAAGCATTCTCGATGACACATGAGAATTTCGTCTAGTCGTGTTCATCATGTTTAGTTGATTCGCGTTCACTACTTTGATAAGTTGTTATGTGGGTGGACCGGTGCTAGGGTGTTTTTCTTACTTGAGAAAACAACCCAGTTATGATTACCCCCTCTCTCAAGCATCCGCAATACGAAACAAGAATTAAGATAAATCTAACCGTAGCATGAAACATATGGAAGTAAATCAGCCCCTTACGAAATAGCGCATAAACTAGGGTTTAAGCTTCTGCCACTCTCGCAACCCATCATCTAGTTACTACTCCACAATGCCTTCCACTAGGCTCAAGCACGGTAATGTGTCATGTAGTCGAGGTTCACACAAAACCACTAGAGAAAGAACAACATACACATCATCAAAATATTGAACGAATGCCAACTTCACATGATTACTGATAACAATACTTCTCCCATGTCCTCAAGAACCAGCGGAACTACTAACAAATAATATTAATGTTCATGATCAGAGGAGAATAATATATGATTAACAATCTGAACATATGATCTTTGATACGTCCATTTTGCATCATGCTTTTATATCGATATTTATTGCATTATGGGCTGCTATTACACGTTATGTCACAATACTTATGCCTATTTTCTCTTATTTTACAAGGTTTACATGAAGAGGGAGAATGCCGGTAGCTGGGATTCTGGGCTGGAAAAGAAGCAAATATTAGAGACCTATTCTGCACAGCTCCAAAAGTCCTAAAACTCCAGGAAAGTCATTTTTGGAATTATTAAAAAATATTGAGCGGAAGAAGTTCCATAGGGGGCCACCCACCATCCACAAGGGTGGGGGCGCGCCCCCTGCCTCGTGGGCCCCCTGGCAGCCTTCACGTCACCATCTTCTACTATATGAAGGCTTTTACCCTAAAAAAATCATAAGCAAGCTTACGGGACAAAACTCTGCTGCCATGAGGCGGAACCTTGGTGGAACCAATCTAGGGCTCCAGCGGAGCTGTTCTGCAGGGGAAACTTCCCTCCGGGAGCGGGAAATCATCACCATTGTCATCACCAATGATCCTCTCATCGGGAGGGGGTCAATCTCCATCAACATCTTCACCAGCACCATCTCTTCTCAAACCCTAGTTCATCTCTTGTATCCAATCTTTGTACCAAAACCTCAGATTGGTACATGTGGGTTGCTAGTAGTGTTGATTACTCCATGTAGTTGATGCTAGTTGGTTTATTTGGTGGAATATCATATGTTCAGATCCTTAATGCATATTAATACCCCTCTGATTATGAACATGAATATGCTTTGTGACTAGTTACGTTTGTTCCTGAGGACATGGGAGAAGTCTTGCTATTAGTAGTCATGTGAATTTGGTATTCGTTCGATATTTTGATGAGATGTATGTTGTCTCTCCTCTAGTGGTGTTATGTGAACGTAGACTACATGACACTTCACCATTGTTTGGGCCTAGAGGAAGGCATTGGGAAGTAATAAGTAGATGATGCGTTGCTAGAGTGACAGAATCTTAAACCCTAGTTTATGTGTTACTTCGTAAGGGGCTGATTTGGATCCACATGTTTCATGCTATGGTTAGGTTTACCTTAATACTTCTTTTGTAGTTGCGGATGCTTGCAATAGGGGTTAATAATAAGTGGGATGCTTGTCCAAGAAAGGGCAGTACCCAAGCACTGATCCGCCCACATTTCAAATTATCAAAGTAACGAATGTGAATCATATGAGTGTGATGAAAACTAGCTTGACGATATTCCCATGAGTCCTCGGGAGCGCTTTTCTCTATATAAGAACTTTTCCAGCCTTGTCCTTTGCTACAAAAAGGATTGGGCCACCTTGATGCACCTTATTTACTTTCATTGCTTGTTACACGTTACAAATTACCTTATCACAAAACTATCTGTTACCGATAATTTCAATGCTTGCAGAGAATACCTTACTGAAAACCGCTTGTCATTTTCTTCTGCTCCTTGTTGGGTTCGACACTCTTACTTATGGAAAGGACTATGATAGATCCCCTACACTTGTGGGTCATCAAGACTCTTTTCTGGCGCCGTTGCCAGGGAGTGAAGCGCCTTTGGTAAGTGGAACTTGGTAAGGAAAAAATTATATAGTGTGCTGAAATTTACTGTCACTTGTTACTATGGAACATAATTCTTTGAGGGGCTTGTTTGGGGTATCTTCACCCCGACCAGTAGAGCAAAGAGTTGCTTCTCAACCTACTGAACCTACTGAAAATGATTACTTTGAAATTCCTTCGGGTATGATAGAGAAACTGCTAGCTAATCCCTTTACAGGAGATGGAACATTGCATCCTGATTTGCACCTAATCTATGTGGATGAAGTTTGTGGATTATTTAAGCTTGCAGGTATGCCCGATGATTTGTCAAGAAGAAGGTCTTTGCTTTATCTTTGAAGGGGGATGCATTGACATGGTTTAGGCTATGTGATGACATGGGATCATGGAACTACAAATGATTGAAATTGGAATTTCATCAGAAGTTTTATCCTATGCATCTTGTTCATCGTGATCGTAATTATATATATATATATATATATTGGCCTCGTGAAGGAGAAAGCATCTCTCAATCTTGGGGGAGGCTTAAATCAATGTTATATTCATGCCCCAATCATGAGCTCTCAAGAGAAATGATTGTACAAAAAATTTATGCTCAACTTTCTCTCAACAATCGCTCCATGCTCGATACTTCTTGTGCTGGGTCTTTTATGATGAAGACTATTGAATTCAGATGGTATTTATTGGAAAGAATTTAATGCAACTCTGAAGATTGGGATCTCAACGAAGGTAAGGAGTCTGGTATGACACCTATGTTTGATTGTGTTAAATCTTTTATGGATACCGATGCTTTTCATGGATTTAGCACTAAATATAGACTTGACTCTGAGATATTAGCTTCTTTCTGTGAATCATTTGCTACTCATGTTGACCTCCCTAAGGAGAAGTGGTTTAAATATAATCCTCCCACTGAAGTAAAATTAGTTGCACCTATTAAAGTTTAAGAAAAGACTATCACTTATAATGATCCTATTGGTCCTACTACTTATGTTGAGAAACCACCTTTCCCTGTTAGGATAAAGGATCGTGCTAAAACTTCAACTGTGGTTCGTAAGAGTAATACTAGAACACCAACACCACCTGAGCAAATAAAATTTGAACCTAGTATTGCTATGGTTAAAGATCTCTTGGCTGATAATATTGATGGGTATGTTATTTACTTCTGTGATGAAGCTGCTAGAATTGCTAGACCTGATTCTAAAAATAAACATAGACCTGTTGTAGGCATGCCTGTTATTTCTATTAAAATAAGAGATCATTGTTATCATGGCTTATGTGATATGGGTGCTAGTGCTAGTGCAATACCTCATTCATTATACAAATAAATTATGCATGATATTGCATCTGCTGAGATAGAAGAAATTGATGTTACAATTAAGCTTGCCAACAGAGATACTATTTCACCAGTTGGGATTGTTAGAGATGTTGAAGACTTGTGTGGGAAAGTTAAATATCCTGCTGATTTTCTTGTTCTTGGCTCCCCACAAGATGACTTTTTTCCCATTATATTTGGTAGACCCTTCTTGAATACTGTTAATGCTAGGATAGATTGCGAAAAGGATGTTGTTACTATTGGATTGGGGGATATGTCTCATGAGTTTAATTTTGCTAAGTTTCATAGACAACCTCATGATAAAGAATTGCCTAGTAAGGATGAAATTATTGGTCTTGCTTCTATTGACGTACCTCCTGATGATCCTTTAGAACAATATTTGCTAGACCATGAAAATGATATGTTTATGAATGAAAGAAGGGAGATAGATGAAGTATTCTTTAAACAGAGACCTATTTTGAAACACAACTTGCCTGTTGAAATCCTAGGGGATCCTCCACCACCCAAGGGTGATCCCGTGTTTGAGCTTAAACCACAATCTGATACTCTTAAATATGCTTATCTTGATGAAAAGAAGATATATCCTGTTATTATTAGTGCTAACCTTTCAGAGCAGGAAGAGGGGAGATTATTGAAAACTCTGAAGAAGCACTGTGCTACTATACTCTTGATGATCTTAAGGGCATTAGTCCCACTCTATGCCAACACAAAATAAAATTAGAGAAAGACGCTAAACCAGTTATTGATCACCAACGACGTTTAAATCCTAAGATGAAAGAAGTGGTAAGAAAACAAATACTAAAGCTCTTGGAGGCAGGTATGATTTATCCCATTGCTGATAGTGACTAGATAAGTCATGTCCATTGTGTCCCTAAGAAGGGAGGTATTACTATAGTTTCTAATGATAAATACGAATTGATCCCACAAAGAATTGTTACAGGTTATAGGATGGTAATTGATTTATGCAAATTAAATAAAGCTACTAAAAAAGATCATTACCCCTTACCTTTTATTGATCAAATGCTAGAAAGATTATCCAAACATACACGTTTTTGCTTTCTAGATGGTTACTTTGGTTTCTCACAAATACCTATGTCAACAGAGGATCAAGAAAAGACCACTTTTACTTTCCCTTTCGGTACTTTTGCTTATAAACATATGCCTTTTGGTTTATGTAATGCACCTGCTACCTTTCAAAGATGCATGATGGCTATATTCTCTGACTTTTGTGAAAAGACTGTTGACGTTTTCATCGATGATTTCTCTGTTTATGGATCTTCTTTTGATGATTGCTTGAGCAACCTTGAACGAGTTGTGCAGAGATGGGAAGATACTAGTCTTGTCTTGAATTGGGAGAAGTGCCACTTTATGGTTAATGAAGGCATTGTCTTGGGCATAAAATCTCTGAAAGATGTATTGAAGTTGATAAAGCTAAAGTTGATTCTATTGAAAAGATGTCGTGTCCCAAGGACATCAAAGGTATAAGAAGTTTCCTTGGTCATGCCGGTTTTTATAGGAGGTTCATTAAGGACTTCTCCAAAATTTCTAGGCCTCTGACTAGTCTCTTACAAAAAGATATTCTTTTTTCTTCGATGATGATTGTGTAGAAGCATTTGAAATACTTAAGAAAGCTTTGATTTCCGCACCTATTGTTCAGCCACCTGATTGGAATTTACCCTTTGAAATTATGTGTGATTCTAGCGATTATGTTGTAGGTGTTGTTCTAGGACAAAGAGTTGATAAGAAACTAAATGTTATTCAATATGCTAGTAAAACTCTAGACAGTGCCCAGAGAAATTATGCTACTACTGAAAAAAAAATCTTAGCGGTTGTATTTGCTTGTGATAAGTTCAGACCTTATATTGTTGATTCTAAAGTAACTGTTGACATTGATCATGCTGTTATTAAATATCTTATGGAAAAGAATGATGCTAAACCTAGACTTATTAGATGGGTTCTCTTGCTACAAGAATTTGATTTTCATATTATTGATAGAAAGGGAGCTGAGAACCCCATTGCAGACAACTTGTCTAGGTTAGAGAATGTCCTTGATGACCCACTACCTATTAATGATAGCTTTCTTGATGAACAATTAGCTGTCATAAATGCTTCTCATACTGCTCCATGGTATGCGGATTATGCTAATTACATTGTTGCTCAATTCATACCACCTAGTTTCACATACCAGCAAAAGAAAAAGTTCTTTTATGATTTAAGACATTTACTTTTAAGGATGACCCACACCTTTAAAAAGGAGTAGATGGTGTTATTACACGTTGTGTACCTGAGAATGAACAAGAATAGATCCTACGCAAGTGTCACTCTGAGGCATATGGAGGACACCACGCTGGAGATAGAACTGCACACAAGGTATTACAATCCGGTTTTTATTGGCCTACTCTATTCAAAGATGCCTGTAAGTTTGTCTTGTCTTGTGATGAATGTCAAAGAATTGGTAATATTAGTAGACGCCTAGAAATGCCTATGAATTATTCTCTTGTTATTAAACCATTTGATGTTTGGGGATTTGATTATATGGGACCGCTTCCTTCCTCTAATGGGTATACACATATTTTAGTTGCTGTTGATTACGTTAATAAGTGGGTAGAAGCTATTCCAACTAGTAGTGTTGATCATAACACCTCTATTAAGATGCTTCAAGAGTTATTTTTTCGAGGTTTGGAGTCCCTAGATACCTAATGAGTGATGGTGGTTCACATTTTATTCATGGTGCTTTTCGTAAAATGCTTGCTAAGTATGATGTTAATCACAGAATTGCATCTCCATATCACCCAGAGTCTAGTAGTCAAGTAGAACTGAGAAATAGAGAGCTCAAGTTAATTTTGCAAAAGATTGTTAATAAATCTAGAAAAAAATGGTCCAAGAAACTTGATGATGCATTATGGGCCTATAGAATTGCATATAAAAATCCTATGGCTATGTCTCCATATAAAATGGTTTATGGAAAAGCATGTCACTTACCTCTCGAACTAGAACATAAGGCATATTGGGCCATTAAAGAGCTCAATTATGATTTCAAACTTGCCGGTGAGAAGAGGTTATTTGACATTAGCTCACTTGATGAATGGAGAACCCAAGCCTATGAGAATGCCAAACTGTTTAAAGAAAAAGTTAAAAGATGGCATGACAAAAGGATACAGAAGCGTGAGTTTAATGTAGGTGATTATGTGTTGCTATACAACTCTCGCTTAAGATTTTTTGTAGGAAAACTTCTCTCTAAATGGGAAGGCCCTTACGTTATCGAGGAGGTCTATCGTTCCGGCGCCATAAAAATCAACAACTTCGAATCCACAAGTCTGAAGGTGATGAACGGTCAAAGAATAAAATATTATATCTCAAGTAATCCTATAAATGTTGAAACTAATGTATTGAAACTGTAACCCCGGAGGAATACATAAGGGACACTTTCCTGAACGTTTCAGACTCCGAAAAGGAATAGGTATGTGGTACGGTAACTGAACCGACTCCAAAACAATTCTAATAGCATTTTTTCTCTGTTTGGGAATATTTAAGAAAATGGGAAAATAAGAAGTAGTCCGGGAAGGAAACGAGGCGTCCACAAGGGTGGAGGGCGCGCCCTACCCCCTGGGCACACCCCCTGCCTCGTGGGCACCTCGGGTGCTCTCTGGACTCCGTTTTCTTGCACGATATTTCTTTTGGTCGGTAAAAATTCATTATATAATCTCCCGAAGGTTTTAACCACCGTATCACACAAATATCCTCTGTCTTTGTTTCGAGCTTTTTTCTGTCAGATTTGTCAATACCAGGCATCATGTCGTCACCCTCATCCAAAAATGAAGGTAACGATGCTTAGCTAATGAAGATGGAGCTGAAGAGAGAAGAACCCGGGGAGATCAACAAGGATGATAGGAACAAGAAGGCCATGGAGGAACAAACTCCGGCGGGAGAAAAACAAGACATCCAACCTCTTCCCGACCTCTTTACCCCAACTGAGATTGAGGCTGCCAACATGATTGAGTTAGCTCGCATACAAAACGAGTATCTCACACGTGAAAATATTTTGTTGAAGGATCATATCGTCGCACTCAAGGGCATTATCCGCAAACTGGAGGAGCTTTTACGCTCGATGTGCGACTATCCACCATCAAGAACTCCACCTTCTTCACCAGCAAAGGAGACATTATCACATGGGTATGGGCACTCCCCTTGGCAACTGCCAAGCTTGGGGGAGGTGCCCCGGTATCGTATCACCATCACACTCCTATCTTTACTGTTTTTCTTAGTTCGATCCTTTTAGTATTATCTTGATCTAGTAGAATAAAGTTTATGGTATGATTTAGTTTTGAGTTTTGCCTTATGATCCCTCTATGTAATCGAGTCCGTGAGATATATATAATAAAGATTAGTGTTGAGTCAAGGGCTTTGCTATCTTGCTATGATCATGATGGAATAAAAGAATAAAAAGAAATAAATAGATTATATTGATCTTATGGGGAGTAATGACTTCACATAAAGAGTATGATGAATAAAAGTTGTTGAGAGTTGGCAAACATAGTTTGGGTCATCGTTGCAATTAACAGGAAGTATAAAGAAAGAGAGGTTCTCACATATAAATATACTATCTTGGACATCTTTTATGATTGTGAGCACTCATTAAAATATGACATGTTAAAGAGTTGACGTTGGACAAGGAAGACAACGTAATGAGTTATGTTCTCTTATATTCAAAATAAAGTATATTGTCATGGATCATCCAACATGTTGAGCATGCCTTTCCCCCTCATGCTAGCCAAATTATGTGCACCAAGTAGAGATACTACTTGTGCTTCCAAATATCCTCAAACCCAGTTTTGCCATGAGAGTCCACCATATCTACCTATGGATTGAGTAAGATCCTTCAAGTAAGTTGTTATGTTGCATGCAATAAAAATTGCTCTCTAAATATGTATAACTTATTACTATGGAGAAAATAAGCTTTATATGATCTTGTGATATGGAAGCAATAAAAGCGACGGACTGCATAATAAAGGTCGTATCACAAGTGGCAATATAAAGTGGCGTTCTTTTGCATTAAGATTTCGTGCATCCAACCATAAAAGCGCATGACAACCTCTGCTTCCCACTGCGAAGGGCCTATCTTTTACTTTTGTCTTATACATTATGCAAGAGTCATGGTGATCTTCACCTTTCCTTTTTTACATTTTATCCTTTGGCAAGCACCTCGGGTTGGAAAGATCCTGATATATATATCAAATTGGATGTAAGTTAGCATGAACTATTATTGTTGACATTACCCTTGAGGTAAAAGGTTGGGAGGCAACACTATAAGCCCCTATCTTTCTCTGTGTCTTATTAAAACTCCATACGCATAAGTATTGCGTGAATGTTAGTGTCGGTGTCAAAACCGGCGGATCTCGGGTAGGGGGTCCCGAACTGTGCGTCTAGGCGGATGGTAACAGGAGACAAGGGACACGATGTTTTTACCCAGGTTCGGGCCCTCTCGGTGGAGGTAAAACCCTACTCCTGCTTGATTAATATTGATGATATGGGTAGTACAAGAGTAGATCTACCAGGAGATCAAGGAGGCTAAACCCTAGAAGCTAGCCTATGGTATGATTGTTGTTCGTCCTATGGACTAAAACCCTCCGGTTTATATAGACACTGGAGAGGGCTAGGGTTACACAGAGTCAGTTACAATGGTAGGAGATCTACATATCCGTATTGCCAAGCTTGCCTTCCACGCCAAGGAAAGTCCCATCCGGACACGGGACGAAGTCTTCAATCTTGTATCTTCATAGTCTTGGAGTCCGGCCAATGATGATAGTTCGGCTATCCGGACACCCCCTAGTCCAGGACTCCCTCAGTAGCCCCTGAACCGGGCTTCAATGACGACGAGTCCGGCGCGCATATTGTCTTCGGCATTGCAAGGCGGGTTCCTCCTCCGAATAATTCACAGAAGATTTTGAACACCAGGATAGTGTCCGGCTTTGCAAAATAAATTCCACATTCCACCGTAGGGAGAATAATATTTACACAAGTTCAATCTGCTGACGTATTTCGTGGCATGACATCACACCATGGCCAAGTCTTTACTCAAATCGTTTTTATTGTTCCACCTCAGCGCGTTTAGCGAAGCGGTTTCCTTGGCATGTCTTGTCAAAGCAGAGATCGTGTCACCTTATTCCGGGATTCTCATCAATACGGACATGGGTAACCCAACCGCGCCATTGATTGCGGCGCTTGGGAGATAAGCGAGTTTTACCGGGCTGGTGGGGACGCATAGTTTTGTCCGCCCATATATAAGGGGACAAGGATCCACCTTTTTACCTATGCCTTCTTCCTCCTTTGCTTATCCATCTCCGCGCACTCGAGCTCCAGCGCCCAAGTCCGCACATCTCACCTCAACCTTCTCCAACCATGTCCGGAGCGGGAGGCATGTGGATGGCCTCCTCCGTCACGGAGGGGCACATCAAAAAGCTGCGCAAGGCCGGATATTTGTCCAGCGATATCGCGCACCAGCTCCCCGACGAGGGGCAGCTCATCCCCACCCCCAGGCCCCATGAGAGGGTGGTGTTCCTCCCCATTTCCTCCATGGACTGGGCTTCCCACTCCACCCATTTGTCCAGGGGCTCATGTTCTAATATGGCCTGGATTTCCATGATCTAGCCCCGAATTTTATCCTCAACATTTTGGCGTTTATCGTCGTGTGCGAGGCCTTCCTCTGCATCCAACCCCACTTTGGCTTATGGCTAAAGACTTTTAATGTCAAGACGAAGGTAGTGGGTGGCCGCCAAGCGGAGTGCGGAGGCGCCATGGTGGGCAAGATGCCCAACGTCACCTGGCTCGAGGGCGCCTTCGTGGAAACCATCAAAGGGTGGCAATCGGGGTGGTTCTACGTCACCGAGCCACGTGACCCTAAATGGGCGGCGGCCCCCGAATTCAAATCTGGCATCCCCACACGGCTCACCTCCTGGAAAGAGAAGGGCCTGTCGTGGGGCGATTCGGAGGAGCTGACCGGACTCCAATCCTGTCTCCAAACCCTGATGAACAAGAAGCTCAAGCTTGTCAACGTAGTCCAGGTCATGCTCATCCGCCGGATTCTCCCG
The DNA here is from genome assembly GCF_018294505.1 of Triticum aestivum. Classification (NCBI taxonomy): domain Eukaryota; kingdom Viridiplantae; phylum Streptophyta; class Magnoliopsida; order Poales; family Poaceae; genus Triticum; species Triticum aestivum. The sequence continues at coordinate 269,995,683 of NC_057798.1, read as the reverse complement.
TGCCAACAGCGGGATTTCAACTTGTGGGAGTTCGATCCGGCACAGCACTAGACCTTGAGCAGGCTCTTCGACACTACGTATGAAGAGGCCTGGAGGGTGTTGTTCAAGGGCGTCGAGGCCCCCGCATCCGCTACCGAAGATCGCGGATTCAGCTCGCAGCGTCAGGCTGGCGAGGTAAGCTATATTACCCTTTACGGGGCACTTGTTTTCCATAGTTTGACTCTATGCGGGATCTAAACTCCCATTACCTTTAACAGGCCTGGCAGAAGACATCCGGGCAGGTTAACTATCCGGCTCCCCTTCCAGAAGACCCAGCGGACACCCGTTTGACAAGGCTGCTGGTCCCGGCGCCCTACGTGGTGCCGGAGAAGAAGGCCAAGAAGAAGGCCACGGGAACCCGGAGGAGTTCCCGGCGCCAGGTGTTATCGGACTCATTGTCCAATGACTCCGAGGCGGACTCCTCCCATGAAGACGAGGAGGAGAAGAAAGAGGCCTCTCCCCCAGCGGGGGGAGAGAAGAAGAGGAAGGCTTCCCCAACAGGGGACGCCGAAGGGTCCAAGAAGGGAAGGACCCTTCTTTCGGACTGTTCCACCAACACCGACGACGGCGAAGAGGACTGGCCCTCTAGGGCCAAGCCCCTGGCGAGATCGTAAGTGTCCGGACTCCACAATAACTCATGATTTTTCTTCCGTCGCATAGTGTCTTCTAACACCGAATACAACCATGTAGTCCGCCCAAGGACGATCTCCCCGCTTCGTCGAGCCGGTCCCTGGGTTCGTCAGATGTGAATAGTGCTTCAATTCCGACCGCCTCCTCCCCCAGTAACGCAGACGACGCCGAGGTGGGGTCCCAAAAGGGGACCGGCCAAGAGGAGGAGGCTCCGGAGGTGCCACAGGGCAACCTCCCGAACTTTGGACCGGACTCCGCACCGGAACCTTTGGTGGTTCCGGAGTCCAGCGGGCGGCCCCTTAGTGAGAAGGGAGAGACAGCGACGCCGGTGGCCTCCGTCCAACCGGAGGCGCCGGATAACTTGCTGGAGGCGCTCAACGGCGCTTCCATCGACAAGGAGCACCGCACTGTCATGAGTGCGGTGATTCAGAAGGTTCAGTCTGCCAAGAGCGAGCTGACCGAAGCCTGCACCAGCCTTCTAACAGGCTTTGAGGTATGTTATTAAGATATGTAAAAATAGTACCGCATAGACAGTAGCCCCTGATGCTCGGTTCGGTGTTCAGAAAGAAAAGCCAAACTGAGGATCTAAAAAGATATACGCGGGAGTCTAACACAAATATGTCAATATGGGAATGCAGGTTGCACTGCTGACCCCTGCCGCACTGACTGCAGAGGTCAATGCCTTGAAGCAGAGCCTCGAGCGGTCCGAGATCGAGCTCGGCCGTGCCAAGAAACAGCTCGAGGACAAGGAAGGTAAGTAACACCTTATTAAAGTTGTACCTTATAGAAAAGGATTTTGGTTGCAAAAAATGACAGGAATAACGTGGGTACTCCAGGGGCTACGAACGAGGTGGCGACCCTAAAGGAGGCGGTGTCCGCGGCTAAACGCAATGCGGCCGCGGAACGCACCGAGCGAGAGAAGCAGGAGGCGCGGGTGGCGGAGGTACGGCACGAGCTCCAGGCTCTCATGGAGAAACACGAGAGTTTGGAGCGTGACTCGAAGACTCGAGAGTCCGAGCTCGCGTCGGCTCTTGAGAGTGCCAAAGCCGCTAAGGCCGAAGCCCAAAAGGCCCTCCAGGAAATCGATGCAGTAAAGAAGATAGCGGCGGGTAAGGCATTCTTCATGCAAAGCAAGCATGTAAAAGTGAATTACTTGTTACTTACCCGAATTCGGAGCTCTCCAGGAGCGTTCACAGATCTGCCCCGTAGCGTGTCCGATGCTGCCGCGTTCTACAGAGCCGAGGACGGGAGCTCGACGGAAAAGGTGTTCTGGTCTCAGTATGCTGAGGCCGAACATCTGGTGCCCCTGAGCGACCAGCTAAAGCAGCTGGTCGAGCTCCACAAGGTGGCCGAACAGGCCATGAAGGGCCTCATAGATCGGCTGTGGCCCAAAGAAGCTATGCCTGGGAGCTACTTCAGTCTGGTGCGGCGGCTGGTGGACGCCTGTCCATGGGTTGACGTCATCAAGCACTCTGCTTGTATTGAAGGTGCCCGTCGGGCCCTTGCCCGCGCTAAGGTGCACTGGGGCAAGATGGACGCCGAGAAGCTTGTGACGGACGCGCCACCGCTGGGCAAGGAGTATCGCACGCCCGAGATGTATTATAAGGGTGTCCTGAAGGGTGCCCGCATTATTGCGAGTGAATGCTCCAAAGATGTAATTTTTGAGTACACTCGCATTTTGTTATCCTGTGCGCTGAAAACTTTGTTCATATGCGCTAAGCAACGCTTGTTAATTTAAAATATTACCTTCTGTGTGGCTGTTTATCAAATCTGGGAGATGGCAAGTCGTTGGCTTCTGCCCCCATGCCACGAGTGCTGGGGTGTTCGGGATAAACATGAGCGCTCTTGTTCCCATTTTTGGGTCCTTCTAGGGAGGCGCTCAACATGACGAATGAGGCAACCAGACTTATAATGCTTGAACACTCTCACTTAGCCATAGAATTCTATAATTTTAAATTTTGGCGAAGCCCCTAGTGTTCGGAAGACCGAATTCGGGGCGCTATCCATGCCTGGGGCCAGACAAAGCCGGCTCTTCGCTCTAAGCGGCATAAGTCTTTAGGGACTCGAAAAGACCTCTCGAACAGCGACCAGCTCTCGCCTTATCATGACGGTCAGTTTTAGCTTTCTCTACTGAGGTGCTCGGCCAGCTCAACTGCGGCACAATCGCAGTGGTTCTCCCAGCGCTACCTTAGCCGATATGACGGAATGTAAGGTACCAAAACATGGGAGCCGGGCAAACCCAACTATTGACCCAAGACATGATTCAGAGCTGATGCATATAATGCTATAAGTTCGGGGTGCCGCACTTGTGAAAGTGTTCGGACTTATCACACCATAATATGGGGAACTTAAGCCCCTGGTGTATTTGTCCGTACAAAAGCGTACGGGTGCAACATGTCATAAGTGAACATATATAAAAAGGAATGCAATGATAGGCAAAAAGCGGTGCATTGTTTATTCGAAAAATACTGCGGTGAAGGCAGAACGGTACAAATAGTGCGATAAGCAAGGGGTGGGACTATTTAAGATGTCCCCCTCCAGGGGTAGGCTACGGAATGGTGTATAAAACAGGTATAATGCTCATAATGGAGACCACCTGGATACTCGTCATAGCTTTCCTGCTTCCCTTAATGTTGCATCGTGAGTTCGGCAGGTCTGCTGCCGGACAGGGCTTCTGGAAAATGGAGTCCTGAGGATAAGAAAAAATAAGAAAAGAAAAAAAGGATGACACATTTGGGAGCCCCTGGTGTGGTTGAGCCGCACTCTGGGCATGCCGTGGTCGTGCCCCTCCCCCTTACCCCATGGTATCTCCAGAGCGTAGTGATGTACGCGTGGTACTGGTCTCGCGATTTTGCGAGGGCTGGGGTTGGGGCCGCATTGCTACGCGTGCTCGGAACATGCCAGGTGGTCTTGTTGTAGGTTACTCCGGGCGCACTTGACGGTGTCCGGTCGCTTAACAGCCGGACTCGAGAATTGCCTTAAGAGGCTACTCTGTACTTTCGCCGCGAGAGCCGTTGTATGCTCCTCTGTCCGGAGAGAGTGTTCGGTGTTTCCGTTGACCGTGATGACTCCTCGAGGGCCCGGCATCTTGATCTTGAGATATGCATAGTGCGGCACCGCATTGAACTTTGCAAATGCGGTTCATCTAAGCAGTGCATGATTGCCGCTGCAGAACGGAACTATGTCGAAGATTAACTCCTCGCTTCGGAAGTTATCCGGGGATCCGAAGCCCACTTCAAGTGTAACTGAGCCTGTACAATTGGCCTCTACACCTGGTATGACACCTTTGAAGGTTGTCTTTGTGGGTTTAATCCTTGAGGGGTCTATGCCCATCTTGTAGAGTGTATCCTGATAAAGCAGGTTCAGGCTGCTGCCGCCGTTCATCAGGACTCTAGTGAGGTGAAATCCGTCGATGATTGGGTCTAAAACCAACGCGGCGAATCCGCCATGGCGGATGCTGGTGGGGTGGTCCCTTCGATCAAAAGTGATCGGGCAGGAGGACCACGGATTGAACTTTGGGGCGACTGGCTCCATCGCGTATACGTCCCTGAGTGCACGCTTCCGCTCCCTTTTGGGTATGTGGGTTGCGTATATCATGGTCACCGTCTGTACCTGTGGGGGGGAAACCCTTTTGTCCTCTATTGTTTGGCGGCCGTGTCTCCTCCTCGTCATCACTATGCAGCCCCTTGTCGTTGTGTTCGGCGATTAACTTGCCTGCCTGCTTGAACACCCAACAATCCCTGTTGGTGTGATTAGCTGGCTTTTCGGGGGTGCCGTGTATCTGGCACACGCGATCGAGTATCCGGTCCAAATTGGACGGGCCCGGAGTGGTTCTTTTGAATGGCTTTTTCCGTTGACCGGGTTTAGAGCCTCTGAATCCGGCGTTAACTGCCGTATCTTCAGTATTATCGCTGTTAATGTGGTGCTTGTGCTTATTGCAACGCGACCTGCCATTGTTGTCTTTGGTATACGAACTACCAGAGTTTTTGTTTAGGTTGTTACTACGGGCTAACCAGCTGTCTTCTCCCGCACAGAAGCGGGTCATGAGTGATGTGAGGGCTGCCATTGATTTCGGATTTTCCTGTCCTAGGTGTCGGGCAAGCCATTCGTCACGGATGTTATGTTTGAAGGCTGCAAGGGCCTCTGCATCCGGACAGTCGACGATTTGATTTTTCTTGGTTAAGAACCGTGTCCAGAATTGTCTAGCCGATTCATCTGGCTGCTGAATTATGTGGCTTAGGTCATCAATGTCTGGTGGTCGCACATATGTGCACTGGAAGTTATCAAGGAATGCGGCTTCCAGGTCCTCCCAACACCCAATTGATTCTGCTGGCAAGCTATTGAGCCAATGCCGAGCTGGTCCTTTAAGCTTGAGTGGGAGGTATTTGATGGCGTGAAGATCATCACCGTGGGCCATGTGGATATGAAGAAGATAGTCTTCGATCCAAACCGCAGGATCTGTTGTGCCGTCATAGGATTCAATGTTAACGGGTTTGAAACCTTCGGGGATTTGATGATCCATTACTTCATCTGTGAAGCATAGTGGGTGTGCGGCGCCTCTGTATTGGGCTATATCACGACGCAGCTCAAGCGAGCTTTGTCTACTGTGTTCGGCCTGGCTGGAATTGCTGTATCCGACGTGACAGTTGTCGTCGCGTATCGTGGGGCGCCCATGCGATCCGTAGATCGATCTTGATTGTCTTGCCTTATCCTCCAATATGTCTCGCAAGTCCGGTGCATTCCCCCGTGGCTTTGTACTTTTCGAGTGATGTCGGGGTGCGGCTTTAGTGGAGGGTCTAGAGGCCTCTCTGTCACGGCCACGAGGTGGCCGGTCGGCCGTATTGTGCGCTGGTGACGTAGATTTATGTGCTTCCTCCTCTAATCGGGGTAGCAGCTTGCGTTTGGGGTAGCTTTTGGAGGGGCGTTCGAGTTCATATTCTTCTGCCGCAAGGACTTCAGTCCATCTGTCGGCTAGCAGGTCCTGGTCAGCTCTAAGTTGTTGCTTCTTTTTCTTGAGGCTGCTTGCCGTGGCCATAAGCCTGCGTTTGAAATGCTCTTGTTCGATGGGATCCTCAGGCACAACAAATTCGTCGTCGTCGAGGCTTGCCTCGTCTCCGGAGGGAGGCATATAATTATCGCCCTCGTCTCTCGTGAGGGCTGGCTTCTCCATCCTCCTGTGCTGAATCTTGCTGGAGGGGGTTGTCTTCGGCACTGTCCGGGGTTTTATTGTCTCCGGTGCCGGAATCGCCATTTTTGCTGTGGCGGGATTTAGAGCGGCCCCGCTAACGCCGGCGCTTAGGCTGTTTCTTGGAGGGGTCATCCTCCGCTGTTCCATCGCCATTCCCATCCTTTGGGATGTCCACCATGTATATGTCGTATGACGAGGTGGCTTTCCAGTGCCTCATAGGCGCTGGTTCTTGGTCGTCTCTGGCATCGTCGTCCATACTGTCGATGTCTTCGGAGTCGAAGTCTAGCATGTCGGTTAAGTCATCGACAGTGGCTACGAAGTGGGTGGTGGGTGGGTTTTGTATTTCTTCGTCGTCCGCATCCCAACCTGTCAGGACCCCGACTCAATGCCACATCGATCTAGCATGTAACACCTCATATCACTTTGCGGCCTCACACACGGTATTCCCACAAGTGTCGCCTTACCTTTGCCCGGGACCGTTTGCGCCTTTTGGCACACGTATATGACAGTGTCGCTAGCATCCATATGATAAGGAGCCCGGGCCGACATGGCTAGTCGTAAACCCAAAGTGGCACAGACTTACAGGGACAGGCATCCATGACCCAGCATCGAACGTGTCGGTCATCAGCGAGTGAATCCAGGCTGTAGCACTGGGCTAGCAGGACTCCGGTGAACCGGGCTGTAGCGGGCTAACAGGATCCGGTATTCATCGCGTGACATTTCCCCGTAGGGACAGACACAGGAACGAAGAAGGACACATGCCGGCCAGCCTAAGTGTTCCGGAGCAGTAGCAAGCTACCATGGCTCGGTGGAAACACTAGGAGACATTTCCCGGTAAGAGAGGCTACTAAAGATAAACAACTAGATGGTCAGATCCCACACATACCAAGCATTTCAATAGCATACACACAATATGCCCGATATGTGCAAATACAACATGGCATCACAACATGACTCTACGACTCAAGTAATTTATTCAATAGGCTCCGAGGAGCGAGATATTACAAACATGGGTCTCATGACTCAACAATCAGAGCATACAAATCAAAGCACAAGCGGAAGCTATCATGTCTGAGTACAGACATCTATAAATGAAAAAGGCTGAGAAGCCTGACTATCTACCAGATCCTGCCGAGGGCACAAGATCGTAGCTGAGGTATCAAGCTAAACGTCGAAGTCCAAGCGGAACTACTAGTGAGACTGAAGTCTCTCTGCAAAAACATAAAATAGGCAAACGTGAGTACAAATGTACCCAGCAAGACTTACATCAGATCTATCTACACATGCATCATTATCAACAAAGGGGATGGTGGAGTTTGACTGCAGCAAGCCAGCTTTGACTCGGTGGCTATCCTGAACTACGACTGCAAGTAACTCTTTTGAGGTGGCGCACACGAGTCCACATATTCACCAACCAATACACCACTATGGATCCGCTCCCGTCTCCCTACGAGAACGCCATCCATAGCACTCACGCTTATCTTGCGTATTTTAGAGTATCCACTTTCACTTGTCTATGAACTGATATAAGCAACCCAGAAGTCCTTTTCCGCGGACACGGCTATTCGAATAGATGATGTTAACCCTGCAGGGGTGTACTTCTTCACACACGCTCTCACCACTTACCGCCGTTTACACGACATGTACTCGGCAACCTTCAAGCGGAAGCCCAACGTGGGTGTCGGCCACGGCCTGCCTAAACACTCAAGTCTCTAGTCCAGGTTTATCGCCTATTCGGGTTCCATCCATGACGAGATCCGGCCGGAGTTTCGCTCACAGCCCCAAACGATGTGTACAGGGTTCCGTGACACCAAACGGGCGCCCGGTTTACCCGGCCACGTGCCTACCGCATCACAGCCCACCCCTACGGTCAGCGCTGCGCACGGCCTCCAGCATACTACAAACACCAGAAACTACTTGCAACTCCTGGACAGAGGACAAGGGTGATCAAGAAGCCGAGAGGGTCCATTGGTTTCGGGCCCAATGCGTGGTAGTAGCTGAATCATGGATCACAAACACAGAACTCAGTTCCTGAGGACGGCTGCAATCAGACAACCCACCATGTACTCCTACATGGCCTCTCACCGCTACCTTACCAAATCGTGTTCACACACTTAGCTCACACACAGTAGGACATGTTCACACGCCTCTGATTCATCCCCGATGAATCAGACCTGACTCAACTCTAAGCAATAGCAGGCATGACAATAAGCATGAATGAGTAGGCACATCAGGGCTCAAACAACTCCTACTCATGCTAGTGGGTTTCATCTATTTACTGTGGCAATGACAGGTCATGCAAAGGATAAAGGGGTTCAGCTACCGCAGCAGGTAACAGATGAATCGTTGTTGTCCTAATGCAGTAAAAGAGAGCAGGAGCGAGAGAGTGGGATTGTATCGGAATGAACAAGGGGGTTTTGCTTGCCTGGCACTTCTGAAGATAACATTGAGTCTTCATCCGTGTCAACGATCACATCATCGGTATCACGTCTATCGAGGGGGGACAAATACCGGCAACACAGAAGGGAACACAATCAATGCAATGCACAATATGATGCATGATCATGACATGGCAAAATGAATGTGTTTTGGGCTAATGCATCTAAAACCAGATTAAATGAAGTTGGTTTGAATCCAAGATTCAAATTCAAACTCCATATGTGGTTATTTAAATGTCATTCACTTCATTTTCCCTAAACAGTAGTGATAAGTTGTTCTAACATGCATGTAAATGGTACAGATGGATTCCTTGAATTTTTCTGATAATTTTTCATATATAAATTATTTAATTTGGAGTTACGGTTAATTTTCTATGATTTATTGAAGTTTTAGCTATTTTCTGGAATTTCAGAATTAAATTAAATCCAGAAATGATTTAATTGCGTCAGCCTGACGCCAGCATGACGTCAGCGAGTCAACGACCAGGTCCAGGTCAAATCTGACATGCGGGGTCCACACGTCAGTGGCTGGGGCTGATTAGTGTCGCTGACATGTGGGCCCAGTCAACAGCCACGTCAGCTTAGTCAAAGCTGACGCGTGGGGCCACTAGGATTAGTTAAAAACTAAACAGAAACTAATCTAGGATTAATTAGCAGGTGGGGCCCTGCTGTCAGTGTCACAGGGTTAATTAGCAGGGTCAAATCCCGGGTCAGTGGGGTCAAACCCACCGGCGACATGACGCCGGCGAGGCCCGAGACGGCGGCGATGCGCAGAATCGCAGCACAGGCCACGGATCGAGGCGCGGATGGCACCGTTGGAACCCCGAGCCTCGTCCGCGTCCTCTGGTGCTAGTGGGGTTGCCGGAGACGACTCAGATCGACGGCGGCGTCCGCTTCTGCGGCGGCCGGAGTTCGGGCGCGATCGGTGGCGATGCTACGGCGCACTAAAGGAGAAAACGAAGAGTGCTACGTGCTCCTGGGGGTTCACCGAGCACGGTGACGTGCTCAGGCGCGGGCTGCGGTGGCCCTGGCCATGGTGGCGCCATGGCTGGCGGAGCCGAGCTCTCGGCTGTGATGGCCAACGGGGTTTGGGGGCAGCTCGAGCAACGTGACTAGGGGGAGAAGGAAGAGGGGCTCACGGGGAGTTGGCCGGTGCAGACGACGGGGCCGGGGAAGCGTCGGAGCGAGCGGAACGGCGAGGCGGATCTCCGGTGGCCGAGGAGGGGGGGAAAACGTCGGGGGCGGCGCTCCGGGGCTTCTGGAGGGGCGTGGCTCGGTGAGGTGGGTCGAGGACGGAGTGGCGGAGCTTGTGGGCTAGTCGGGGAAGCGAGGGAGGCCCGGTGGCCGTGGTGGCAGTGGACGGCGGCGACGAGCTCCGCTCGGTGGCTGCGTGCGAGAAACAGAGGAGGGGGGGAGGAGCAAGGAGAGTGAGAGAGGGAGCCAGGGGCTGCGTGGCATCGCGGGAGACGTCCAGGGAAGGAGGAGGCAGCCAGGCAGGGAGGAGGCGGCCGGGGCGCGTGGCCGCGCGCCGGGCGCGTGCCCGCGTCCTTCTGGCGAGGGAAGAAGACGATAGGGGGGTAGCGGTGGCGGGCTGGGCCACTGGAGGAGCTGGGCCGGCTGGGCTGAGAGGTGAGCGCGAGGTAAGTACTCTCTCTCTCTCTCTGTTATTTCTATTTAATTCTGTTTTCTATTTTGCAGGTTTGTTTTGAATTTGGTTTTGAAACCAATTCAATTTATTTTGCTTCTGACAATATTTTTAGGAGCTAAAAGAATTAAAACAATGCTCCACAAAAATATTTCAGAATTATTGGACCTATATTTATTTAACAGTAGATATAAGTCCAATTCAAATAGCTATTGATTTAATTCAAATACCCAAAATAAATGTTTCTGGGATACCGAAAATATTGGTTTGGATTTTACCTCTTGCCAATATTTCCAGAGGATAACAAGAACATTTTCTTGGACTTATTTGAAGCAATTTTTATCTTGATCATTTTTTTTAAAGGATTCCGAGGCTTTGAAAATTCCTCAATTCAAATTTCATTTGAATTTAAACATGATGCAGCAACCAAGCTAGTCCAAGGCCAGGGTAAAGCTAGGGATGTGACAACTCACCCCTACTAAATAAGAATCTCGTCCCGAGATTCAAGACGTGAGGTAAGAAGACAGAGGGGACACAGAACTGACACAGTCTTCATGATCCATTATCCTCCTCAAAGATGTTGATTCATTGCTTCAAATTGATCTCGATGTCTTCGCTTTCGAGATCTTCATCCAACATGATGACAACAGAAAGAAACTCTACAGGAATCGATCTTCTCGAAGGTCGGGCAACTCACGGAATGAGACATAGGACCATCTCTCGGGTTGAGACACGAGATACACATCAAGAGGGGTGGAAAGAAACGGATGAGGTTCACTAGGTAGACAACAATTTCACGCTTAAGAAGGTGGTAAACGATTGTCAACGTAGCGAGGAGTTGAGTTGCCATGATACCATAACGATACACCTTACGGAAGGTGACTCGTAGAGATATTCCCTTAAGTGGCAAAAAGAATTACTTTTGATTCAGAGATCATTGAAACTCTTTAAACCAGCCTAAGACAATTCTCGAGCGATCGTTTGGAGGGGGTCGGTAGAATGGCATACTCAAACTTGGATGATGTGGATTACCTTGTTGAAGACAACGTAATGGATGAATTTGCTTATCACCGGAAATGGAAGAGACCCATGGTAGAATGACACATTGGCGGTGCAAGCTGGGAACAAAATGCAAATGCTGGGAATGATTCTGGTAACTGGGGAGAGGTTCAACAATAGAGAGTGAATTCACTGTTTGAAAAGATCATAGCATTGTCGAGGAAACTGAGAGCAAACCCAGTTAGTGCCGATGATAACACGTAGCGCTTGTGCGTGCTCTCAAGAACTTGAGCATTTCCACATTCATCAAGGTTTTACCAATATCCGTGTCAAGGATCCTGGCAACACAACTTACTACCATGATGAATAGCGATGGGCGATGCAGATGCAAAGGAGGATAACACTTTCTCAGATTTCACCTTAGCGAGGCCAAGGAAAAAAAAAACTGGATGATCGACCGAGAGACATTTAGCACTCCGCTTCTAATGTTCTCCTTGATGTGCTAGTGTAACCCATTCATATATATGGTTTGATATCTAGAACATCAAATAAAAAGGTCGGACTTCGGGATCTCAGAAATCCATAGGGGCAACTAGGAAGTAAACCCTACGAAATCCCTATGGGGAGGTGGCCAACTTCCTCAAATCAAGATACTACAATATTAGGTCTCCCGGCTGGGTGTGTTGTCCACGACATCCACTTTACTGGTTATCGAGGGACCAATATTATAGTTCTTGGGAAATGTTCCAACCATCATATCTGCCTGAGATTCAGAACTGGTTGGTGTCAGAATATTCCAGACTCATCGAGTCCAGGAAGAAAAACGGAAGTTTGCAACACCAATCGACGAGATGACGTTGCGGGATTCTCGGGGGATGAACTACGATAGCAAGCTCCAAAACATGAGCTGGTTCTGCTACAAACATGTGAACACGTTGTTCCGGACAAGCATGACCACAAAGTAGTCTTATAATAAAAACACTACCGAGTTCAGGAGGGGGAACCATCAACGAGGGTATCGAAGTCCTTACATAAGTCCGGATTAGCTCTTATGAAGAAACTCCTTCTCCTTGAACAAATTAGTCAGTGGCTTGGTGTGCTAGGATACACATATGGAATGAAGGTTGCAAGCCTCCAGACCACAGAATACTTCGCACGTGTGCATGACTGACTTGCGATGATTCCAGAGGAAGCAACATTGACTTTCTCGAGTCCACGGCGGCAACTTGCATCAAATGCACATGAACTAGAGGAAGTCACTTCTTACATCCGAACATATGCTTCATGAGCTAGCATGAACAAATGCTTTCGAAAGTTTCCAACACTAGCTTAATGTTCAGCAAAATTATGGAGAAGACAAGGATGTTGTCATTGGGCACAACAACAATTCATCTGGGTTTCCTTTTAAAAAGGAATTCCATAGTTAAGTAAACAAGTGATAGCATTGGTCAGACCCAAAAGATATAATGGTGTATGCTCGAGGGATCAACCACGAGTAAGACAACATTACGAACATCGTTGGTTCTGATTTGATTTGACGATAACCCATACTCAAATCAAGGTTTTTATCAGGCAATAGGTCCAATAACTGATCACAGGGACCAATCGATGAAGATATCATCTTTCTTCAACACACACTACACAAGAATATCCCTTTGGAACGAACTAAGTCAGGCAAGCTTTTATCTTCCAACCCTCCAAGTTGTTGTCTAGCTTAACCAACTAGCTCAGGGATATCTAACACCGATTCTTGGAGAGAAGGTGGTTCAAAAGAAACCAACTTGATCACGAGCTCAACATAACAGTCAGGTGACAACCTGGTGATACTATCGAGAAGATATTCGGAGAATCACGATCCACCGATATGTTACTAAGCTCGAGAACAATCTCTCTTTTGAGGGCAAGACGATATGATCAAATGAGTGAGGACTTGACAAGATCCTAACTCATCAATCGAACGGTGCACCGAAATAAGGACTAGGTAGCATAATCAACCTTAGAATGATGATTCAAAAACCAACACACTAAGAATGAAATTATTGTCCTGTAACTACCCAGCAACGAGGTTGCTAGGCGTATTGATTTCACACATCACAATTCATTTGTCGGTACTCCGGCTGCAACAACACGGAACCGAGGAATGAAAAAGGATGGCGTGAAGTATCACTATGTCAAGAATTCACAAAAGGTGGTGCAATTCTCATGAAATTCCTGTTATAAAGAAGGTAATACTTCAGGGTAGAGCAGACCAGAAGCTGGATTGTAACTTGATCTGCGGAACACAACTACTTTGACCCAATCCTTAATATGGATGAGGTACTGGAGTTTGTTTTCTCCAAGTCACTCTATGGAATAGAATGGCTTGACGGACCACAAGAGTAACAGGCATCGATGAACGAACGCACGCAAACTCTTGACTATCAATTGATAAACGAGGGTCAGAATGCAACTAAAGAGAACAACTCAAAGGAATATATAATTTTCTGAGTTGTGGATGCATGGTTTAGCATGTCGAACGAATTCCACATATTTCTTCCGGATAACCCATGCAGAAAGGTAGAACTGGCAGAGTCACAATTATGAATGGAGAACCCATCGAGAGCACTCCTGTTGTGATCTTTTGATCCAACAAACTTTTTCCGTAAGTGGTTCATGGTATTTGGAAGAAAGGAATACCACGAACATCGAGGACTAATGCAAAGGTTACTAATAACCTAAAGGAACGAGCAAAACTATCAACATGAAGCAAGTAGGGTGAATCTCGGGTTCAAAACCCAGGGATAGAATACCTACTACTAAATGGCATCACGGGATGCTTTCGATAATGACGGCCAGAGTCATCACACTGGAACATAAATCATGGCTAGACTACTAGATGATCCCCTGAGACACCTAGGGCCATAATAGTAACTCCAACATAATGTCAAGGCAATAGAATACCTCAACTCAACAATTAGTGTGATTGAGCTGGCATAAAGGAACATTGAAACCAGAGGGAAAGGATTTTGCAAATGCATCAGACTATTTAGAAACCTGGAATGACTCGGACAGCATAACGGCTGTAAATGCTCGGAAAAGATTTGAGACATTCACAAAAATGGTGGCATAACCACTTAGAAGCACAATATCAAGGTTCCGAGATCAACAATTATCATACGGAAGTAGTAGGAACTGAACTGAGACTTAAATCCAACAATCTTATAAGTCCACTGATTAGTAACACGTGATCCTGATAGAAGGAAGAGATAGCCTAGTTTTTAATCCCCGTAGAAGAGAAGATGATGACTCAGATTAGAAGGCCATGAGGTATAAGGAGTAAAAAGAGCCTTACGTTCCATCCCACAATCAATTCCCCTACATATAATTATAGAATTTCTAGACCCAACTTCGACCAGTTTGGCTTGGTAATCCTACAGGCAGTCAAGCTCTGATACCAACGCTGTCAGGACCCCGACTCAATGCCACATCGATCTAGCATGTAACACCTCATATTACTTTGCGGCCTCACGCACGGTATTCCCACGGGTGTCGCCTTACCTTTGCCCGGGACCGTTTGCGCCTTTTGGCACACGTATATGACAGTGTCGCTAGCATCCATATGATAAGGAGCCCGGGCTGACATGGCTAGTCGTAAACCCAAAGTGGCACAGACTTACAGGGACAGGCATCCATGACCCAGCATCGAACGTGTCGGTCATCAGCGAGTGAATCCAGGCTGTAGCACTGGGCTAGCAGGACTCTGGTGAACCGGGCTGTAGCGGGCTAACAGGACTCCGGTATTCATCGCGTGACATTTCCCCGTAGGGACAGACACAGGAACGAAGAAGGACACATGCCGGCCGGCCTAAGTGTTCCGGAGCAGTAGCAAGCTACCATGGCTCGGTGGAAACACTAGGAGACATTTCCCGGTAAGAGAGGCTACTAAAGATAAACAACTAGATGGTCAGATCCCACACATACCAAGCATTTCAATAGCATACACACAATATGCCCGATATGTGCAAATACAACATGGCATCACAACATGACTCTACGACTCAAGTAATTTATTCAATAGGCTCCGAGGAGCGAGATATTACAAACATGGGTCTCATGACTCAACAATCAGAGCATACAAATCAAAGCACAAGCGGAAGCTATCATGTCTGAGTACAGACATCTATAAATGAAAAAGGCTGAGAAGCCTGACTATCTACCAGATCCTGCCGAGGGCACAAGATCGTAGCTGAGGTATCAAGCTAAACGTCGAAGTCCAAGCGGAACTACTAGTGAGACTGAAGTCTCTCTGCAAAAACATAAAATAGGCAAACGTGAGTACAAATGTACCCAGCAAGACTTACATCAGATCTATCTACACATGCATCATTATCAACAAAGGGGATGGTGGAGTTTGACTGCAGCAAGCCAGCTTTGACTCGGTGGCTATCCTGAACTACGACTGCAAGTAACTCTTTTGAGGTGGCGCACACGAGTCCACATATTCACCAACCAATACACCACTATGGATCCGCTCCCGTCTCCCTACGAGAACGCCATCCATAGCACTCACGCTTATCTTGCGTATTTTAGAGTATCCACTTTCACTTGTCTATGAACTGTACAAGGGGTCCAAGTTTCCATATCCGAGGAATCCGGCTATTCGAATAGATAATGATAACCCTGCAGGGGTGTACTTCTTCACACACGCTCCCGCCACTTACCGCCCTGTACACGTCATGTACCTCGGCAACCTTCAAGCGGAAACCGGGCGAGGGAGTCGGCCACGACCTGACTAACCGAACAAGTCTCTCGTCCAGGTTTATCGCCTATTCGGGTTCCATCCGCAAGGAGATCCGGCCGGGGTGTCGCTCACGGCCCCAAACGATGTGAGCAGGGTTCCCAAGCCCACCAACCGGGTGCCACTTGGTACACCGTGCCACGGTGCCTAGTCTGTCCCAAGCCCACCTGTACCGGGTGCCACTTGGTAGACTACTAACACTACCTACAAACACCAGAAACTAGTTGCAACTCCTGGACAGAGATCATGTTGATTAATAAGTCGAGAGGGGCACTTAAGCATTCCAATGTGTGGTAGTAGCTGGTCATGGATCACAAACACAGAACTCAGTTCCTGAGGATGGCTGCAATGAGACAACCCACCATGTACTCCTACATGGCCTCTCACCGCTACCTTTACCAAATCGTGTTCACACACTTAGCTCACACATAGTAGGACATGTTCACACGCCTCTGATTCATCCCCGATGAATCAGACCTGACTCAACTCTAAGCAATAGCAGGCATGACAACAAGCATGAATGAGTAGGCACATCAGGGCTCAAACAACTCCTACTCATGCTAGTGGGTTTCATCTATTTACTGTGGCAATGACAGGTCATGCAAAGGATAAAGGGGTTCAGCTACCGCAGCAGGTAACAGATGAATCGTTGTTGTCCTAATGCAGTAAAAGAGAGCAGGAGCGAGAGAGTGGGATTGTATCGGAATGAACAAGGGGGTTTTGCTTGCCTGGCACTTCTGAAGATAACATTGAGTCTTCATCCGTGTCAACGATCACATCATCGGTATCACGTCTATCGAGGGGGGACAAATACCGGCAACACAGAAGGGAACACAATCAATGCAATGCACAATATGATGCATGATCATGACATGGCAAAATGAATGTGTTTTGGGCTAATGCATCTAAAACCAGATTAAATGAAGTTGGTTTGAATCCAAGATTCAAATTCAAACTCCATATGTGGTTATTTAAATGTCATTCACTTCATTTTCCCTAAACAGTAGTGATAAGTTGTTCTAACATGCATGTAAATGGTACAGATGGATTCCTTGAATTTTTCTGATAATTTTTCATATATAAATTATTTAATTTGGAGTTACGGTTAATTTTCTATGATTTATTGAAGTTTTAGCTATTTTCTGGAATTTCAGAATTAAATTAAATCCAGAAATGATTTAATTGCGTCAGCCTGACGCCAGCATGACGTCAGCGAGTCAACGACCAGGTCCAGGTCAAATCTGACATGCGGGGTCCACACGTCAGTGGCTGGGGCTGATTAGTGTCGCTGACATGTGGGCCCAGTCAACAGCCACGTCAGCTTAGTCAAAGCTGACGCGTGGGGCCACTAGGATTAGTTAAAAACTAAACAGAAACTAATCTAGGATTAATTAGCAGGTGGGGCCCTGCTGTCAGTGTCACAGGGTTAATTAGCAGGGTCAAATCCCGGGTCAGTGGGGTCAAACCCACCGGCGACATGACGCCGCGCGAGGCCCGAGACGGCGGCGATGCGCGGAATCGCAGCACAGGCCACGGATCGAGGCGCGGATGGCACCGTTGGAACCCCGAGCCTCGTCCGCGTCCTCTGGTGCTAGTGGGGTTGCCGGAGACGACTCAGATCGACGGCGGCGTCCGCTTCTGCGGCGGCCGGAGTTCGGGCGCGATCGGTGGCGATGCTACGGCGCACTAAAGGAGAAAACGAAGAGTGCTACGTGCTCCTGGGGGTTCACCGAGCACGGTGACATGCTCAGGCGCGGGCTGCGGTGGCCCTGACCATGGTTGCACCATGGCTGGCGGAGCCGAGCTCTCGACTGTGATGGCCAACGGGGTTTGGGGGCAGCTCGAGCAACGTGACTAGGGGGAGAAGGAAGAGGGGCTCACGGGGAGTTGGCCGGTGCAGACGACGGGGCCGGGGAAGCGTCGGAGCGAGCGGAACGGCGAGGCGGATCTCCGGTGGCCGAGGAGGGGGGGAAAACGTCAGGGGCGGCGCTCCGGGGCTTCTGGAGGGGCGTGGCTAGGTGAGGTGGGTCGAGGACAGAGTGGCGGAGCTTGTGGGCTAGTCGGGGAAGCGAGGGAGGCCCGGTGGCCGTGGTGGCAGTGGACGGCGGCGACGAGCTCCGCTCGGTGGCTGCGTGCGAGAAACAGAGGAGGGAGGGGAGGAGCAAGGAGAGTGAGAGAGGGAGCCAGGGGCTGCGTGGCATCGCGGGAGACGTCCAGGGAAGGAGGAGGCAGCCAGGCAGGGAGGAGGCGGCCGGGGCGCGTGGCCGCGCGCCGGGCGCGTGCCCGCGTCCTTCTGGCGAGGGAAGAAGACGACAGGGGGGTAGCGGTGGCGGGCTGGGCCACTGGAGGAGCTGGGCCGGCTGGGCTGAGAGGTGAGCGCCAGGTAAGTACTCTCTCTCTCTCTGTTATTTCTATTTAATTCTGTTTTCTATTTTGCAGGTTTGTTTTGAATTTGGTTTTGAAACCAATTCAATTTATTTTGCTTCTGACAATATTTTTAGGAGCTAAAAGAATTAAAACAATGCTCCACAAAAATATTTCAGAATTATTGGACCTATATTTATTTAACAGTAGATATAAGTCCAATTCAAATAGCTATTGATTTAATTCAAATACCCAAAATAAATGTTTCTGGGTTACCGAAAATATTGGTTTGGATTTTACCTCTTGCCAATATTTCCAGAGGATAACAAGAACATTTTCTTGGACTTATTTGAAGCAATTTTTATCTTGATCATTTTTTTAAAGGATTCTGAGGCTTTGAAAATTCCTCAATTCAAATTTCATTTGAATTTAAACATGATGCAGCAACCAAGCTAGTCCAAGGCCAGGGTAAAGCTAGGGATGTGACACAACCGTTCTGACATAATCCGGCCAGGGCTCTCCTGATAAAGAGAGACACTTTAGCACATTCAGGATGTCGCCAAAAGGCGAGTGTTGAAAGATGTCCGCAGCGGTGAACTCCATGATCGGCGCCCAATCGGATTCGATTGGCAGGGGCGCGGAAGGCTCGGGATCCGAAGAGGAGTCCAGCACCTTGGAGTCACGAGCTTCACAAGGGACGGGATCAGTATTCGGCTCTATCACCGTAGAGGTAGCAGCCCCCGAGGTGGTGTCCATCCACCCATCCTCGATCGGCGCAGTCGGCTCCGAGCTAAGGGTCAGAGAGGACTCTTGTGCGGCCTCCAGGGCACTGTCCGGCAGCAGAGCTAAATTATGCCCATCGTGACAGTATGGCGCGCTTGGCTGTGGCTCGAATTTGTCGAAGATCAAGTCTCCGCGGATGTCGGCCATATAGTTCAAACTTCCAAATCTGACCTGATGGCCAGGGGCGTAGCTTTCGATCTGCTCCAGATGGCCAAGTGAATTGGCCCGCAGTGCGAAGCCGCCGAATACAAAGATCTGTCCGGGGAGAAAAGTCTCACCCCGGACCGCGTCGTTTTTGATGATCGAAGGAGCCATCGGGCCTATGGGTGACGACACAGAGGAACTCTCAATGAAAGCACCAATGTCGGTGTCAAAACCGGCGGATCTCGGGTAGGGGATCCCGAACTGTGTGTCTAGGCGGATGGTAACAGGAGACAAGGGACACGATGTTTTTACCCAGGTTCGGGCCCTCTCGGTGGAGGTAAAACCCTACTCCTGCTTGATTAATATTAATGATATGGGTAGTATAGGAGTAGATCTACCACGAGATCAAGGAGGCTAAACCCTAGAAGCTAGCCTATGGTATGATTGTTGTTCGTCCTGTGGACTAAAACCCTCCGGTTTATATAGACACCGGAGAGGGCTAGGGTTACACAGAGTCGGTTACAATGGTAGGAGATCTACATATCCGTATCGCCAAGCTTGCCTTCCACGCCAAGGAAAGTCCCATCCGGACACGGGACGAAGTCTTCAATCTTGTATCTTCATAGTCTTGGAGTCCGGCCAATGATGATAGTTCGGCTATCCGGACACCCCCTAGTCCAGGACTCCCTCAGTTAGCAATTGTGAAAGACTAAATGATAGTTGAGTATGTGGACTTGCTGAAAAGCTCTTATGTTGACTCTTTCCGATGTTATGATAAATCGCAATTGCTTCAGTGACTGGGGTTATAGTTTGTTTGTTTTCAATGAAGTTTCTGATTCATACTTGGCATTGTGAATAGATTGTTACCTAAGCATAAGAACATATGACAATATATATATATATATATATATGTTGCTGTTATAAGAATGATCATGATGCCCCCATGTCCGTATTTTATTTTATTGACACCTCTATCTCTAAACATGTGGACATATTTTTTTCGGCTTCCGCTTGAGGACAAGCGAGGTCTAAGATCGGGGGAGTTGATACATCCATTTTGCATCATGCTTTTATATCGATATTTATTGCATTATGGGAGGCTATTACACAATACTTATGCCTATTTTCTCTTATTTTACAAGGTTTACATGAAGAGGGAGAATGCCAGCAGTTGGGATACTAGGCTGGAAAAGAAGCAAATATTAGAGACCTATTCTCCACATCTCCAAAAGTCCTGAAACTCCACGAAAGTCATTTTTGGAATTAATAAAAATTATTGAGCGGAAGAAGTTCCAGAGGGGGCCACCCACCGTCCACGAGGGTGGGGGGCGCGCCCTACCCCCTGGGTGCGCCCCTGCCTCGTGGGCCCCCTGGCAGCCTTCCGGTGACCATATTCTGCTATATGAAGGCTTTTACCCTGGAAAAAAATCATAAGCAAGCTTACGGGACGAAACTCCGCCGCCACGAGGCAGAACCTTGGCGGAACCAATCTAGGGCTCCGACGGAGCTGTTCTGCCAGGGAAACTTCCCTCCGGGAGGGGGAAATCATCACCATCGTCATCACCAACGATCCTCTCATCGGGAGGGGGTCAATCTCCATCAACATCTTCACCAGCACCATCTCCTCTCAAACCCTAGTTCATTGCTTGTATCCAATCTTTGTGCCAATACCTCAGATTGGTACATGTGGGTTTCTAGTAGTGTTGATTACTCCTTATAGTTGATGCTAGTTGGTTTATTTGGTGGAAGATCATATGTTCAGATCCTTAATGCATATTACTACCCCTCTGATTATGAACATGAATATGCTTTGTGAGTAGTTACATTTGTTCCTGAGGACATGGGAGAAGTCTTGCTATTAGTAGTCATGTGAATTTGGTATTCGTTCGATATTTTGATGAGATGTATGTTGTCTCTCCTCTAGTGGTGTTATGTGAACATCGACTAAATGACACTTCACCATTGTTTGGGCCTAGAGGAAGGCATTGGAAAGTAATAAGTAGATGATGGCTTGCTAGAGTGACAGCAGCTTAAACCCTAGTTTATGCGTTGCTTCGTAAGGGGCTGATTTGGATCCACATTTCATGCTATGGTTAGGTTTACCTTAATAGTTCTTTTGTAGTTGTAGATGCTTGCAATAGGGGTTAATCATAAGTGGGATTCTTGTCCAAGAAAGGGCAGTACCCAAGCACCGATCCACCCACATATGAAATTATCAAAGTAACGAACGCGAATCATATGAGCATGATGAAAACTAGCTTGACGATATTCCCGTGAGTCCTCGGGAGCACTTTTCTCTATATAAGAACTTGTCCAGGCTTGTCCTTTGCTACAAAAAGGATTGGAACACCTTGTTGCACCTTATTTACTTTCATTGCTTGTTACCCGTTACAAATTGCCTTATCACAAAACTATCTGTTACCGATAATTTCAGTGCTTGCAGAGAATACCTTACCGAAAACCGCTTGTCATTTCCTTTTGCTCCTCGTTGGGTTCGACACTCTTACTTACCGAAAGGACTATGATAGATCCCCTACACTTGTGGGTCATCAATTTTCCACAAAATAAACCAACTAGCATCAACTACAAGATGTAATTAACACTACTAGCAACCCATAGGTACAAATATGAGTTTGAAACAAAGATTGAATCCAGGAGATGAACTTGGGCTTGAGATGAGACTGTACAGGTGAAGATGTTAATGGAGATGAGTCCTCTCGCAATGAGAGGAACGTTGGTGATCATGATGGCTTTGATTTCCCCCTCCTGGAGGGAAGTATTCTGATGTAGGGTGGAACCCTAATGGTCGATCTTTCACGAGATGGAGGGGATTTCCCGAAGAACACGAAGAACATAAGAGAGGAAAAAACTCAAAACAACTAGATCCAATCACACATGTGATAAATCCACATACACAAAGGGGAGATACAAGACCCAAAGTTAGCAAAGGGAGGTACAAAAGAGGAACTAGTTCATCCCAATCCTTGAAGGAAAGAGGTCTTGAATCCTTGGACGATATTCCCACAAGGGGGTCTCAAATCCACTTGGGGGATCATATCCTAGGAGGTCCTGGTCTCCATAGGAGTAGGGATAAGTGGATGAGCAAAGCTCTATCTCAATCATGAGCTATCACAATGCTAACCCTAGGTGGAGAGGGGAGAGGTCTATTTTATAGTGCTAGTACACGTTGGGGGTGAATGGATGGGTACATGGGCCTTTGGCGCGTTCTCTGTGCACAGGCAGGTGCCGGATGTCTGGGATGGGGGTCGGATGTCTGGGCCGGCCTCGGTGGCTTCTGGTTGCTCTCTAGACAAGAGGGGCCAGATTTCTGGGGCTAGGTCGGATGTCCTGGCGGTGCGGGCCGAATGTCCAGGGCTGGGCCGGATGTCCAGGCCCTATAGCTTTGGAGCTGCTGGGTTGCTGTTGTTGCTGTAGACTTCACGTGTCAGATGTCCGGTCCAGGGGCCGGATGTCCGGGTCCTGTAGACTTTTGGCAATCCTCTTCATCGGTCCTCTTCATCCATGTACTTAGGGACTTGTCCATCATCACGAGCATCTCCGAGAGGGCTTTCTTCATATGTAATCACACATAGCATTCCGGCTTAGGTAGTAGCCATGTCTCACGTGGGTCATATGGAATGTCACTAAGGAGAGATGTTACCTTGGTCTCGAAAGCTCTTGCACGTGCTCATGTCACCGGTCCATTGGCACTTGAGTAGGCGAAGGTGGATGCATGGGGATGACCGTAGGATGCTCCGCATCATCTCCCCCCCCCCTTGGGAAAGATCCGACCACAGATCGAAAACCTCATCACCATGGAAGGGAGAGAGATCCTTCACATTGAAGATATCGCTCACGTTGTACCTGTCACGTGGAATGTCGATCTTGTAGGCATTGTAGCATGCGAGCACCTTGAAGGGTCCGTCGGCGTGTGGTAGTAGCTTGGACTTGCGCTCGTTGGGGAAGCATTCCAGCGTTCCTTGCGAAGGTGTAACCACACAAGATCTCCAATATTGAATATCATGGGTTGCTTGTTGATGTTGATCTTGGTCACGAGTCATTGTGCTTGGTGCTCGATGGTGTGCCTTGTATCTTCATGCACCTTCTTGAGATCTTGCTTGTGAACTTGCATCCATGTTGATGCGGTTCTTGTAGAGGTAACGGTAGAATGTCCAATGGGGACAATGGATTGAATCCATAGACGACCTCGAATGGGGGACTTGTTGGTAGTAGTGTGACACCCGGATAATGAAGCTACAGTAAACCCATGTTAATGGTGCCATGTCATCACGTTATTGTTGCTAATCCTCACTTGATCCAAATCATTGTTCATATTCAAACTTAAATTTAAAGTAAAAAGAAATTCAAATTCGCCAAACATGAAAACTAAAATGTTCAAAGTGTGGCAAATAATCTCTGGTTATTTGTCATATTGGAACCAACCTCTTTTGGATTTCCAAGTGCCCCTGGGATTGTAATTAGTGGTCCAGCAGCATATTAATTGGCCTTTTCAATTTCCAAAAATGCTTGAACAATTCCGTTGGCTCTAAAAATTTTTGTACAACACCACAATTTGGTGCATGAATTATTTGCCAAGTTTAATTCTAAACAACATTCATTCTGTGCTCCAACTATTTGCAAAACAGAAAAGGGAAATAATATTAAAAAGGGGAGACCTAAACCTACTGGGCACCTTGGCCCATTTATATAAAATAGTTCCAGTCCAACCCAACTCGCCCTCATCTCCCTTCCCTGTTCACACAGGGGGATCGTGGCAACGATCCACCGGTGCCATGGCCACCGATGACGCCGTGGCAACAATCCCGCGCCTCCCCATCGAGCCCCCTGGTGGATAAGAGCACCCCGCTTTCCCCTTGATCAAACCCTAACCCTCTAGTTTCCCCCCCCCCCCGCCACTTGTATCGATTTGGATGAAGAACGAATCCACGGCCGACGCGGTCACCTTCACCCTCGTCGATGTCGCGGCCAGACGCCTCCTTGATGTCAAGGACCAGCCAAGATAAGCACCATGACGCCCGCCCCCTCCTGGCGCAAGGAGCCGCCTAGGATCGCCGCCATTCGTCACGAACGACTCTGTCGTCGTCAACATCGGCCACCACTCCTTCCTTCGATCTGCACCGCTCCGACCTCCTTCGGCTTTCCTCAGCCCTCCATGAGCACCGCCGGGAGAAACACCTTCAATCCCCCCTCTCCTCTACGTCGATCTGTCACTGTAGGCCGCCGCATCACCTCGTGCCCGAGCTCCCGCGAGCTCACGGTCGCTGCGTCGTGGGTGTGCTCCCCGCGCCCCTGGCCGCGTCCGTGGCCGAGCACGCCGCTCCTGGGTCACGCCCAGGCGCGCGACCGCTCCTCGAGCCTTGCCTCCGCCGCTCGCCTGCGCTCGCCTTCGCGCGTCATTGCCCACCCTGCTGCGACGTTCACCGCTAGCCACCGCCGCCCGCTCACCGCCGCTGCTACTCCCTGCGTCCTCGGTCGCCCTGCCCCACATCACCCCAAGAGCACCCTACCTCCGGCCGGCCGCGCCAGCTATGGCCGTCGCTGCCCGTTGCTCCCTTCGGCGGCCATGGCCGAGGCCTTACCCCTGGGTGCGCCCATGTCTGGGCACAGCCACTGGTGGCTAGCTATAGCCACTACCAGTGGGGCCGGGCCTGGCTTAATTAGTGCTAACCCCCCCCCCCTTAATTTGACTCTGGCTAATAGACCCCACCGTGCAAATTAACAATTTTGGACAAATGTAATTTAGTTAACTAAAATGCCTCACTGACGACTGGGTCCCACATGGCCCTGTTGACCAGTCAACGCTGACTGGGTCAACTGTTGATTGGGCTGCTGACTCAGCAGCGGGCCCTGACTGTCAGTCACCCATGTGCATTACTGGGTACACTTTCTGTGTACCCATAGCAATTTCTCTTTTATTTTCAAGTTAAAACAAATCTTGAAAATTTGGATAAATCATTTAATCTTTGAAAAAGCATAGTAATTAATTTTAGCTCGGATCGAAAAACTTTGTACATGAAAGTTGCTTAGAACGACGAGACAAATCCGAACGCGCGGTCCGTTCGTTCGCCACACGTCCCTAGAATAGTGAACATGCAACCTATCCCCTCCGGTTCATCTGTCCGACAGACGTCCGGAACAGGGAGAACTTTTCCGGATGTTTCCCCCTTCGCCAGTATCGCCTAGCGCTGCGTTAGAAGACCTGTAGCTTCGCTTATTGTCATGTTCTGCTTATGTTTGCGTGTATTTACTGTTTCTTCCCCCTCTTCTCTCCGGTAGACCCTGAGACCGCTGCTGATGCCACTATGATCGACTACGTCGACGACGACCCTCCTTCTCGCCTGAGCAACCAGGCAAGCCCCCCCTTTGATTATCCCGATATCGCCCATTCTATACTCTCATGCTTGCATTAGATTTTGCTACTGTTATTGTTTGCTCCTATTTTGATGCATAGCCTGCTTTTGTACCTGCTTATTGTTACCTACCTGCTTATCCTAAATTGCTTAGTATAGGTTGGTTAGTGATCATTCAGTGACCCCCACTTGTCCTTGTTGCCCCTGCTCCATCATCGACGCCTCGATCGACGTGATCGACGACCAGAGCCCGACACCTCACATGACATCACGCCCCTTTAGTTGCTCGACTCTACAGAGCTACTATCGAGTGCCGAGGGTGATCCCTCATAACGCACTCCTAATGATGATTTTGTAGTGTAGCTATTCGGTCGTGGTCATCGAGGGTGATTTCCTCTTTCACCATTCCCGATACGGCTCTGTCGTTCAACACCTCTAGTGTGAACCTCGAGGGTGGTCCCTCTTACGCTCACCTTGATGATTACATTGAGTGGAATCCACTGGGGGTGATTCCTCAGGTTTTTCCCTTGATGTTTGGACACACGGTTACACTGACTTTACTTGAGACCTTGGTGAAAGTCGGGCGGGCCCGGAGAGCACCCACAAGATAATGATGTGGCACGGCCGGGCATTCTAGGCCCTTGTCGTAAGTCCACGAGACGGGGCGACAGGGTCACTTTCGATCGTGAGTCTTTGCTCGTCTCCGCAAGCTAATAATACACTATGGTTTGGGTATTTGTTCTGAGTTGGCCTTTGGCCTTTATGCACCAACCACCATGTGAGAATAGTTATGGGCCTCGACGTTGTAGTATCAACCGAAGCTTTGTCAGACATCCAGTTCAACATTGTGGCACGGATGGGCCGGCACCCCAGAGGTGGTGCCTAGGTCCGCCCTGCACGTAACGACCCGGAGTGCTACGGGCGATGGGCCCTGCTACGTCTTGAGTTTGCGTTGGTTTTCCTCGAAGAGGAGAGGGTGATGCAACAAAGTGTAGCGTAAGTATTTCCCTCAGTTTTGAGAACCAAGGTATCAATCCAGTAGGAGGCTCCTCAAAAGTCCCACGCACCTACACAAACAAACTGAGAACTCGCAACCAACACAATAAAGGGGTTGTCAATCCCTTCACGGCCACTTGCGAAAGTGAGATCTAATAAAGATAGTATGATAAGATAAATATATTTTTGGTATTTTATAAGATAGATGTAAAAAGTAAAGATGCAAATAAAGGTAGATTGAAAGCAAATATGATAAGAGATAGACCTGGGGGCCATAGGTTTCACTAGAGGCTTCTCTCAACATAGCATAAGTATTATGGTGGGTGAACAAATTACTGTCGAGCAATTGATAGAAAAGCGCATAGTTATGAGATTATCTAGGCATGATCATGTATATAGGCATCACGTCCATAAAAAGTAGACCGACTCCTGCCTGCATCTACTACTATTACTCCACACATCGACCGGCTCCTGCCTGCATCTAGAGTATTAAGTTCATAAGAACAGAGTAGCGCATTAAGCAAGATGACATGATGTAGAGGGATAAACACATGCAATATGATATAAAACCCATCTTATTATCCTCGATGGCAACAATACGATACGTGTCTTGCAACCCTTTCTTTCATTGGGTAAGAACACCGCAAGATTGAACCCAAAGCTAAGCACTTCTCCCATGGCAAGAAAGACCAATCTAGTAGGCCAAACCAAACTGATAATTCGAAGAGACTTGCAAAGATAACTCAATCATACATAAAAGAATTCAGAGAAGATTCAAATATTATTCATAGATAAACTTGATCATAAACCCACAATTCATCGGATCTTGACAAACACACCACAAAAAGAGATTACATCGAATAGATCTCCACAAGAGAGGGGGAGAACATTGTATTGAGATCCAAAAAGAGAGAAGAAGCCATCTAGCTAATAACTATGGACCCGTAGGTCTGTGGTAAACTACTCACAACTCATCGGAGGGGCAAGGATGTTGATGTAGAGGCCCTCCGTGGTTGCTTCCCCCTCCGGTAGAGTGCCGGCAAGGGCTCCAAGATGGGATCTCGCGGATACAGAAGGTTACGGCGGTGGAAATTGTGTTTCATGGTGCCCTTAGATGTTTTCGGGGTACGTAGGTATATATAGGAAGAAGAAGTATGTCGGTGGCTGCCCGAGGGGCCCACGAGACAGGGGGCGCGCCCTCCTATCTCGTGGGGCCCTCGAAGGCTTATTGACTTGCACTCCAAGCTCTCCGGATCAGATTTGTTCCCAAAATAACGCTCCCGAAGGTTTCATTCCATTTGGGCTCCGTTTGATATTCCTTTTCTTCGAAATACTGAAATAGGCAAAAAAACAACAATATGGGCTGGGCCTCCGGTTAGTAGGTTAGTCCCAAAAATGATATAAATGTGTAAAATAAAGCCCATAAACATCCAAAAGAGGTGATATAATAGCATGGAACAATCAAAAATTATGGATACGTTGCAGACGTATCAAGCATCCCCAAGCTTAATTCATGCTCGTCCTCGAGTAGGTAAATGATAAAAAGAGAATTTTTGACGTGGAATGCTACCTAGCATAATTCATAATGTAATTTTCTTTATTGTGGCATGAATGTTCAGATCCAAATGAATACAAAATAAAATTTCGTATTGACATAAGAAATAGTAATACTTCAAGCATACTAATCAAAGTAATCATGTCTTCTCAAAATAACATGGCTAAAGAAAGTTTTCCCTACAAAATCATATAGTCTGGCTATGCTCTATCTTCATCACACAAAGTATTTAATCATGCAAAACCCTGATGACAAGCCAAGCAATTGTTTCATACTTTAATAATCTCAAACTTCTTCAACTTTCACGCAATACATGATCGTGAGCCATGGACATAGCACTATATGTGGAATAGAAGGGTGGTTGTGGAGAAGACAAAAGGGAGAAGATAGTCTCACATCAACTAGGCGTATCAACGGGCTATGGAGATGCCCATTAATAGATATCAATGTGAGTGAGTAGGGATTGCCATGCAACGGATGCACTAGAGCTATAAATATATGAAAGCTCAACCAAAGAAACTAAGTGGGGTGCATCCAACTTGCTTGCTCATGAAGACCTAGGGCACTTTTGAGGAGGCCCATCATTGGAATATACAAGCCAAGTTCTATAATGAAAAACTCCCACTAGTATATGAAAGTGACAACATATGAGACTCTCTATCATGAAGATCATGGTGCTATTTGAAGCACAAGTGTGGAAAAAGAGGTAGTAGCATTGTCCCTTCTCTCTTTTTCTCTCATTTTTATTTTTTTCTTTCTTTTCTTTCTTTTCTTTTTCTTTTTTTTCTTTGGCCTTTCTCTTTTTTTTCTCTTTTTTTTTCTTTTCTCTTTTTTTTTCTTTTTGTAAAGTCCGAAGTCTCATCCCGACTTGTGGGGGAATCATAGTCTTCATCATCCTTTCCTCACTAGGACAATGCTCTAATAATGAAGATCATCACACTTTATGGATTTATAACTCAAAGCTAGAACAAGATATGACTCTATATGAATGCCTCCGACGGTGTACCGGGATATGCAATGAATCAAGAGCGACATGTATGAAAATTATGAAGGTGGCCTTGCCACAAATACAATGTCAACTACATGATCATGCAAAAAGCAATATGACAAAAGTAATGCGTGTCATATGAACGGAATGGTGGAAAGTTGCATGGCAATATATCTCGGAATGGCTATGGAAATGCCATAATAGGTAGGTATGGTGGCTGTTTTGAGGAAGGAGTATGGTGGGTGTATGGTACCGGCGAAAATTGCACGGTACAAGAGAGGCTAGCAATGGTGGAAGGGTGAAAGAGTGCGTATAATCCGTGGACTCAACATTAATCAAAAGAAATCATATACTTGTTGCAAAAATTTAGAAGTCATCAAAAACCAAAGTACTAAGCGCATGCTCCTAGGGGGATAGATTGGTAGGAAAATACCATCGCTCGTCCCCGACCGCCACTCATAAGGAAGACAATCAATAAATAAAATTGTGCTCCAACTTCATCACAAAGCGGTTCACCATACGTGCATGCTACGGGAATCACAAGCTTCAACACAAGAATTCTTTAAATTCATAATCACCCAACTAGCATGACTTTAATATCACTACCTCCATATCTCAAAACAATTATCAAGTATCAAATTGATCATAGCATCCAATTCACTTTCTATGATAGTTTTTATTATACCCAACTTGGATGCTCATCATTCTAGGATCAACTTTATGATCATAGAAAATACCATGCTGTTCTGAAAGACTCTCAAAATAATATAAGTGAAGCATGAGAGACTAGCAATTTCTTCAAAATTAAGACACCACCATGCTCTAAAAGATATAAGTGAAGCACTAGAGCAAAAACTATCAAGCTCAAAAGATATAAGTGAAACACATAGAGTATTCTAGCAAATTCTAATCAAATAGGCTTCTCCCAAAAGGTGTGTACAGCAAGGATGATTGTGGTAAACTAAAACTCAAAGACTAATATAATACACGACGCTCCAAGCAAAACACGTATCATGTGGCGAATAAAAATATAGCTCCAAGTAAAGTTACCAATGAACGAAGACAAAAGAGGGGATGCCTTCCCGGGGCATCCCCAAGCTTAGGCTTTTGGCTATTCTTGAATATCTTTGGGTGCCATAAGCATCCCCAAGCTTAGGCTCTTGCCACTCCTTATTCCATAGTCCATAAAAGCTTTACCCAAAACTTGAAAACTTCACAACACAAAACTCAACAGGAAATCTTATAAGCTCCGTTAGTGAAAGAAAACAAAACCACCATATAAGGTACTGCCATGAACTCATTCTTTATTTATAATGGTGTTAAACCTACTGTATTCCAACTTTTTTATGGTTCATAGACTGATTTACTAGCCATAGATGCATTGAAATAAGCAAACAACACACGAAAAACAGAATCTGTCAAAAACAGAACAGTCTGTAGAAATCTGTAACTAACGCAAACTTCTGAAACTCTAAAATCCTACCAAAATAGGAAGTCCTGGACAATTTGTCTATTCAACAGAAGCAAAAAGAATCAACGCAAAAGCACGTTCCTGTGATTTAAAAAAATTATATTTGTGCGTGCAAAGTTTCTGTTTTTCAGCAGAATCAAATCAACTATCATCGTAGGTTATCCTATAGGTTCTACTTGGCACAAACACTAAGTAAAAGATAAAAACACATCTAACCAGAAGGTAGATGCAAGATTTATTACTAAATAGGAGCAAAAACAAAAAACATAAAGAAAATTGGGTTGCCTCCCAACTAGCGCTATTGTTTAACGCCCCTAGCTAGGCATAAAAACAAAGATAGATCTAACGAGTGCCATCTTTGGCACTAAATTCATAAGTAGCACGCATGATAGATCTAACGAGTGCCATATTTGGCACTAAATTCATAAGTAGCACGCATGATAGATGCTAGGTAATTTAACTTTCTTTCTTGGAAAGTGCTCCATGCCTTTCTTTAATGGAAATTGGAATCTAATATTCCCTTCCTTCATATCAATAATCGCACCAATCGTTCTAAGGAAAGGTCTACCAAAAATAATATGGCAAGAAAGATTGCAATCTATATCAAGAACGATAAAATCTACGGGCACCAAATTTCTATTTGCAACAATAAGAACATCATTTATCCTTCTCATAGGCTTTTTAATGGTGGAATCCGCAAGGTGCAAATTTAAAGAGCAATCATCAAGATCATGGAAACCTAGAATATCACATAAAGTTTTCGGAATCGTGGAAACACTAGCACCCAAATCATACAAAGCAAAACACTCATAATCTTTAATTTTAATCTTTATAGTAGGTTCCCACTCGTCATTAAGTTTTCTAGGTATAGAAACTTCCAAATTAAGTTTTTCATCATAAGATTGCATCAAGGCATCAACAATATGTTTGGTAAAAGCTTTATTTTGACTATAAGCATGAGGAGAATTAACAACAGATTGCAACAAGGAAATACAACCTTTTAAAGAGCAATTATCATAATCAAATTCCTTGAAATCCGAGATAGTAAGTTCAATATTATTAGAAGTTGAGGATTCTCCAATTTCACTTTTACCAAATTTAACATCAAGATCTAAAGACTTCGAATTTTTGGGACGCCTTCTAGGCAAAGTTGTTTCATCATCTCTCCCATAATCATCAAAATTCATATTGCAAAACATAGATCTAATCGGAGACGCATCAATAACTTTAAGATCCTCATCATTATTTTCATGTATTTTTTCTCGTTTAGCGGCCATCTTATTGACTAAGGTGGCTTGCTTGTCAAAAATTTTGGCTATAGCATTTTCAAGCCGGGTAATTTGAGCGTTAACACCATAGAATTCTTTATTCATATCATCAAGCTCTTTGTTCATGAAACCCAAAAAACTTTTTTGTTCCTTAAGCTCTTTTCTAAAGAAATTATTATGCTCAAATTGCAAATTCATAAAACTTCTAATATTTGATTCAATCTCATCCATCCTTCTGAGAAGGTGGTCAGGGCCCTTAGGCGCAGCCATAAGGTCAAGCAAGCAAACAAGCACACGAAAGAAGACAAACGAAAAGAGAGGAGGAGATTGGGAAAGAGAGGGCGAATAAAACGACAAGGGTGAAGTGGGGGAGAGGAAAACGAGAGGCAAATGGCAAATAATGTAAATGCGAGGGAGATGGGTTTGTGATGGGTACTTGGTATGTCTTGACTTGAGCGAATACCTCCCCGACAACGGCTCCAGAAATCCTTCTTGCTAAATCTTGAGCAAAGTGTAGTGTAAGTATTTCCCTCAGTTTTGAGAACCAAGGTATCAATCCCGTAGGAGGCTCCTCAAAAGTCCCACGCACCTACACAAACAAACTGAGAACTCGCAACCAACGCAATAAAGGGGTTGTCAATCCCTTCACGACCACTTGTGAAAGTGAGATCTAATAAAGATAGTATGATAAGATAAATATATTTTTGGTATTTTATAAGATAGATGCAAAAAGTAGACATGTAAATAAAGGTAGATTGAAAGCAAATATGATAAGAGATAGACCCGGGGGCCATAGGTTTCACTAGAGGCTTCTCTCAAGATAGCATAAGTATTACGGTGGGTGAACAAATTACTGTCGAGCAATTGATAGAAAAGCGCATAGTTATGAGATTATCTAGGCATGATCATGTATATAGGCATCACGTCCATAACAAGTAGACCGACTCCTGCCTGAATCTACTACTATTACTCCACACATCGACCGACTCCTGCCTGCATCTAGAGTATTAAGTTCATAAGAACAGAGTAACGCATTAAGCAAGATGACATGATGTAGAGGGATAAACACATGCAATATGATATAAACCCCTTCTTGTTATCCTCGATGGCAACAATACAATACGTGTCTTGCAACCCTTTCTATCACTAGGTAAGAACACCGCAAGATTGAACCCAAAGCTAAGCACTTCTCCCATGGCAAGAAAGACCAATCTAGTAGGCCAAACCAAACTGATAATTCGAAGAGACTTGCAAAGATAACTCAATCATACATAAAAGAAATTCAAAGAAGATTCAAATATTATTCATAGATAAACTTGAACATAAACCCACAATTCATCAGATCTCGACAAACACACTTCAAAAAGAGATTACATCGAATAGATCTCCAAAAGAGAGGGGGAGGACATTGTATTGAGATCCAAAAAGAGAGAAGAAGCCATCCAGCTAATAACTATGGACCCGTAGGTCTGTGGTAAACTGCTCACAACTCATCGGAGGGGCAAGGATGTTGATGTAGAGGCCCTTCATGGTTGCTTCCCCCTCCGGTGGAGTGCCGGCAAGGTATATATAGGAGGAAGAAGTACGTCGATTGCCGCCTGAGGTGCCCACGAGACAGGGGGCGTGCCCTACAGGGGGGGGCGCCCTCCTATGTCGTGGGGCCCTCGGAGGCTTCTTGACTTGCACTCCAAGCTCTCCGGATCAGATTTGTTCCAAAAATAACGCTCCCGAAGGTTTCATTCCGTTTGGACTCCGTTTGATATTCCTTTTCTTCGAAATACTAACATAGGCAAAAAAACAGCAATATGGGATGGGCCTCCGGTTAGTAGGTTAGTCCCAAAACTGATATAAATGTGTAAAATAAAGCCCATAAACATCCAAAAGAGGTAATATAATAGCATGGAACAATCAAAAATTATAGATACGTTGGAGACGTATCAGGCCCAGACCCCGGAGTGCTTAGGATGTAGACCGGCGGGGACCTCTCTGCTGAGCCTAGGTAGGGCTACAACGTGTTGATCTTCCGAGGCCGGGCATTGACTTAGAAAAGTGTGTCCGGCCAGAGTAATCAAGCGTGTTGGAAAACGTGGTGCACCCCTGCAGGGAAGTTTATCTATTAATAGCCGTGTCCACGGTAACGGACGTTCAGACTTATATCCTGATCTTATACAACTACAAATGGATACTTGAGATATGTGACTCTGGGATTGCTTTCTCGCGGGGAGTCAAGGAAGGATCTCTGGGCATTGATGTTACAACATGTTTGTTAAATGTTAACTACTCTTTACTCTTATACATGCTGCAAGACGCTTGGAGTTGCTTGAAGATGCTAGTCTTTGATAGGCTAGGCCTTCCCCTCTATTCTGGCATTCTGCAGTTCATTCCACAGATACAACCCTTCCAATTGATACCAATTCATACTTAGTATAGATCTGATGCTTGCGAGTACTTTGGATGAGTACTCACGGTTGCTTTGCTACCCCTTTTCCCCCTTCTTTCTTCTTTCCGGTTGATGCAACCAGATGGTGGATCCTTGGAGCCAGATGCCACCGCCGATGGATGCTACTACATGAAGACCGCCGACGACCAGGAGTACTTAGGAGGTCCCACGCAGGAGGCCTTGCCTCTTCGATCGTGTTGCTTTTGTGCTAGCCTTCTTAAGGCAGTCTTGTTTAACTTATGTATGTACTCAGATATTGTTGTTTCCGCTGACTCTTGTGTATCGAGCTTGTATTCGAGCCCTCGAGGCCCCTGGCTTGTAATATAAAGCTTGTATTATTTTATCTGTGTCTAGAGTTGTGTTGTGATATCTTCCCATGAGTCCCTGATCTTGATCGTACACATTTGCGTGTATGATTAGTGTACGATCGAATCGGGGGCGTCACAAGTTGGTATCAGAGCCGACTACCTATAGGATCCCCCTTTCCAACTCCTTGGCCAAAGTTGAGTCTAGTCTTTGAAAAACTATTTTACTAACATGGTTGTGTGGCTTACGGGCCCACGTCGCCAATTGGGTGGTATTAGGATCTTTTACTACTCGTCTATACTCTGGGACTCTAATCTCTCTTCTATTCGGGTTAAATGATTTTGTTAAATCTAACTCTAGGTTCTCGTAAATACTTTCTCCTGGAGAGCCCCTCACTCCAGATGATTGCTTGGTGCAACAGAAGATTGTAAAGATACTCTCCATTGTTTTCCCGAGACCCTTATGACATTCGCCGTTATGATCCCTACCACCGATAAATCCTTATGGGTAACTACCTACATTGCCGTTCATACCTTCATCCCCAGTTGCTCTTGTTATTACAAGATGCCCCGAATTACTCTCTGTTGTCCTAAGAATCCATTGAGCCTACTACCTTGCAGTTCTTTGCCACATGAATATCCCCTAGGGATAATGACTCGCTCTTGCCAAGTATTCATTCATTCACAATTGTTCATGTGATTCACAAGATACTTTGGAATACCATCCGATCTTCCGATAGTCCTCTCCAACTATTGCTCTGCTAATATTTATCTGCTTGCAGTATGGTTACTTCCATATGTCTAGCAATACTCATTAGCATCCTTTCTCATCATAATTTCGAGCCTTTGATTCGATTCGTTTGCGAATGCTCGCGATCATCAGTCCTATTTAAAATTCTCCCCTTGGTTCAGATGTCACTCCGGACATGAGCTGGTGTTCAGCGAATCGAGCCTTGATTGATTGTCGATCTATGTCTATTCAACTTACTTGTCTTTGATCAGAGCCTCTACTTCTGATCCCCCAATTTGGAAACCATAATTCCTTTGCATTTGAGCTTTGAATTAGTCAGTTGTTTCTATAACCTGACCTCCTATCATTCTTTCTTCTTCTGGTTGAGTATCGATACTCGCATCAGATCCATTGTGGACCTCCAGGTCCTTTGTTGGGTTTTATCCAATAGGGTCCTTCATATTCAGTAACCTTGTGAGCTTTTCCTCGGATACATAATGCCTTTGGTAGATTGAATCCCCTGCTTTTGTTAACCATGCTCTGCTTCCGAGCTTGAGTTATTTATTCCTAAAGTTTGTGGTATGTGTTCCTAAGATGCCCCAATGGGTTGAACCTATGCCTTCCACAATCTATGTGAACCCGGAAACTTCTACGGGTCATACTCTACTAGTGTTATGCTAGATAAAATCTGAACACTATGGCTTTGTCGAAAATGAGAAGTGAATGATAGGTTATGCATTGATAAAGTGGGAGTCGACCTTGATCCTTTGTGTTCATGCCCATGGACCCGATGTGGAACTTATCATGGAAGCTTCTTGAATCAATAATAATCCCCATTTGATAAGTTCATCTATCTATGTTTGGTCCTTTGCCACCGTGCTTCCAACCAGATTATTCTTCTTTGATCTCATTTCTTGGACAAGTTAAAGTACTTGTCTTCTGCAGATCTTTTCTTCTGTCCAACCTCTATCCGGTTCTACCTTCGAGTATTACCCTCTGGTATCTCGAGAATATCTCGGAAGTACATAGCCTCTTATGAGTTCTTCATCAACTATTATTTCTTGCCGATTCCAATTTTCCACGGGTTCTGAGTTGTTAGACACTCGAGATCACCGGTAACTGATTCAAGTCTCCATTTTTTTGTTTAACCTTTCTTGTAGCCTAACATATCTGAGTAGTGATAATTCTCTGCTTATGTAAACACCTCGGTGTACAACTCTGGCAGTAAGACCTTGTTACTATTGTTGATGACATTCCGGTAGCCACCGATGGACGAGAACTTTGCCTATTGGTCCGCCTCGTCTTAATAAGCAGGAAAATGGTTCTCTCCGTCCCTCGCCCTTGGTACCGATGTTGTTGCCGACATAACTTACAGGTTATTGTCTGACATGCCTTGCTATCATGATCATGCAAGATGACATCACCCTTCCTAATTTGTGTTCCACATGGTGGGCCCATAACCCACAGTTCCATAGGATCGAAACCTGACTCTCCTATACATCCTTGTTTTCAAAGTAATCCCTCATGCTTGGCTTCGTATGTAATTCACGAGTCACCTTCCTTGTGATCTATTCTGGTATCAGACACAATACTTATTCCCATTGCTCTGAACCCCTTTCCCCCTTTGTTTTAGGCAACGAACAGTTGCCTACCCGCTTGAAATTTTCTATTGCACCTTCTTACCTTGCTCTCGATGACTTTCTTGAATTTCAACTCTAGAGATGCCTCTATGCCATGTTCACTGAGATAGCCCCTAGGTACCTATCTTGTGTTGAGCTCCGTCCTTCCTGAGTCTTTCTCCCTTACTCCACCCCTTAAATCTCGGGACGAGATTTCTTGTAGTGGAGGAGAATTGTGACGCCCGGATAATGAAGCTACAGTAAACCCATGTTAATGGTGCCACTTCATCACGTTACTGTTGCTAATCCTCACTTGATCCAAATCACTGTTCATATTCAAACTCAAATTTAAAGTAAAAAAATTCTAATTCGCCAAACATGAAAACTAAAATGTTCTAAGTGTGGCAAATAATCTCTGGTTATTTGTCATGTTGGAACCAACCTCTTTTGGATTTCCAAGTGCCCCTGGGATTGTAATTAGTGGTCCAGTAGCATATTAATTGGCCTTTTCAATTTCCAAAAATGCTTGAACAATTCCGTTGGCTCTAAAACTTTTTGTGCAACACCACAATTTGGTGCATGAATTATTTGCCAAGTTTCATTCTGAACAACATTCATTCTATGCTCCAACTATTTGCAAAACAGAAAAGGGAAATAATATTAAAAAGGGGAGACCTAAACCTACTAGGCACCTTGGCCCATTTAGTTAAAATAGGTCCAGCCCAACCCAACTCGCCCTCATCTCCCTTCCTTGTTCACACAGGGGGGATCATGGCAACGATCCACCGGCGCCATGGCCACCGATGACGCCGTGGCAGCAATCCTGCGCCTCCCCGTCGAGCCCCCTGGCGGATAAGAGCACCCCGCTCTCCCCTTAACCAAACCCTAACCCTCTAGTTTTCCCCTCCGCCGCTTGTATCGATTTGGATGAAGAACAAATCCACGGCCGACGAGGTCACCTTCACCCTCGTCTATGTCGCGGCCAGACGCCTCCTCGATGTCAAGGACCACGCCAAGAGAAGCAACGTGACGTCGCCCCCTCCTGGCAAGGAGCCGCCTAGGATCGCCGCCATTCCTCACGAACGACTCCGTCGTTGTCAACATCGGTCGCCACTGCTTCCTTCGATATGCACCACTCTGACCTCCTTCGGCTTCCCCGAGCCCTCCACGAGCACCGTCGTGAGAAACACCTTTGATCCCCCCTCTCCTCTATGTTGATCTGTCACCGTAGGCTGCCGCATCACCTCGCGCCCGAGCTCCCGCGAGCTCGCGGTCGCTGCGTCGTGGGCGTGCTCCCTGCGCCCCTGGCCGCGTCCGTGGCCGAGCACACCGCTCCTGGGTCACGCCCAGGTGCGCGACCGCTCCTCGCGCCTTGCCTCCGCCTCTCGCCTGCGCTTGCCTTCGCGCGCCGTCGCCCAACCTGCTGCGACGTTCACCGTTAGCCGCCGCCGCCCGCTCACCGTCGCTGCTACTCCCTGCGTCCTTGGTCGCCCTGCCCCGCGTCGCCCCAACAGCGCCTTGCCTCCGGCCGGCCGCTCCGGCTGCAGCCGTCGCTGCCCGTCGCTCCCTTCGCCGGCCATGGCCGAGTCCTTGCCCCTGGGTGCGCCCGTGTCTGGGCACAGCCACTAGTGGCTGGCTATAGCCATTGTCAGTGGGGCCGGGCCTGGCTTAGGATGTAGACCAGCGGGGACCTCTCTGCTGAGCCTAGGTAGGGCTACAATGTGTTGATCTTTCGAGGCCGGGCATTGACTCTGAAAACTGTGTCCGTCTAGAGTCATCTAGCGTGTTGGAAAACGTGGTGCACCCCTGCAGGGAAGTTTATCTATTAATAGTCGTGTCCACGGTAACGGACGTTTAGACTTATATCCTGATCTTATACAACTACAAATGGATACTTGAGATATGTGGCTCCGGGATTGCTTTCTCGCAGGAGTCGAGGAAGGATCTCTGGGCATTAATGTTACAACATGTTTGTTAAATTTTAAACTGCTATTCTTTACTCTTCTACATGCTGCAAGACGCTTGCAGCTGCTTGAAGATGCTAGTCTTCAATAGGCTAGGCCTTCCCCTCTATTCTGGAATTCTGCATTTCAGTCCACAGATACAACCCTTCCAATTGATACCAATGCATACTTAGTACAGATCTAATGCTTGTGAGTACTTTGGATGAGTACTCACGGTTGCTTTGCTACCCCCTTTTCCCCTTCTTTCTTCATTTCGGTTGATGCAACCAGATGGTGGATCCTTGGAGCCAGATGCCACCGCCGATGGATGCTACTATGTGAAGACCGCCGACGAGCGGGAGTAGTTAGGAGGTCCCAGGCAAGAGGCCTTGCCTCTTCGATTGTGTTGCTTTTGTGCTAGCCTTCTTAAGGCAGTCTTGTTTAACTTATGTCTGTACTCAGATATTGTTGCTTCCACTGACTCTTGTGTATCGAGCTTGTATTCGATCCCTTGAGGGCCCTGGCTTGTAATATAAAGCTTGTATTATTTTATTTGTGTCTAGAGTTGTGTTGTGATATCTTCCCGTGAGTCCCTGATCTTGATCATACACATTTGCGTGTATGATTAGTGTACTGTCGAATCAGAGGCGTCATAAGTAGAGCGTCTCGCTCGATTGTAGGCGGGCTCGGCGATGGGCAAGCATTTCTCCCAATCTTTGGTTACCTCTATTTGGCCGTCGGTTTGCTGATGGTATGCCGATGAGAAGAGTAGCTTGATTTCGAGCTAGGCGCATACGGTCTTTCAAAAATAGCTTAGGAACTTGACGCCGTGGTCCGACACAATAGTCTTGTGCACTCCATGTAGACCCAAGATTTCCCTACAAAAGAGATTTGCAACACATGAAGCATTGTCTATCTTGTTACATGGAATAAAGTGTACCATCTTAGATAGATGGCCCACAACAACGAATATTGAATCTTCTCCATTTTGAATTCTAGGAAACCCAAGCAAAAAATCCATACTAATATCTTCCCATGGGTGATGCGGAATAGGAAGTGGCATATAGAGACCATGGGATTGAGCTTTTCACTCAGCTTTGCAATATGTAGAGCATCGGTTGGTGTAGCGTGAGACATCGCGAAACATCTTGGGCCAAAAGTAGTTCTT
The DNA here is from genome assembly GCF_018294505.1 of Triticum aestivum. Taxonomy (NCBI): domain Eukaryota; kingdom Viridiplantae; phylum Streptophyta; class Magnoliopsida; order Poales; family Poaceae; genus Triticum; species Triticum aestivum. The sequence continues at coordinate 269,955,822 of NC_057798.1, read as the reverse complement.
TGAGAGCGTATAGAATGTTTTATGGTGTCCAAAGTGTCCCATAAGTCCTCCATCGTGAGCTTCTTGCAAAAGCAACAAACAAAGAGAAGACTAGGGTATGCAAACTTTGTTAGCTTGCATTAGATAACCATCGTTTATGTAATATCTCTCCCAAGAAACATGAGTCAAGCATTTGGCTTAAGGAGTTTCAAACGAAACATCATGCGCAAACAAGACTTTGATGTGCTCAAATCCTATGACATTCAATTGAAGTTGAGTTAAGAGCATGCATTTGCGGGAAAGAGCGTACACCACAACATTTTCCTTACCTTTTATGACTTGATAACATAAGGAAGTGACTCAATGAACTCACTCCGTTTGGCATGTCGCTTATTCAATTTTTTTGACCTTTAAGGTATTTAAGCCTCTTTTCGATTCAAGAGTCGCATGAGAAGAAAGCTTCCGATTAGCTTCAGTTAGTGTTAGTTAAATAGAACGGTAACCTCGTAACTATGCCAAGCCTCATTTTGATCAAAAAAACCCGGGGTTAGGCGAATGCGCGGGTACTCTTTCATGATTCGTATGAAGAACAAATTCATGAGGGCAAAGATAATGCTCCCAAACATGCAAAACTCTCACTAAAGAATATAACTCTTTGTCATCAATGGGATAATTAAGTTGCACTCCAGAAAGCTTCTCACTAAAGTCAACGATTGGGCGCTTCTCTTGCATTAACACACCTCCTATGCCAATACCACTAGCATCGCTATGCACTTCAAATGTTTTATCAAAGTTTGGTAATGCAAGCAATGGAGCACGTGTAAGAAAATTCGTAAGCTCATGAAGTACAGTATCTTGGAAGATGGTCCCTAAACAAATGATGCATTCTTCTTACTCAAGGTGTGCAATGGTGATGCAATGGTGCTAAAGTCCTTAACAAATCTATGATATAAACCGGCTAGGCCAAGGAAGCTACGCACTTATTGTAACTTGGTCGGTTGTGGCCAAGTTTTAATAGCATCGCTTCATCTACATGAACACCCTTAGAAGACACAACAAAACCCAAGAAAACAAGCTTGTTAACACAAAAAGTGCATTTCTCCATATTAGCATAAAGTCGCTCATTTATAAGAGTTTGCAAAACGTCCCTAAGATGGGTGACATGATCTTCTAGAGATTCACTAAACACAAGTGTATCGTCAAAGTAGACCACAACACATATGCCAATGTATTTGCGAAGAACCTAATGCATCACACGCATAAAAGTGCTAGGCTCTTCAGATAATCCCATAGGCTTGACTTAGCACTAATAGAAACCAAACTTGGTTTTGAAAGCGGTTTCCCATTCATCACCCTCTTGAAGGCGAATTTGGTAATAGCCACTTTTAAGATTGATTTTTGAGAAAATGGTGGCTCCACTAAGCTCGTCTAGCATATCGTCAATGCGTGGAATGGGATGCCTATAGCAAATGGTGATAGCATTTATGGGAAGGCAATTGGACTTGAGCTCTCCTAGGCATAAGAATATCTGGAATGGCACAAGGACTTAAGCTCTCACGTACATGCCCATTGTCAATGAGGTGTTGTACTTGCCTTTGTATTTCCTTGGTTTCTTTGGGGTTGACGCGGTATGGTGCCTTGTTCGGTAGGGGTGTGTCGAGGAAACATGTCCGCTAACTCCTACAATAGATTAGACAACACTAGAGGTACATGGTGAGAGGTGTTAGTTTTTGCCGCTTCATCTTTGCACACTAGCACATAGTGAAGAACACTCGATGGTCTCTCACACACATCTCTCATATCTCTTTTGGTGGCTAAAAGCACTAAGTGTTTCTTGTCGCTCATCGTGGACGCACTCAATTTCGGCTTGTGCCGCTCACTTTCTTTTTGGTGGCTCACTCTCTCACTATTCGCTCCATGATGGGTAGATGCTTGCTTGCCGGTGATCACTTGACTTGGAGACATAGGTCATAGCACGTACTCCTTTCCCTTTATCTTGAAGCTATAGTGATTGGTTCGCCATTGTGGATGACACTGCGGTTGAATTGCCAAGGTCATCCAAGTAGGTGGCAAATGGACATGGGAACCACATCACACTCTAATGTTTCTTTGTATGCTCCAATCTTGAAGGAGACTTGAACAGTGTGCTGCACTTGAATGGTGCCGGAGTCACTAAGCCATTGGACATTGTAGGGATGAGGATGCTTCATCTTGACCAATTGTAGCTTGGTACATAGCTATTCACTTTCCAAATTGTGGCAACTTCCTCTGTCGATGATGGCCTTCATGGAATGTCCATTGATGCTCGCTTTGGTCTAGAAGATGTGGCAACGTTGGTCTTCGTCTTGTTGGTGTTGAAGTTTCAAGACCTTGGAAACAACAAGAGCGGGGCTCAAATCATTGTCACAAAAGACTTGATCGTCTTTCTCGTCATTCACTTGACGGTACATGGCCACATGCTCAAGTGCTTCCATTTCTTCCTCACTCATGGAGTCATAGGTGCCAACGTCGTTGGTGATCATGGTGTGCCAAGTGGGGCACTCAAATGTCTTGTGGCCTCGGCCTTGACATGTGAAGCATTTGATGGAACTTGTCTTGAGGGTCTCATCCATTGGAGTAGGTGATGATGAAGCTCTCGGCTTGAAGTTGCTTGTAGTAGGAGGATGACTTGAAGATGTCAAAGTTTTCTTGTAACTTGACTTGTTGTCGTTGCTTGGTGTAGATTTTGTTGAGGTTGAAGGCATCGTAGTTGTGGAAGCTTGATTGTATGAACTGTAGGTCTTGGAAGAGTACTTGGCATACTTGTAGCCGTCTTGAACTTGTCGCTCCGCCTTGGTAGCTTGGTGCACGAGCTCGATGAGGTTCGTATATGGTTGGAAATGCGCAATCTTCTTGATTGGATGGTTGAGTCCATTCAAGAATCATGCCATAGTTTGCTCCTCACTTCCGTGACATTGGCTCGTATCATTACAATCTCCATTTCCTTGTAATACTCTTCAACAAACTTTGTTCCTCGCTTGAGTTGTTGTAACTTCTTGAAGAGATCTAGAGCCACAAAACACGCTCTCATGACCTCCTTCATTTGATTTCATGTTGTGATGGGTGGGTCACCCTTGGCTTGGCGCCGCTCAATGACCGTCTCCCACCAAATGAGGACATAGTCTTGGAACTCAAGTGAGGCAAAATATCTTGTCGACCTTCAATGCCCATGAAAGGTAGTCTTCAGGATCATTGCTTTCAGAGAATTTAGGCATGGTGAACTTGAGCTTCCCATAGCGTTGTTCTTCAATGCATGCGGGTTGATGGTGATGGCGCTCTTGCCGAGGTTGAGGGTCTTCAATTGCGTGTTCCTCGTGCTCCGCTTGATTAGCTTGATGTTGAGGCCATGGGATTTTTGCATGGTTCCTTATTTCCTGGCGCTCCTTGATGCATGTGGCTTATTCTTGTCGCTCTCATCACAGGGCCTCTTCTGTTTCACGGTTGCATTCTTAGACGTCTTGGGTTGCTTCACATAGAGCATGTTGGGCTTCAAGGGCTTGTTCCTCACGTTGTTGTTTCTCTTGTCGTAGGGCGTCGCCATCATGGTGAGTTTGTCTTTGGTCCATGGCGGCTTGTTCTTGTCGACATTGTTGTTCGCGCTCTTGAAGGAGGCCTTGCAAACAAAATCCATGGAATGGATTTTGTGGAGGTTGACAATCCTTGTGAGCTTGACAAAGATGCAAACATGGTCTTAATGACTTGAATCCAAAGATGTATCTGAAGAGTGTTGACTTGAGTGTCTCTGTGTTGATGATGATGACGTTGTAGATTAGCGGTTGACCATCATGGCTCGAAGGTATTCCTTTGTAGTTGCCATCTAGGTGTCGAGGTAGTCTCTTGTTTTTTCTTCGAATTGTCGCATGTCGATGGCGATTTGATCGATGCGGTCGCCCAATGCATCATTCTCTTTGTGCAAACCTCTATGTGCACCCAATAGTTGATTCTTGGTGATGTAGTTGTTTGGCTCCTTGTCTTGCTCGATGAAGAGTGGGTTGGTACAAGTACTTGGCCTATCCACCATCTCAAGCAAATATGTGAGTGAAGAAAGGAAAGAACTAGACCAAATGTACCTTATACAATGTTGAAGTTGGATCAATGATCATCCAATGTAGTATTATGGAAGTAGCACAGTTGGTATCGGATCTTGTAAATTCTCAGTCCTACACAAGTAAAGCCTTTGGAATAGCTTGGTGAGGATGATGGCATAAAAATTATGCAATTGTTAGAAAGATCCAGTAATGTTGAAAGAGAATCACAAATTCGCAAGTGAAACAAGTAGACCAATAGAAATATGTGGCACACGGAAACACACACATGGATAGATAAATGTGGTCATGCAACCAAGGAATGGGCTCAAATGTGGAATCCACGGAAAATTCTCTTGGTGCACAACTCTAGAGAGATGCTAGCATGACTGCTCAATAGGCGGATGTGAAACTTGTGCACAACCTATAAGAGACAAAACGTAACGACTTCTATCCCAATTCTGCTAGGTATGTTTGGTTCGCGGTGATTCTCTCACAATGATCCAAGATGATCAAATGGTGCAATATGATATGCAACGTGGCGATGCTATGGCTATTGCTTACAAGCTCTTTATTTTCTCTTTGCTTAAAAGCTTTTCTTTCTTTCAATATTTTCCTTCGGCACTTATGTAAAATTTTCGACCAAGGTAGCAATGTTGTATATGCGGGAATAATTGATAACACAAGAGATGATGCGATGAGATATGCACGCTATGATAGCTATGTGGGACGTGTATTGATACGTCTCCAACGTATCTATAATTTTTTACTGTTCCAAGCTATTATATTATAAATCTTGGATGTTTTATATACATTTACAAGCAACTTTATATCTTTTTTGGGACTAACCTATTAACTTAGGGCCCAGTGCCACTTGCAGTTTTTTGCTTATTTTTGACTTTGCAGAATATCAGTACCAAACAAAGTCCAAATGCCACAAAACTTTTTGGAGAGTTTTTTTCTAATGATAAGAGACCTTGGAAGCTTCGGGAGGGAACCAAAAGATGGAAGAGAGGCCCACAAGGCACCAGGGCGCGCCAGGGGCCTCCGGTACCCCTGGCGCGCCCTGGTGGGTAGTGGGGCCCACAAGCATCATTTTGATCTACCTCCGCCTCTATAAATACTAGAAAATCCCAAATCCACAAGGTCTTGTTAAGTTTTGTGTGATTGAAGTTTTCAAGTTTTGGATGAGATCGCGATGGATCAAGGAATAAGGAGTGGCAAGAGCCTAAGATTGGGGATGCCTAAGGCACCCCAAGGTAATATTCAAGGACTCCCAAGCAACTAAGATTGGAGATGCCTTGGAAGGCATCCCCTCTTTCTTCTAACGACCATTGGTAATTTTACTTGGAGCTATATTTTTATTCATCACATATCATGAGTTCTGCTTGGAGCGTCTTGTATTATATGAGTCTTTGCTTCTTTTGCTTTTTAGTTTATCACAATCATCCTTGTTGAACACACTTGTTTGAGAGAGCCACACGCATATCATGACTTGCTAGAATACTCTATGTGCTTCACTTAAATCTTTTGAGCTAGGCAGTTGCTCTAGTACTTCACTTTTATCTTTTCGAGCATGACGGTGGTTATATTTTGAAGAAATAAACTCTCATGCTTCACTTATATTATTTTAAGAGATGAAAATTTTGAAGAAATAAACTCTCATGCTTCACTTATATTATTTTGAGAGTTGGAAAATTATAAAGAAATATGCTCTCACGCTTCACTTATATTATATTAAGAGATGAAAATTTTGAAGAAATATTTATGTTCTCGTGTTTCACTTAGATCTTTTTTAGAGTTAAGAATAGTAATGCTAATTTGCACGAGATATGAATTTGGTCCCAAAGTGATAGATATCCAAGGGGGGTATAATAAAAAAATTCATGAAGATCATTGGATGCTATAAACTTGATTCCTTGCAATAGTTTTGCAATATGGAGATAGTGATATGCAAAGGCGTAGCTGGGCCCCACACTACCAGGGCCATGGCCTGGGCCGTGCGGAAAAAATTAAGCCTATATTTTAGAAATTTTCAGAAGTGGCACGGGGCGTAGGTGCGGCCCAGCCCAGCACTTGCCCTCATCGTGACCAGATCGAATAGGAGGGAACCCTACTCATCCAGCCGCCGTTCGAGCAAGAGATAAGCCGAGCAAAGGCCACCCACCAGCAGCTGCCTAGCCACCCTGTCCATCTGCTCGTCCGGCAAGGAGGCGACCCCATCCATCTGCTCATTTGGCGACCTCGTCTGCCCTACCGCACCCCACTGCTCATGCCGCAACCTAGCCCGGCCTCTTGTCTAGCCGTTCCGCCATCCAGGTCCAGCAATGCCGCACCTACTTCTCGTCCGGAAACCTTGTCCTGCCTCCGACCTCCCTCCAGGCCGCCACCGTCCGGCCATCCGGCTAGGTATTTCCCCTCTGCCCAGTGCGACCACTCCCAAATCCTAATTACTTTAAGTTTGAAAAAGGAGGCTGCGGAATCTAAACTTAAAGCTTCAAATTAGATGTTTTTCCTCTCTGAACTTTATGCTTCAAATTACCATAAAGCACTGATTCCTAATATTTGTTCCAATTAACAGGAAGATCGAAGACAAGATGAACAAAAGAGCCAGGACAATGACATCTTTTTTTCAACCACAAAACACTGATTTCGTAGTAACAGAAACATGCCCTGCAACTCGAGCAAGTGATGATGTTCCTCGTGTCACAGCTCAACTTAAGCCCGGTGATATTGAGCCAGACCCTAGTAAGAGAATACCTATTGAGAATTTGGATCCCGACATTAGAGATCTTGCTAGAAGGGAGTACATTAGTAAGGGCCCAACCAACTCATCATAAATATGAACGGAAATGGGTAGGAAAAGGGTTTAGAAGCTTTCATGATTCTTGGTACAAAAATCATCATGGCTGGTTGGAATATAGTGTTGATAAAAATGCAGCCTTCTGCTTTTATTGCTTTCTATTTAAGAAACCAAGAGCTGACAAATATGGTGTTCAAGCATTCACTAAGAACGGGTTTAAGAATTGGAAGGATGGACCTAAAATTCTTTATGAACATGTTGGTAAACATGATAGTGCTCATAATAAGGCTGGACAACACTATGAGGCTTTCAAAAATCAGAGACAAAATCTGCCACATGTGTTTGATCGAGGTACTCAGAAGGACAAAGAAGAATACAAAGCTCGTCTCTTGATTATATTGGGTGTTATCAAATTTTTGCTGCTACAAGTTCTTGCTTTTCGTGGACATGATGAGTCTACTAGCTCAAAGAATAAGGGTAACTTTAAGGAGTTGTTGGGCTCGCTCATAGAGAAAGACCGAGATGCACAAAACTTGATTGGGGATGCAGGAGCATACCATAAGATAACTTCTCCTGAGATACAAATGGACTTGTGCCAGGCTTGTGCAGAAGAGACCACCAAAACCATTGTTGATGAAATTGGAGATAGTAAATTATCCTTACTTGTTGATGACTCCAGAGATGCATCTATCAAGGAGCAAATGGTTATGTGTTTGAGGTTAGTGTCATCGTGTGTATTGTATGAGTTTCTAGTTGTGCATATATTTTCTCAAAGTTGTTATATATTAATCATGCAATTGTGTCTTATGTAGGCATCTCAGTAGCCGAGGGGAGGTGATTGAGAGGTTAATTGCAATCAAGAATGTTCCTGACACGCGGGCAACTTCACTCAAGGTAGTTTTGGACGGTAGATTTGCTACTCAGGGCTTGTCTATGTCTAATTTGAGAGGGCAAGGTTATGATGGGGCTTCAATAATGAGAGGGGAATTTCGTGGTTTGCAAAGATTGATCTTGGAGGAAAATTCATATGCTCATTATATACACTGCTTTGCCCATCAATTGCAATTAGTTGTTGTTGCTGTTGCGAAGTGTTGTTCATCAGTAAGAGATTTTTTTTAATACACTAGCATGGTTGTCAACATTTTTAATGCTTCATGTAAAAGACAAGATCAGTTAGCCCAAGAGCAACATGATGAATTTGTGCGCAAAGTGGAGGCCGGGGAACTTCCTATGGGGAAAGGAAAAAAACCAATTAACTAACCTTGCAAGACCCGGTGATACACGGTGGGGGTCACATCATAGGACCTTGTGTCGACTTATTTCTATGTGGAAACCAGTTCTGAAGGTATTAGAAAATTTGTACAATGATGTTGATAATGTTGCACAAAGAACCTCTGCTGGTGGGTTGATAAAGCACATGGAAACATTTGAATTTGTTCTCATGTTGCATCTTATGATTAGATTATTGGGCAAGACTAATGATCTATCACAATGCTTCCAACAGAAAAAACAGCATATTGTTCGTGCCGTGGGATTGATTAAAACCACAGTAGACAAAATGCAAGAGATAAGGCAGAATGTTGAGATGAGCTCTTCCAAGAGGTAACTAACTTCTATCTCAAATACAATATCACTAAACAATGACACATCCATGACATTTTGGGCCGAACAAAAAAACTTTCTGTCATACTTATGACACTTCTATGACGATAATTGTGACAAAACCCGGTATCATCATAGATGTGGTGGGCTCCTACTTCTTTGGCAACGCATGACAGAAAATGGGCTTTTCGTCCTAGGCGGGCTGGAAATGCAGCTGCATGACATTCTTTGGGCCGTCCGTGACGGAAAAAATCATGGTAGAAGCGAGGGCGAGGAAAATTTTGGGGAGTTCCCGGTTACGGTGGGTGGTCGGGGGCCGAGCGATGCGCGTTTCTCTTGTACACGTACGCGAGTGTGTGCGAGGCATTTGGCTCTAACTGAACCCGAGCGAGGCATCGCCTAACTGAACCCGAGCGATTGCACTGCAGGCTACGCATTACTGAACCCGAGCGATCGAGCGATTCCTTCGCTACTACTGCTAACTGAATCTGATCGATGTTGCCTCTGGATGAATAGTGACTGTTGCAGGGGGTTTGGATGAATAGTTAGCGTTGCAGGGGGGTTTGGATGAACAGTGAGCGGTGGGGGTGGATGAACAGGACCCCGTGGTGTTGCCTCTGGATGAACAGGACTCCGATCAATCGAGCCGGTTGGGGCTGGATGAACAGGACCCCATGGAGGGCTGGATGAACAGGACGACCCCATGGATGGCTGGATCAACAGTAGACGGTGGAGGGGTGGATGAACAGTAGCCCGTGGAGGGTGGTTGAATAGGAGCCCGTGGAGAGGGGTGGTTGAACAGTAGCCGGTCGAGTAGCGCGCGGTGGAGGCTGGATGAACAGGAGCCCGTGGATGAACAGTCGCAGGTGGAGGCTGGAGGAGGTCGACGGTGGATGAACAGTGGCCCATGGAGGCTGGAGGAGGTCGATGGTGGAGATGAACAGTATCCTATGGAGTCCCGTTTTGCGGTATGCCACACCCCTCCCGATGAACAGGACCCCCATTTCGACCGTAGATCTCCAACACAAGTCCGTTTCGTCCATTTTGCGGTACGCCACACCCCTCCCGATCAACAGGACCCCGTTTTGACTGTAGGAGGTCCGTTTCCTCCGTTTTGCGGTACGCCAGACCCCCTCCCGACGAACAGGATCCCATTTCGAACGTGGCCGGTCAAACACAAGGTCGATTCCTCCATTCTGTGGTACGCCAGGCCTCGTTTCGATCGTCTGTTCCATCCAAGCCGGTTGGCTCCCACGCATTCTGTTGCCTCCCGGTGAACACGACACATTCCGTTGCCTCCCGATGAACATGACGCATTCCGTTGCCTCCCCATGAACACAACGACGACGCAGTTTCTCCGTTCCAACCCAGCCATGTACATGAGCCCTGGCCGTACATATGCGCGAGTGGGCATTCGAGACCCCGCCCGTATGTACGTACGTGGTCATATTTTCCTTCTTGCACCCTGGTCGTTGTACGTACGTGTACATGCTACGTGCGTGCCTCTACTACGACATGTGCGACCTCTACTAAGACATGTGCGCGCCTCTACATCGACCAGTATGTACATACACGTTCGCAACCAGAATGACAATGCTACGTATGCTTCGACCAGGTGGGTCCCGACTGTCAGGCACTTCCTTGTGTGCGAAGATGTAGCTGGTGGGTCCCAGCAGTCAGGGGGGCGAATCATTTTTTTGCCCGGATGCACTTACTTGCATGCGAAGATGTAGTTGGTTGGTCCCATTAGTCAGGGGGAAATGTTTTTTCGCGAAATACGGTGGCCCGTTCGGTGGGTCCCTGCTGTCAGGTGGAGGAATAATTATTTTGCGCGTAATAAGGAGGCACTTCCTTGCGGCCGCCATGGACCCAGCTGTCAGTCTCTCCATGTACAGTACTCTTCTGATGGAAGTCGTTCCTTGACCATGTTGACCATGCCAAACCGAGAGAACCAGGGCGGTGGACGACAGCGAGGCCTAGGAAGGGGACGACGCGGAGCCGGGGAAGACGCGACAGTGGAAGCCCGCGCGAAGAGGAGTACGAGGGTTCACTGGTTCGGCTGCGGTGTGAGGCTGCCGTCGCCGCTGAATAACAGGGGGTGTGGGTGAGTAGAGGGATGGCCTGGCCAGTGGTGGGAGTAGTAGGGGCGGTGAGGCCTCCGCGGCATCACAGCCGGCCACGGGAGGTAGGAGCACATGGCACGACCGGCGCTGGTTTGGGCGGCTGGAGTAAGAAGATCAGAGGTTGAAGAAGCACTATCGCCGTTGGATAGACATCGTACGGTCACTGGAGCTAGAATCGTTCATATTGACTAAGTTGACAAAGCCCTCCGTCCCCGTCAACTTAGTTGGCCCACAAGTCATCCTCCCACTATGGTGGGTCCCAGCTAGCAGGGGGTATTCATTTTTCTGTGCGTAATAAGAAGGCACTTCCTTGCGTGCGAAGATATAGCTGGTAGGTCCGACCTGTCAGTGGGGGTAACTTTTTTTCACGAAATACAGAGGCCCTTTCGGTGGGTCCCAGCTGTCAGGTGGAGGAATCATTATTTTTTCACGTAATAAAGAGGCATTTCCTTGTGTGCGGCCGTGGACCCAGCTGTCAGCCTCTCCGCATACAGTCCACGTCCGATGGATGTCGTTCGTTGACCACGTTGACCAAGACGCGCCAAGAGCACCATGGCGGTGGATGACGGCGAGGCCTAGGAAGGGAACGACACGAAGCCAGGGAAGACTCGGCAATGGTTGCCCACACGGTGGGGAGTACGAGGGTTTACTGGTCCGGCTGTCGTCGCCGGAAAATAACAGGAGGTGTGGGTGAGTAGAGGAATGGCCTGGCCAACAATGAAGTAGGGTGGGGCGGTGAGGCTTGTGGGGCTGCATAGCCGGCCACGGGAGGCGGGAGCAGGTAGCCCCACTGGAGCTGGTTTGGGCAGCTGAAGCAAGAAGATCAGATATTGAAGAAGCAGCACGGCCGTTGGATTAATATCCAATGGTCACTGCTGCTAGAATCGTTTGTGGACTAAGTTGACAAAGCCAAAGTACGCGTCAACCTAGTAGACCCACAAGTCAGACTCCAAATCTGTCCCAAACAGCATATAGCCCGAAATTTCTAGCCAGATTCAAATTAATTTTAAATCTAAATATACCTTAATTTAAATTCAATGAAACTTTACCCGCACAAAAACAATGAAATTTAAAATATCAAAATCCAAAAAAATAGTATTTTGGAACTAATTGCCTGTTTGCTGTATTTTTTCATTTTACAGCCCATTTATTATTACTTATAGCCCATTTCTTTTTACTTATTGCCCATTTTCTGGGCAAAATGCATCCCTCCTCGTCTTGAAAGATTTCCGGCCAAGCAGGGCGTAGAAAAGCAAGTAGGCCTACATTGGTTATTCTGCAAAAAACAAAATAGTTGGCTAGCCATTTTCAGAAAGGAAAAAACAAACTGGGCTGGTCATGTGCTAAACGTATGAAATAAAAGCCTTGGCTAGACGGGCCACGGGTCCTGCACAACCCAGTTGATACCCTTCTCCATCCCGAAAAAACAAAATTACTGCGCGCGCTGCTGGGTCCCTACTGTCATCCTCATGATGTATAGTCATCTCCTTATTCCTCTCGGTTGTAGACCATGTTGACAACACCAGAGGGCGGCGCCGCGGCGAGCGAACCAAGGCGGAGGACGATGGTGAGGCCTCGGACGAGAACGAACAGGAGCTGGGGAAGATGCACAGAGTTTTAGGGTGCGATGTGGCCATGATGCGTGTGTGGTAGCACAGCCAGCCGTGGGAGGCGGGAGCAGGCGGTCCTGCTGACGCTGGTTTGGCATTGGCGGCTCGAGTAAGAATAGAGTGAAGAACATGACAGAAGTTGAATGTCAATCCAACGGTCAAGGTTGGCACAATCCTTTGTTGACTAAGCCGACACCAAGTAGCATACTTTTTTATATATATGAAGAAAAGAAAAATTGGGCTCGTTGGCCTGATAACATTCCCGAAACTGCGACCGTTCGATCTTGTGTTGCAACTAAAACGGCGAGGAAAATGCGTTCATCTGTCGTCCATCTCCCAGGAACGTTCGCCACATAAGTGACTAGCACCCTTGGTTTTCAACCGAGAGGTCTTGGGTTCGAGTCCCAGGAAATCTCAATTTTGTCCTCCTTCCTTCCTCGCAAAAAAGGGAAAGAAAATCAAAGACTTGGGAAGGCTTACAGAACAAGCTAGTGTACCAGTAAAGAGATGTTGCCGAGTTTTAGAAAAAAGAGAGACGTGCTCCTATAGCTGGTTCAAATCCAAACCTAGACTATGACTATATATGGTGCTATGCTACTCTCCAAGTAATGAAACTAACATATCCAACATTCTCTTCTCCTCTTCTCTACTTACTCTACCTAGCATCAGAAGCTCTGGCCGCAGCAACCATGTCCGCTGGCTGCTCGTCCACCTGCTCTTCAGCAGGCAACAAGCAGATATGCACCAAGTCGCCACCCGTACCATCGCCTGTGGGTCTCATCACACCCCCGCCAGCACGCGCACCGCAGCCGATTGCTCATCGCAACCCGCTGTCGTTGGTGTGGTCCCACTGCTGCAAATCACGCAGAATCATCCGTCGCGTCTCAACCACAATCCTCAACCCTGGCCGAGTCTTCTACAAATGCCCGAATCATGGGATAATAATATGTTTAAGTGTTGTTCTGCTGCTTTCAGTTGCTGATTTTTTTTAATAGTTTGGTTGATGATCTTCCAATTTGATTCATGCAAACAGGGGAAGATTCGTGTGATTTGTATTTCTGGGAAGTTGCTAATGTGGGGGAATGCAACTACGCTGATTATTTGGTTAGCCGAGGAATCCCAATACCAGTAGGTTGAGGTGTTGGACAAGTAACTGAAGGAACGGCAGAAGAAGAAGATGCAGAGCAGAAGGTTAAAGATGCAATTCCTCTAATCATGGCCAAGCAATAGCTGCTGAACGGCCTTGACAGCAATGAGGAGATGAAAGAGCTTGTGAAGATAATGGGAAAAATCAATGTGCTCTGTAGGATGATTGTCTCCTTATTTGCAATGTATGTAGCACTCGTGATGTATTCAGTGGCTATGACATGAGCACTTTGCTGAAACTAGTAATGAATGAAACCTGTGTAGCAGGATGGGCCTAGTGTTGTGAACATCTAATGATTTCTATTAATGGAAATCAGGGGATATCCCATTTTGCTCATAAATAAATAAATAGCAGAGGCCCCGTCGGGTCAGCTTTGTTCTCATTCGAAGACGTCGAGCAAATTGCAGTCCAACAGCAAACTATGTCATCAAATTCAAGTTTCACAGCCAAATATGAGTACAGCTAAACAACAATGTCATCATGTTTTAATTGTCATACAATCACCAAACACAAATCAGCATACATAACAAGTGATGTTCTCACAACAAAATACTAAACAACATGTTCATCAGGTTTTAGTTGTCATAGCAAACACAATTTCACATAGTAGATAAAAAACGTCTTCTGACAGGCAAATACGACAAAAGCAATGTAATCATCATCCGCAGCAGCAGCGTCAACATCTTCTCCATGTGTATCAGTCTGAATCATAATTCCCCATGGTGTCATCTTCTTCTTTGTCCTCAACGTCCTCGAACATTGGCTTCTTCTTGATCAACTCTTGTATGTCCACAGCACGACAGGCAATCTTTTCGCCAGCGTCATTGACGTGATGGTTCTCAAAGATATTAGGAACATCTGTGTTATCTTGTACATCAGGAGCAGTGTAAGCATCATCTTGTTGTGCAACTTCATTAAACGAATTCCTCTGCTCAAACCTTTGCAATACTCTCCAATCAGCGCTACGTGCAAATGTGTCTTCCAAGAAAAATATATGTGTTGCTTGATTTGCCAAAATAAAAGGCTCGTTGGTCTGGTACGCCGCCTTGACATTGATGGATTTGAAACAATCATCAACTCTGGGTTTTGCGATCCTGGAAAACAGGTTATACCAACGACAGCACAACAGAACCACACACCGATGATCCTCGAAACTTGAGATATACTGCAACTAAACAATGTCTGTTATGTTAGCATACATTTCAGTTGTCTCTTTGTCATACGTATCCGTGCTCATGATGGCACTGTTTTGTGTCTTCCTGCCTTCGTATCGTGCAAGGGTGTTGTAGCGCACATCTCCAACAATGCAAGATCATAATGTCTTACCCGAGTATCAGGACCCATTGCTAGTGAGTAAAGGGCATCATCAACTGCCTGCCCATCCTCCCGCATCTTCTTAACCTATGGTTAGAAAATAGACAAGTTGATCATCTTATGTACTCAGTATATTAAAAAAACTGATAGTGCAATTCAAAAGCTTACATGGCTCTTGAACCATTTCACAAATCCTACCATAACCAGTTTGCCAACGTTTCTTGGATTTTGCGGCAGTAACTCCTTTTCGTAGATGCTGCACAACATAGTGATCACGTCAAACATCTAAATATATAAGAATGTGCTGCAAGTTTAGTAGATTACGATGTATAAGCTGCAGTACTGCACCTTGATATAAGGTAGTATCTCAGTACAGTTATTCAATACATAGCAAACCATTTTGTTTAAATCTTTAGGTTTGTCCTCTTGTCGACTCTTCCCTGTAACTCGAACAGAATAATCGAAAACATTGAGCCCGGGATTGTCTTCACCCACCTCTTTGCTAAGCTGATCAGCTGTTTCAATGTATTTTGAGCAGAATGTCAACGCTTCTGTAGCAATGTAGGCCTCTGCAATGGAACCCTCGGGTCTAGCTCTGTTCCTAACATAGCCCTTGAAAGTGCCTAGACGCCTTTCAATAGGGTACATCCAACCATACTGTACTGGACCTCTAAGTAGTGCCTCATTAGGTAGATGAACAGCCAAATGCACCATCACATCAAAGAAGGCTAGAGGATATATCTTGTCAAGGTCGCATAGGATAGTTGGTATCTTGTCTCTAAGATGGTCCAAAGAATCTATCCTGATATTTCTACTGTAGAGTTCCCTGAAGAATTGTCCCAACTTTGCAACTGCTCTGTATAAGTCAGGGCGGCCCAATCCTCTAAGGATAACAGGTAAAACCCTTTGAAGTAGGACATGGCAGTCATGAGTTTTCAACCCTTGTAACTTGTTTCCATCTGCACTGACTCTCCTTTCAGGGTTGGAAGCAAATCCATGTGGGAATCTCACACGTGACAGGACCTCACAGAATTCTTTTCTTTTTACCTGGTCCAAGACGTACACAGCTGGTGCCATATCCCATGGTTTACCTTCATCTTGCACCTGCAAATCATGCCTGATACCCAGGTGTGTCAAATCAATCCCAGATAATAAGGTATCTTTCGTCTTTCCTTCAATATTAAGAAGTGTACCGATAATGTTGTCACATATATTTTTCTCGATGTGCATCACATCAAGATTATGCCGCAGATCCAAATCTTTCCAATACTCCAAGTCCCACAAAGTGGACCTGCGGGTAAACAATAATCTCTCTTCTGCCCTGTCACGCTTCCTTTTCCCGCTACCATTACCAGGATGGTTTCCTGGTGTAATATGCCTGAACTTCTATAATTCCACTTGCAACTCATTGGCGGTGAGCCTCTTTGGCGCATCACGGTTTTCATGCTTTGCATTGAACACATGTGTTTGGTATTTTCTAGGATGCGACTTGTCCTTGGCAAGGAAACGGCGGTGTCCAATGTAACAGATCTTGCTAAGTATTGCGTATGACAGCGGATTCCTGTCACAACGAACACATGCATTGTAACCATTTGTCGTTTGCCCTAACATAGTGCCCAAAGCCGTATAATCATGGATGCACCAAATTATAACAGCACGCAGAAAGAAATCAGCTGGTGGGCTGCTATATAGGTCTCGAGTGAGAACACCCCTCCATAGCCGTTGAAGTTCCTCCACAAGAGGCTCCATGAACAAATCAAAATCCTTTCCAGGACTTTTTGGACCTGGGATGAGCAAGGCCATCATGTAGTTTGATTCTTTGGTGCAGACGTTTGGAGGCATATTGTAAGGGATAACAAGCACTAGCCACATGCTATATGTGGCGCTCTGGTGGCCAAATGGGTTAAATCCATCTGAAGCTAAGCCAAGTCTAATGTTTCTCGGGTCAGCACCAAACTTTTTGTGTTTATGATTGAAGCTTTTCCACTCACTACCATGAGATGGATGGCTCATTACATTCTGATCTCCGCACCCCTGGTTCCTCGAATGCCACAGTACATCCTCTCTTGTTTCAGCATCATGAAACAACCTCTGCAATCTTGGTATAATTCGAAAATGTCTCAGAACATTATGAGGAATCCTCTTCACAGCATCGCCATCTTTCCATCTTGATGATTTGCATTTTGGGCATTCACTTAAGTTGGCATAATCCTTCCGGAACAGAACACAATTATTCTTACAAACATGGATCATATCATATCTAATTCCAACTGCACGAAGGAAATTCTTCATTTTGTTGTAGGTGTGTGGCAGCTCAGACGCATCTGGGAAAGATTTGCGGAAAGCAGCCAACATCACATCGAATGATTTGTTGGTCATCCGCTCAGATGTCTTCACCTGAAGAAAGGTGACCATAGCTGAGAATACTGACAACTTATTTCTTGGGGTGACAGCCACGTTGCACTGTTCCAACATGCGGGCCCACCGTTTTCTTCTGCAGGTGAAAGTTCACAGAATGCACGAGCATTTCGTAGAATTGTTTCAATGTTGGTCAAACTCACTGGCTCCGCCACCACCACCTCCTCCTCCTCTTCCACCTGAGCATCAGGAAGATCAAGATGGTGATCTGCTGCTTCCACGTAGTCAATAACATTGTCGTTCACAGTTTCACCATGTTGAACCCACCTAGTATATGTGACCGACATCCCATACAAGTGTAGATGATTTTGCACAGTTGACTGGGGTCTTGTCACTGAATTCATACAATTGCTACATGGGCAGAGCACATCTGATTTCGGACCACCATACTCAGCTCTGATAAAGTTCATGAAGTATTCAACCCCCTCGACATATGCAGGGTAGAATCTTCGAGCAGAAGTTATCCAAGTCCTGTCCATTTGTTAGACATACAAATTAGTTCTTCTACTAGATCGATGGCATGAGCAAGGCCACCATATGTTTTTTTATGAAGTCCAAAAATAATAATACCTAGGTCGATGTCTAAAGCTATGGCAAGATATTTGGACGAGCAGATCTAAATAACGAAATATATGTAAAGCTAATTCAGCAAACAGACTTGATTGCTAAATTATGGCAGGCTATTTCAGTGGTCAATGAGGCCAGGCACACAGCCATCGAACTATCGAAGGCCATCGCAGCAACAAAGATCGAGTATAAAACGGTGTAGAGCTATTTCACCTAACAGATTGGCTACTAGACCATGGCAATCTACGTCACAATAAATATATGGCAGGATATTTTAGCAACTAATCGGCCTTAGCATGCCATCTCAGCTAAGCAGATTGAGTGCATAACAGGGCAAGGAAGCTTCTTAAGCAAAGCATATTGACTTTAAACTACTTTGGCAAACATTGAGATTAACAGCATCTATCAGCTAACGTTCAGCGCTACACTGACATGAATGGGGCCTCAGTCTAGAATGCGCGTACCATGGGAGAAGCTGACCACCGTCTGTCTCCACACGAACGTTGCCAGCGGTGGCGGCGCTGACTGCCGTGCGCCTCCACAAGAACGTAGCCAGCGGTGGTGGCGCGGCTAGAGGACGGCACTCTACGAGAGCGTACTATGGGAGTGAGAGGATCGCCGTGCGTCCCCTCGATGAATTGCGGCGCCTACGTATCGGCGTGGCGGGGAGGGCGGCTTTGGCGGAGCGAATGGAGTGGAGGGGGACGGGGGGAGTTTGGGGAATATTATTGGCTAGTTGGCCGAAGAGTGGTTGAATCGGATTTGGGGGGAATTTTTGGGTGGGGGGACGATTTTCGCATGGTGGGCGGGGGGAGTTTGGCGCATGGTCGATTTCTCCAAGTGCAGTCCCACGTGTCAGTGAAGAGGCAAGCTGAAGCGTGTTCCGTTTGCGTGAGCCGTGTGCAGGACCGAACCTGTGTGGGGTGCAATGCGACCACGACAGGAGTGCTGTGAGTGTACCGCCTTTTTTCCTTTTAAACTAGGTGCTTCGCCCCCTCAAAAAAAATTGTTGCTTCGCGCGATCCATCGATACTACTACTAGTAATCCGGTAATCCCGACTAAAACGGCACGGCCGGGTCTTTTCCCGCGCGATATGCTGGGAGGTTGGCTTAGTTGGGTTTTTTAGGACGAGTAATGCTACACCTATGTAATCCTAGTTATGTAATTAACGTAATGTGGAACATGTGAGCTGTGATTATAGATTGGGGGGAGGGAGGGGCCCACCACCATGAAAATCGGGGGAGGAGAGAGAGAGGCAATTTACGTTAACCCTTTCGTAGGTTCCCGTAGATGTAGAAAGATGTGAAATGCGTGAATGTGTAGTGGACGTACTATTGGAGTGCCTAAGATAAATTGTGTATGTATAGACCCTATGTGTTTATTTTACTTTGCATGTTAGATTTGTCTCGGTTCAATAAAACGCAGAGTTGGTGATGATGGTGTGCCTGTCATCCTGCAATATAGGCCATCCGATCTATATCTAACGGATAGGAAGGAAACTATGACAATTTACCCGCACTCCTCTCCACATTTCCAGATAAGGCTTTCCCTCGTTCATCCTTTTCTCCCACAAGATCTTGATCTTCCATGCAACGCATGGGCATCTTGCTAGTACTCCTACAATATACTATATTATTGTGAAAGTTCATATACACCGGCCGAGATTAATGCAAACACGGCAGATTTTTATTACATTTCGAACTTTTATAGGACAGAAAAATAAAAGAAACCCGACCCTAAACCTATTCTACGGCGGAGACCGACATCCTCCATCTGCGATCTCTATGTACGGGGGCGGGGTTCAAGACCCATGAAGTGAAGGTGCGGTCTCCGGTGAGGAAGAGTAGAACACGGGATACAGACCGGCCAGTTGGCACACCATGCCCTGCCGCCTCCCATGCCCTACTCATCCTCGGAGGAGTCCCCGACCTCGGCGGTGCCGGACGTTGGACGGCGGCAAGTAGGACGGGTGGCTGACGGTGCTCCCGTCGTTGGCCGCCAGCGTGGCCACCGCTTGTGCGGTCGCGTCCGCGTCCGGCTACACCGCTATTGCGTCGGGAGAGGCGACCTGAGCGAGGGCAGCGAACTCGAGCTTCATCCCCGAAGACAATCTCTCCCACAGAGCATTCGCACTTGCGGTCATGGCGGATGTGGTGCCAGGTAGGAGGACGATGCACTATGGTGTGGAGGTTAGCTGGGTGTTGCCGCTTTAAGTAGCGCATTCCAGTGAGGCCAAGTGTCCGGGTGTGTCATTAAGTCACCGGAGTTGGTTCCTCGGGCACCGAGCCTCTTAACGATGACAAACGAATGGATGGCATGAATGCGGGCAGCTGGCGCCGGCTGGGAACGCACCGTGCGATGGCGCGAGGGACGAGGGTTTTGGTGTGCCAGGGTAGTTAGCTGCGGTCGTGGCAACGTTGGAGATGCCCTTTCCTCACATGCGATCCCCCCATGTGACTGAAAAAGTAAGATGACCCGGCATGGTCTCAGGTCCTGAGGATGCAGTTGGCCGCGCTACACCACTCCGCGGACGCGTCGCGGCGCCCCGTGCATCCTCGACGAGCTGGATGTTGGGGTGTGTTTGGATTGTTGCCAAAGTGCACCTTACCAAAATTTTGGTCATCACCCAAAGATTGGTCTTTGTTTGGATGGTTGCCATTTTTTGGCATGCCAATGAACTCTAGCCAACTCTAGTTCATTTTTCTTGCCAATGCCAGCCAAATCATGGGCAACCAAATACCTCAACCAAAATTTTGGCTGCCCAATGCTTTGATGGGGAAACCTTGGGCACAAACCAAACATACTGTTGGTCGTGCCACAGCACTAACGCCACCCTCGGCACACTGAAACCGACCGTGTCTAGCGACGATATGAGCGTGTCGCTCACCGCGGTTGCCGTGTCCAGAGGCGGTGCTGGATCTGCGCCACGTTGTTGGCCCCAACGACCCACATGAATGGTTGTCGGTGGCGAGGAGGTTGTGCGCCAGATCCTCCATTGGACTAGTCTGCGGTACATCGTCCCGGCGGGTGTGCCCCACATGTCGGTTTCCCTGTTTTCTCGGCCATATTCGAGCGTCAGTGCTCCGTGTTGCGCATTAGGCCTTTGACTATGTAGGCCAAGCGAGACAACTTATTGTTTATTTAAGCCATTCAAGTATAATCATGTGGCATTTGCTTATTTCTCATTCCTCTCCAACCCTCTTCTCCATCGATCATGTCACCCTCCGGTCGACTCCATCCTCCCGCATGCCTCATTTGAACATTCCGCCGAGTATCAATCGCATGTACCCACCCTAGTCCTCTTTCAATCGATCTCCGGACCCCGATATGAAATCGAGAGAGAATGAGTGGGGGCACGTGATACCTAAGGCGGATTCAAAATTTTGAACCGGTGATCATAGCATCCGCAAATCATATATAAAGGGTATTCAATGTTCGTTTCGTTTTTGAACGTACAATATACTCCCTCCTATCCTTTCTAGTTTACATATAAGTTTTATGTGTAGTCAAAGTATCTCTACTTTTATCAAAAAAGTATCAACATTCAACAACGCCCAATCAATATTGTTAGATTCGTACGTACTCCTAGATTTGTACTCGAGATGGTTTCCAATTTGTTTTCAACCATGTGAATGTGCTTGTTCTCGCGCATGCTCTTCCTACTAGGATTTCGCCACGTATAGCCAGTCCAATAGTAACTTTTTTAAGCTCCCTGTCCAATAGTACACGTGGAGTACTGACAACATCTGTACTAGAGTATGCAGTGCTCATAGTAGTACTCCCTCCTTCCATTTATATAGGGCCTATGTGGAGGAGAGAGATGTGAAAAAGTAAGGGGAGTGAGCTCTCATGCAAGAGCCTAGCTATATACGCATTCCTAGTTAAATACAATAAATATGAAGAAAGAGATAGAGAGGAGATGGAAAAAAGTACTAATACAATAGCTAACCTTATATATTTTTTTGTGGGAAATAGCCAACTTTATAGCCCACACTACCGTATGAGTGCATATACTAGATGATGGCTATAGATGACATGGCAATCCCTCATAGCCATCGACTGGCTATATTATTAACCATGCTCTAATGCATTTTTAAAACCGCATTTGACTATTGACAAGATTAATAGTACATGAGATGTATAATGTGAAAATTATATCATTGGAAACTCCTTTCACATATGAATTTGACCGTATGCTTTGTGTAAGTTGCATGTCATATATTATTACTCTAACATTTGGTCAAAGTTAGCCTCGAAAAACGCATTAGGCCCTGTATAGTAAATGGAAGGAGGAAGTAGTAGTGGAAGTGGATCATCTGACGTAGGTATCCCTGCCTTACCCTCCCTTTCGTTCACTTACTGGCGGACCCCATGCTTGCTAGGCCCTGCATGTTAGTTACTCAATGGGTTCGGCCATGTCAGGGGATCCTCATCCGTAGTATACTCCCTCTATTTTTATTTACTCCACATAAAACGGAGGGAGTGGTAGTATAATAAATGACGCGGGCGGGGGAGGGGGAGGGACGTCGGTTTGCTCTCAACTGCGGTCCCACAAGCGAGCGAAAATGCAAGACGAAGCGTGTTCCATTCGGTGAGCGACGTGGAGGGTCCACCGTGCCGGGCTACAACCCGAACGCGACAAGAGCGATGTACAGTCAAAATCGATTGACCGGTCGTCACCGGAACCACTATTCACACCAGAACCTTCGCTACTCGGCCTACGCCAGCCACTGCCCTAAAACCACACCTAATCTCCAGCCCATTCCCCCACCTTTTGATCCCCTAGCCCGCATCAAGCATCCCCTAGTTCGTCAGAAAGCCATGGTGCGCCGCAAGATCACTTACTACAAGATGCTGACGCCGGAGCGCCGCGCAGAAATCGCGGTGGCGGTCGGCGCCACAAACCTCCGTTCCCAAGCTCGCTTTGCGGCGGGCCAATCCCTGAGTTCTCTGGAGCCAAGCTACGAGGAGGAGGAAGCCAATCCAATGTTCATGGCAGAGGTCGTGGCACAGAAGGCCCCTGACTGGTATGAGACGATGGACGTCGACTTCGTGCCGGCGTCCGAGTCCCCCATGGTGCAGGCGGACCAGCAGTTCAACATGGCGATACTAAAGGAGGACCGGGAGGCAGAGGCTCAACTCGACATGGATCGTGCGCATGCCGCTGCCATCGAGGCTCTCCTGCAGGCGGAACCGGATGTCGTGGATGTGAACCGGGCGGTGGAGGCTCAACTTGAGGCGGAGCACGCGGATGTCACTGCCATCGAGGCCCTCCTGCAAGCGGAACCGGACATCCTGGACTTGAACCGGGCAGCAGAGGCTCGACTCGACGTAGAGCACGCGGATGCCGCTCTCATCGACGCCCTCCTGCAGGCGGAACTGGACGTCCTGGACTTGAACCGGGCGGCGGAGGCTCGACTCGACGCGGAGCGCGCGGATGCCGCCGCCATCGAGGCCCTCCTGCAGGCAGAACCGGACGTCCTCGACTTGAACCGGGTTGTGCTCTTGTCCGTGTACAGTGACCGCATGCTCCGCGTGAACGAGTAGCTGGAGGCCGAGGACAACCACGATGCGGAGACACACGTCGGCAGCTATGGCTAGTTTGCGCCGGTAGCCAAAGACGATGAGGTCGTCTCGTTCCACGAGCAGTGATAGTTTTTCTTTATGTTGTTGTTTTTATGGATATTTTGCTGTGTAAAACATATATTTATCATGCAAGTCGCCTGACTTGGGTTAGTCTATAATTTCAGGCGGTTGGATGTATATCCTACGTCTCCTAACCCTTCTTTCCTTCTTCCTCACCTCTTCTTCTTCCCCAACAGACCACCGCACGGGCCGTACGGATACTCCCCAACATGCGGTTGGATAAACATGCTCTATGAACGAAAATTATGTCTCAACGGTAGGATGGCTGAGTTTGGTTTGTTCACATGCGACAGCACATGTCAGTGAGGGGTGTGTTCCCTTGGTTGGGTTTGCAGCGTGCAGGAGCGACTGTGTGAGGGTGCGGTGCGACCGCGGCATGCAGGAGCGACCGTGTGAGGGTGTGGTGCGACCTTGATAGTCGTGCGCAAGTGTACCTCCTTCTCATTTTGAAAACTTTAGGCAAGCTTGGCAAAAATGTGTGGCGAAGTTTGGCAATGCAAGGCCTAGACCCAAACAGGATAATTACGTATGTACTAGGAGTACTAGTGTTAAAAAAGAAAGGCGGGGTTTTCCTTCGCGGGATTTTATCGATATAAATCCTCGTTTCACATGTCAATTAATGTGTATTTTTTCTCCAAAGACCAAAGAGCTAACCATATCACTCCTCATCGCTTGATTAATGTAGTGCCATGCAAAGCAACCTTCTCACTTCCGCATGCATGCAGGGGATATTAATGTCCTTGATTGCTAGTACGAGGCAAAACCCATCAATTTTGCCTCGATTAGTGTTAGTGGCCTTTTGCAAATAGTAATTTTGATATACTGGCCTTGTGTACAAAAAAAGGGAGGTAGTAACTATATTTGACTTCCTTCCCCATTGCGGTGACGTCGACGATATCTTTTTTGTGGTTTGGCGAAGTGTGTTCGACGGAGAACACCATTGAGGGAGACCACGGTAAGTCGTCCGCGAGTGCCGCCAGCAAGCCGAGACAACCACCTTATTTGCATCCAGGAAGTCCGTTGAACCAAAGGACTAGTACTACTAGGAGTACACAATATCGTCGTCCGTCCAGCTTAGTGTGGTGAGATGGTTTCTCGAAGAAGACGATGGAGAAGCGGAGCCAGCGAAGAGTGAAATGATGGTTGCTTCGTCCGTGCTTTTGTGATTTGATGCCTCACTGCTTTGTGATTTGTGATAGAAGGGACAGGGGAGTAGACTCTATGCTCTATACTGTACTACATGCGTACAAGCATGGGAGAAAGAGGAGAGACGTTGCATTTTTCTATTCCTTCAATCAATCAATCAAGGAGCTTCGGTTCCATCTTTCTGGCTTTGGCAACACCGTCCACAATGGTTCCCATGATGCCAAAAGCTATTTTTACATTTGGCTACATATTGTGGATGCCCTTAACCGTACCACTTGGTTTTTCTCCTGTGTGCTATCTATACAAATCTCAATTATATTGATCTAAAAAATTATAGAATCAAGATTAGTAAAAAGGAGGTGATTTTGCCGCGCGGATGGCAGGGGAGGTTTCTTATTTTTAGAGGATGTTGTCCTGGTGGTTTGCTAACATGCGGTCCCACGTGTCAGTGCTTTACCAAGCCCATCCGCGTCCCACATGAGGCAGAATAATGGCAGAAGCAACACGTGGCTAAGTTGAAGAAGATGAGGGAGAAGCGGATTCAGCAACGAGTGAAATCATGGTTGCATCATCCCTCCAACTTCTTTTTTTAGCATTATTACTTCGTCCCTCCAACTTAACTGCGGGAAAGGTGCAGCTTTGTGATTTGACGCCTCATTGCTCATTACTACGCCAGCGCCATGACTGGGGTGCTTCACCCCGGCTGCTCTCCACTGTATTCTGGTATGGCACGTGGACCCGGTAGCTTGATATCCCACATGTCAGCGGAAGGGACTAGAAGATTTATGAAAGTGAGCGCTCCACTCTTACGACGGAGGAGTACATGACACAACGGCCCAGTGAACTGTCACTTGTACTGTATAGTACTATAATTTTGCTGTTTCGCACGATCCATTGATACAAACCCGATTAAACAGGAAAGGCCGGGATTTTTCCCGCGCGGTAGATGATACTGGCCATACATTTCAAAGGCAGTTTTAATGTATGCAAACTGAATAATTAAGTAACAATATGATATCTAGTAAAACTAAAAACACATATTATTTATTGTGTTATAGTGTAGAAGTAGTGTTGTATTGCATAGTTGTTAGATGTAACATGCGAGAACGTGTAGAGATGTAGTTTTGGAGGGCCTACAGAGAGAAAAGCGTAATACGATCACCGAACTTCAGAATAAGCTGATTACAGTCACTATATACGTTTTGCGGTGATTATACGGTCACTTGCTCCTGGTTCAGCATCGGATTGCACTGTATTGACCGGCCAAATAGTCTGTGTGGCGCCATGTTGACTAGTTAAATTGACCATGTTCCTTGTGGGTCCCACCTGTCAGTTCGCATAGGGAAAGGTCAGATAAACAAAAATTACGACGTGTGCGCATGCACGTGTAGGTTGAGCACTTGAGTGTGAGAGTGTGTGTTGGTTGTGTGTTGTACTGGTGTGTGCATGCATGCGTGCATGTGTGCGTGTGAGTGTTGCGTGCGTGCGTGGCTGCGTGTGTACGTGTGAGTGTTGCGTGCGTGCCTGGGTGCATGTGCTTGTGTGAGTGTTGCGTGCATGCAGTTCGTGTGCATGCGTGCGTGTGTGTATAATCACCACACCAGCTCTTGTTTGTTAAAACAGACGGCTCAGCATACCAATACAAGGCCACCTTGTCCACTGTGCCCGCAGTCATGACTTCGAACCACCGTCCAAATATATTTTTGTCGTTGGTTTTCATTCTTACTAGCAAGATGCCCGTGTGTTGCACGTAACATCAAGATGCATTTGTATGACTAGTTTATCTTGTGAGACAAAAGGATGAATGGGGGAAGGCCTTATTTCCAAATGTGGATAGGTGTGTGGGTACCTTTTTGCAAAAATTGCCATAGTTTCTTTCCTATCCGTCATATATAAATCGGACGGCCTATATTGCAGGATGGCGGGCACACCATCATCACCAACTCTGTTTTTTATAAGAGTGTATTTTATGTATTTTATAAGAGTGTAGATGTAGAATAGATACAAGCCAACATGTGGGCACGATGGTAGTGAGATAATGTGATGCAACACTAGAGGTGCCACGTGGAGCGTTTAACTGGTCAACTAGTCATGTCTTGAGCAAATATAGAGTTGTCCAGTGAGCCCGTGACTGTATAATAACCACTAAACGTAAATGGTGACCATAATGAGTGGATTCTGAAGTCCAATATATGTATCGTGCTTTCGCTTCAAATACAATGATCGTCATTGCATATATCGCGAGAGAAAGATGAAACATGCGTGAATTTTCTGGGGGCTTACTTTTAGAGGACCTGGTGATAGTTTTGTGTGCATACGTGAAAGAGGCGTACAGGGGGGGTACGCGATGGAGAGAAAGAGATGCTCTTCGTTTCTCTTTATTATGACTAACTTTGTATATAGTATAAAAATATACAAATTCACAGTGCGGAATAAATATCATTGTGGCAACCATGCAATGCAAATTAGCGTTCGTACTCCTCCATATAACTTTCTAATGTTGTATATATGTACAAACTCTAAAATAATTTTTAGGCCACACTTTATTCAAAAAGAATGTTGTATGTAAAATAAACATGAACAGAGGGCATTTTAGATCAATGGGTTACGTGATGTAACATGTGTGAATGTGTAGTTGATGCATTTGGCGGGGCCTAGAGAGGTATGTGTGTGTATTATGTATTCGAGAGAGGCATGGATAGAGGGTCCGGCGGGGGGTTGGCAGAGATAGCACGAGAAATGAGAGTGGTCTAGAGAGAGACGAATATGACGTCACGACGAGAGATTCCCTTCCCTTGAGTGTGTATATGCAAGGGGGGAATAGAGGCACCAGGAGAAAAATTTTTTGTGTGTGGTGTTTGTGTTGGTATGTGTGGGTGTGAGAAAATAATGAGACGTGGGGGCAGAGGGTGTGTCACCGCGTGAGGTCCGGTGGGTCGAGGTGAGGCCCTTCGTTCGGTTCCGTCCTGCGCCACATTGGTCGGCCTGTGACGCATTTAGGAAGAACCATGGATGACAAGTCATACAAGACAAAGATAGCAGAATTGTGAAGGACTCTGTGTCCACTGACAAAGCCGGCTAGGATTTGTAACCCTAGCTTCTCGGACTAAGGTAACCCCTTTATCTCTGATATTACTATTCATCCAACCTAACTTTAAGGGGCATCTTACAGAATGCTCTGTTAGGATCATACTCGTCGATTAGTAAGAGAGGTGTGAGACAATGCGTGAGAGACAGGCCTAAAGATAATGTGCATACATGAGACACGTAGGCAGGTCCATGTATATAGAAAGGGTCAATGGGGATTGTGCGTGTGTATGCTTGCGAGAGGAAGAGTGCTTGTGATAGAGGTTAGTGAAAACAGTTGTAGATGGTTAGGAGAGGGAGGGAGGGTTATATCTAGAGAATGTGTGCGATAAAGACACCTTGGGAGAGAGAGTGTGAGCATGTGTGAGAGACCACCGATGCAGAGTGAAACTAGACGTAAAAGATTGTCGTACACATTGATTAAAGATATAAATTGTATCAAATATTAGGATGGGATCATGATATTTGCAATTCGGGTAAGGAGCGGTC
The DNA here is from genome assembly GCF_018294505.1 of Triticum aestivum. Classification (NCBI taxonomy): domain Eukaryota; kingdom Viridiplantae; phylum Streptophyta; class Magnoliopsida; order Poales; family Poaceae; genus Triticum; species Triticum aestivum. Next base: position 269,927,826 of record NC_057798.1, on the reverse strand, counting down.
ATTGATCCATCAGACATCTAGACTCTATCGAATTTGAGCATGTCTATGTTATTATTCGACACAATTGATCCACATAGTTAGTATTTTGAACTCCTGACAATGCATCGCTTTAGCAGTCGAATATAAACGTGAATATAGTTCATGTTGTGTGTGTAAAGCACATTATACATACAAAAGTTACACATTGAACATTATAAATAGCTACCTATGAACTAGCATACATTTGAATTCAACTTAAGGTGGTTTAAAAAAATCAAATTCAACATGAAGTCCATTCAATTATTTGAATTTGATATCATGGCATTTGTAAATCATACCTAAATTATGGGGGCACCAATCATTGCTCTGATTTTGTACATAATAGCATATGTAGTCGTGTACAAAATAGATTCAAATTTAGCCCCTCCATTCCAAAATAATCGTAGTTATAGGATTTTCAAGTGTCAAAATTTCAAAAAGAAGCACATAATTTAATGAGGTTTTCAAACATACAAGGTCAAATATGATGTTGTCTATTTAGGTCAATCCTCATAGTTCAAGAGTACTATAAACGTGAATGTTTGTGTTTCAAAATTTCGAACGAAGCACCAAAAGAGCCTCTACTCACCCGAAACTGCGTGAGACCAATGTTTGGTAGTACAAGGAAATTACTTTTCTAATAACTCCAACCCGTGAAACCTACCGGCCCAACGTCCAAAAAAATACCGGTCTGACGTCCAAAGGTCTAAACTGGGGTAGGTTTGTAGCTTCATCTACACGCCACGCAACCGCCTCCAAAAACATTCATACACAATGGCCGCCTAAGCACACATGCGCGCGGCCGAAATCGCTCCTGCCCACTATTTGGGACACCTGGGTTTACCATCCTACCCCCGACCCGCAGTAGGTCTGAAATTTAAGAGGGGGCAAAGTTTGTGCTTTACCCAAATTTCAAACAAGCGCGTCCCATCTTCTGTTCAAAAAAGCCAAAAACAAGCGTGTCCCAGACTGAAACATGGTTCCCCCACCCGCCCAATTCCCCATTCATACTCCGAGGGCACCAAAACTACCTCTCCACCAGTCGCGAAACCCCAGCGTCCTCCGTCCGCCACCCCATCCCACCCATCAACCGCCACCCTCCTCCATCACGCTGGAGCCGATACCTCGACGTCTTCGTCCACCGCAACCTCAACCGCGACGCCCTCCACGGCTAGTAGTTGAAGCCGAGGCCGAGCCTTCCGTACCCGAGCCACTTCAACCACGCGTCCTGCGCCTCACCGTTGCCGCTCTAACTTCGCCACCGTCCACCACACTAGAGTTGTTCCTGCTACGCCGTCCTTCGCCGCCTCGAATCTGCTTCCCCTCCGCTGATATACGGCCACGGCAACACAGTCAACAATTTGGCCATGGGTTTGTCCAAGGATCCACGGCTCTCCAAAACATCGGTTCCCCTGGGAAAAACAATAACATCGCCACGACATATCGACACCACACTGGCAACCGATAAGGGTACTCCTCTTGCCTTATTCATGCAAATCTTACGTGTCTGCTTGCACGGTATTCATCCCACAGAAGACACTAATTGACCGCTTCTTCTTCATACTAGATGTTCCTAGTAACTCGCGATGCACAAGGTTTCTCCTCATATACTATTTCACCTTAGCTAGAGGTTCGTCGCCCCCCCTGAATTTCAATTTCTAGCCAGTTGATTCCCAATTAACGGAAGCATTCCCCGGCATAACAGGTGCTAGTACGCCTATTACGCCAGGGAAGTATCGCCTTGGTGTTTATCTTAGGGGTGTGTGCGGCCTAGAGCTACTGGCGCCCGATTTGGAGGTCGGCCGGGATTAAAGGGATGGCTTGGGGCGCTGCTAAGCACGTCGGTGGTGTGAGGTCGAGGGGAGGGCGGGGCGGCAGAGGCAGGGGTCTGGGCCAGTGGTCGCTTGCGGTTCGAGAAAGATCGTCAACAGTGACTGGCGGGAGGTAGATGAAGGCCATCTGCCCGTTCCTTATAGATCGGACGGTTCATTAAAAATTCGACTGACCTATTTATTTTCAGTTAACTGTTATCTTAGATATGACCACATGTGGTGGTGTGATGGAGGAGTACATGCATTTCCTCTGCTCATATATTACAAAATCATATGGACTAGAATCTAATTTTTTTTGCCATGCAATGTTGTAGACCTATCATATGTCTCATGTCATTTATTTTTCAGCCACCTGCTATCTGCTACTTTTACAGTGCACTAGTTCTGCACACACTTCACCCATACTCTCACTATTGTGTTTTATGCAAGGGCATTTCAGAGTCTTCCTCGAGAGAAGCAAAAAAGAGAAGAGAGAAGTTGAGCCAGCTTTCTTCGCGGGTAGGCACAACACGTTACAGCGCTATAAAGGGTGCAATGTCAGTAGATGGAGACGGTAAACGTAGCTCTGGATTTGATGACATCGCTCGCAATGAACCACCATCCCAGGTGCCTGCTTTAACTTCACGGTGTCATAAGTGGTTGCATGTTCCATATGGTGTCTAGCTTGTATTCAAAAGGCCGAAGTCGTTCTTTGGGGCTGTTTGGTTCTAGGCCTAGCATTGCCACACTTTGCCACATATTTTTGCCAAGCTTGCCTAAGGTTAGTTCATCAAAATGAAAGCCACAAGTTGGCAAGCCTAAGGGAATCTTGCCAAAATTTTTGTGTGTATGCCATGTGGGGTCTATGTGTGGCTTGCCTAAGGTGTGGCTTGAACCAAACACTCATCTAAGTTAGTCAAACTTGCCTAGTTTAGGTGTGGCAACATTTGGCAAAGTTAGTCACAAACCAAACAACCCCTTTATTAAGATAAGGAAAGATATATTTTTACATGAACCACCATCCCGTGAGCACCAGAAGACAAATAGCTAGTCAGGGCACTGGCCGAGCCAGTGACAAGCCCAGCAAAGATAGGCATCACCTGGAAGCCAACTAAAAAGTTGCGATGGTGGCGAAGCAGCCCTCCTCCCACCACGCTCTCAGGTCCTAGATGATCATGCTCACCACTCCAGCCGGATGTCTAGCTTGTATTGCTTCCAATTTGGTTAAATTACATCTGCTTAGCTTACACATTATATCTTTTAATATGACATGCCTTTCTGTTTTTGGTACATACTAGTACATCTATGTATTAACCATGTTCTTACATAAAACTAATGTTCTTGTGTATCCCTCATCAATCACTTATGATGAGGCAGGCAGACAAGTGGACTACTCCTCATTTAAAGAATGCAGCGTCAGCCTCCCGACATGATTCTCAAGAAACAACAATGCTAGATGAAGATAGTGAACGTAGCTCTGTAGTTGATTATAGCATTTCCCCTACACTAGCATCGCATGTGCTTGCTCTAACTTGGCAGCGTGATATGTGGTTGCATGTTGCATATGGTGTCTAGATTGTAATTCTTCCAATCTAGTTAAACCGCGGGTGCTAGTCTGCTTAGCTTATACATTACACCTGTTAATGTGACATGCCTTCCTGTATGTAGTACATAGTACATCTGTCTATTAAGCATGTCCTTACATAAAACTATTGTTTTTTTTGTATCCCGCATCAATCAATATGATGAGACACCTTTAATATAGGCAGTGCGATATTAGTTGCATCTTTCATATGATTTATAGCATGCGCTGCTTCTAATTTGTTGAAATTCCATTTATGATGGGACACTTTTAACTTGGCAGAGTTATATTGGTTGCATATTTCATGTGGTGTCTAGCTTGCATTGCTTCTTATTTGTTGGAATGGTTTTTGCTTAGTTTACACAAACAGTTGTGAAGATGCCATGCCGTCCTGTTTTTCGTACATATTCCATGCTGGTGATACGTCTCCAACGTATATATAATTTTTGATTGCTCCATGCTATATTATCTACTGTTTCGGGCAATATTGGGCTTTATTTTCCGCTTTTATATTATTTTTAGGACTAACCTATTAACTGGAGGGCCAGCCCAGAATTGTTGTTTTTAGCCTATTTCAGTGTTTCGAAGAAAAGGAATATCAAACGGAGTCCAAAAGACCTGAAACTCAACGGAACCTGTTTTTGGACCAGAAGAAGCCCATGGAGTACCGGAAGCTTGCCAGGGGAGTACCGGGCTGCCCACGAGGGTGGGGGGCACGCCCGCCCCCCTGAGGCGCGCCCCCCTACCTCGTGGCCAGCCCGGAAGTCCACTGACGTACCTCCTGCACCCATATATACTCTCGTACCCTAAAACTTCTAGAACAGAGATTAGACCAGAAGTTCCACCGCTGCAAGCCTCTGTAGCCACCAAAAACCAATCGGGCCCCTCTCCGGCACCCTGCCGGAGGGGGCCATCATCACCGGTGGCCATGGAGGAGTATCCCGGAGGGGTCTTCATCACCATGAAGGCCAAGGACCAGAAGGTGGAGGCCATGGAGGAGGAAGTACAAGGGGGAGAATCTCTCCTCCTCTCTTCCGGTGGCGCCGGAGTGCCATCGGGAGGGGAATCATCGCCACGGAGATCGTATTCATCAACATCACCATCATCATCACCATCCTCATCTCTTTTACGCGGTCCACTCTCCCGCACCCCGCTGTAATCCCCTACTTGAACATGGTGCTTTATGCCACATATTATGATCCAATGATGTGTTGCCATCCTATGATGTTTTGAGTAGATATCTTTTGTCTTTGGGTTGATTGATGATCTAGATTGGTATGAGTTGTATGTTTTACTTTGGTGTTGTGCTATGGTGCCCTCCGTGTCGCGCAAGCGTGAGGGGTTCCTGCTGTAGGGTGTTGCAATACGTTCATGATTCGCTTATAGTGGGTTGGTGAGTGAACAGAAACACAAACCCGAGTAAGAGGGATTGTTGCGTATGGGAATAAAGAGGACTTGATGCTTTAATGCTATGGTTGGGTTTTACCTTAATGATCTTTAGTAGTTGTGGATGCTTGCTAGAGTTCCAATCATAAGTGCATATGATCCAAGTAGTGAAAGTATGTTAGCTTATGCCTCTCCCTCATATGAAACTGCAATAGTGATTATCGGTCTTGTTAACAATTGCCTAGGACAATTCCGCACACCGATCCACCATTATTCCACACTTGCTATTTATATTATTTAGTATTATATTCTAACTTTATGATAACAGCACCTACTTTTATGTTTTAGCTCTCCGATATCATGCAAAGTTATCCTCTCCATACCCACAACGTAGTTTTATTTCTCGTTGCTAGTTGGAAGCAAACGTCCGGTGCACGTAGAGTCGTATCAGTGGTAGATAGGGCTTGAGAGAATATTGATCTTACCTTTAGCTCCTTGTGGGTTCGACACTCCATACTTATCACTTCCATCTCTGGAAAGTGCTACGATGATTCCTTGCACTTGGGGATTATCAAGCTCTTTTCTGGCGTCGTTGCCGGGGAGCAATAGCGTGGGGTTGATATTCTCGTGTGTGCCTGTTTGCTTTCTTCACTAAGTAGATTTTGTTTTTTCCTTTTTGTTTCTGTTTAGTTGTGGGTGAAACATACAAAAAAAATTAAAAATTAAAATACAAAAAAATTTATTACTTGCCTCTCATGCCTAAAATGTTTTTCAAAAAAAGAAGTGATTGGAAGGTTTTGCATTGAAGAAGTGAGGGTCGACCTTGAGCACTTGTGCTCATGCTCATGGAAACAATGTAGAATTTTTCATGGAATTTTATCTGTAAATAATTATCCTCTTGTATATATTCATTGTATTATAAAAATAATGTGCCAAGCCTTGGTTTTAGGATGATTAGATTGCTTGTTTACTATGTGCAAAACAAAAACAGAAACTTTGGCTGTAGTGCATGAATTTACATTTTTAACTGGAAAGTCAAATAGTTCTGATTCTTTTTGAACATTGCTTCTGTTTAAATTTTTAAAATTTTCAAATTTAGGTTATAATTTTAGGAGTTACAGAAGTTTTCCAAACTTCCAGATTACTACAGACTGTTCTGTTTTTAACAGATTCTGTTCTGCATGTGTTGTTTGCTTATTTCGATGAATCTATGGCTAGTATTGTTGGGTATGAACCATAGAGAACTTGGAATACAGTAGGTTTAACACCCATACAAATAAAGAATGAGTTCATTACAGTACCTAAAGGTAGTGATTTGCTTTATTACACTAACGGATCTCACAAGTTTTTGTTAAAGTTTTGTGTGGATGAAGTGTCCGAAGGTCGAGGAGCTATCAATATGAGAAGAATAAAGAGAGGCAAGAGTTCAAGCTTGGGGATGCCCAAGGCACCCCAAGTAAATATTCCCAGGGATACTCAAGCATCTAAGCTTGGGGATGCCCCGGTTGGCATCCCATCTTTCTTCTTCAACAATTATCGGTATACCTCGGGTTTTGTTTTGTTCACATGATTTGTGTCCTTTGTGTTTTTATTTTTCTTCTAGAACCATGATAGCATGAGATAGCCCTTCATTGATTTATAGAATACTTCATGTGCTTCACTTAAATCTTTTAAGTATGATCTTATAGAATTTCTCTTTGTGCTTCACTTAAATCTTTTGAGTATGGTTTTATAGAATGCTTCATGCTTCACTTATACATTTTGGGCTTGGATATTGGTCAGTTGTAGAAAGCTCCATGAACTTCACTTATACCTTTTGGAGTATGAATAATACTATCATTTAAAGTGGGTTTGGAAGAGTGTCAACTTTAGGAATTAGTGATCCCACTATTTTGGAGGATGTTGAATCTTAGTGTGATATTTATGAAAGTGGATTCAAAAGAGTGTCTACTTTAGCTAGTAATGATTCTACTATTTCGGAAGAGGTTCCACTTGAGTATGAGAACATAGTTGCTATCCATGATACTACTGAAAATTATTATGAGGGAGGAATACATGCTTGTAGGAGTTGCAATAATATTAAGTTTCCTCTCTATGTGCTTAAAGTTTTGAAGTTATACTTGTTTTGCCTTCCTATGCTAGTTGATTCTTGTTCCCATGAGTTGTGTGATCACAAAATCCCTAGGCATAGGAAGTGTGTTAGATTTAAATATGCCAGTCATATTCTTCAAGATGCCCTCTTTGTGTTTCAATTCCTATCTTTAAAGTGAGCATCATTGAAATCATCATGCCTAGCTAAAAGGCATTAAAGAAAAGTGCTTGTTGGGAGACAACCCAATATTTACCCTTACTGTTTTTGTGTGTTTACATGATTAAGCTACCGTAGTAATCATGTTTTATAGCTTTTGTTTCAATAAAGTGCCAAGTAAGACCTTTGGGAAGACTTGGGTGAAAGCTAATGTGATCTTGCTGTAAAAAACAGAAACTTTGCGCTCACGAGAATAGATGTCATTTTTTACAGAAGAGTGCTATTGAGTTGATTATTTTTTCAGAAGATTAATAGACAAATTCCTCACGTCCACCAATTTATTTCATAATTGTTGGAGTAGCAGAAGTTTGGTTATTGTCCAGATCATTACAGACTGTTCTGTTTCTGACAGATTCTGTTTTCATTGCATAGTTTGCTTGTTTGCTAGTTTCTATGACTTATATTCCTCAATATAAATTGTAGAAATGATATGGTACAGTAGGCATCGTGTGAGAACAATTATGAACCTTGTCTTTGTCAGTACCAAGGTGAATGGTTTGCTCTTTATCATACTAACCTATCTCACGAAGTTTGGCTAAGTTTTGTGTGATTGAAGTTTTCATGTTTTGGGTGAGATATCCATATGAGGAGAATAAGTAGTGGAAAGACCCTAAGCATGGGGATGCCCTAGGCACCCCAAGGTAATATTCAAGGAATACTCAAGCGCCTAAGCTTGGGGATGCCCCGGAAGGCATCCCCTCTTTCGTCTTCAAAACTATACACCTTACTCGGAGCTATATTTTTATTCGTCACATGATATGTGTTTTAGTTGGAGCATCATTTTATTTTGTTAGTATTAGCTATATGCTATTTATAATAGTGGTTTGCATCTTTTTTTTCCAATAAAAATGTCAAGGATAGCCTTTACCATGCTTATTTTGCTAGTATACATGTTGCTGTTTGAAAACAGAAAGTTTACCGCTGTTGCAAAAATTCCCTAGAAAATTTAGAGAATGATATAATGTTGAAACTTTTTGAATAATGAGCTCTGATAAATATACTACAGTGGGAATTTTCTCTCATAATTTTTGGAGTTATGGAAGTATGATGAATCTTGCATTCTTTATAGACTATACTGTTTTGGCAGATTGCTGTTATAGTTGCATTGTTTGCATATGTTTGCTTGTTTAATGATTCTATTTGAGGATAGGAGTATTAATTATGCAGAGGCATTTAGTATGCAATGTTGAATAATAATTCTAGTGATTTGTTACAGTAGAAAATGATAAGGTTTTGCATTGGTTTATACTAACCTATCTCACAAGTTCTTGTTGAGTTTGGTGTGAATGAAGCTTTTGACAAAACGAGAAACCATGATATGAGAAGAATTAAGGAGACACAAAAGTTCAAGCTTGGGGATGACCAAGGCACCCCAAGATAATATTCCAAGAAGTCTCAAACATCTAAGCTTGGGGATGCCCCGTTAGGCATCCCACCTTTCTTCTTCAACAACTATCGGTTAGTATCGGTTGAACCTAAGTTTTTGCTTCTTCACATGAGTTGTGCTGTCCTTGCAATGTCATTTTATTTTGTTTTGCTTACTGTTTGAATAAAATCATTGGATCTGAGATATTGAATAAAAAGGAACCCTCCCATGGCTAGTTAATTATTTGACTACTCAGTGTCCTTCACCCATATCTTTTGGAGTAGTTTGTCATTTACTCATGTGCTTCATGTATATCCTATGAGTAAATGGGGGGAATGAATTGAATGTCATAAATCTGAATTTATATATGTTTCATATGCTTATAACATGGTTAGTGATGAGTTCACACATAGAAAGTATGAGGCATAAAAGTTGTTGAGAGTTGGCAAACGTAGTTCTTTGTCATCGTTGCAATTAATATGAAGTAATAAGGAAAGAGAGGTTCACATACAAATATATTATCTTGGACATCTTTTATGATTGTGAAGCACTCATTAAGTATGACATGCTAAAAGAGTTGACTTGGACAAGGAAGACAACGTAATGGTTTATGTTTTCCGACATCTCAGTTAAAGTATATTGTCATTGACCTTCCAAACATGTTGTGCTTGCCTTTCTCCCTCATGCTAGCCAAATCCCTTGCACCTAGTAGAGATACTACTTGTGCTTCCAAATACCCGTAAACCCAGTTTTTCCATGAGAGTCCACCATACCTACCTATGGATTGAGTAAGATCCTTCAAGTAAGTTGTCATCGGTGCAAGCAATAAAAATTGTTCTTTAATTATGCATGACTTATTAGTGCAGAGAAAATAAGCTTTGTACGAACTTGTTGTGGAAGTAATAAAAGCGACGGACTGCATAATAAAGGTCCACATACAAGGGGCAATATAAAGTGACGTTATTTTGCATTAAGATTTTGTGCATCAACCCTAAACGCGCATGACCACCTCTGCTTCCCTCTGCGAAGGGCCTATCTTTTACTTTATGTTTTTACTTTATGCTTGAGTCAAGGTGATCCTCACCATTCCCTTTTTCATTTTATCCTTTGGCAAGCTCCTTGTGTTTGAAAGATCATGATATATATATCCAATTGGATGTAAGTTAGCATGGGCTATTATTGTTGACATCACCTAAAGGTGAATACGTTGGGAGGCAACACAATAAGCCCCTATCTTTCTCAGTGTCCGGCTGAAACTCCATAACCACAAGTATTGCGTGAGTGTTAGCAATTGTAGAAGACTATATGATAGTTGAGTATGTGGACTTGCTGAAAAGCTCTATTCTTGACTCTTTCTGATGTTATGATAAATTGCAATTGCTTCAATGACTGAGATTATAGTTTGTTAGTTCTCAATGAAGTTTCTAAACCATACTCGACATTGTGACTTGCTTGTTACTTGATCATGAAAAGTTTTATGAGATGAGCTATAGTTATGATATGTAATGATGCTAGAAAAAGTGATTGGAATTATCATTGATCAAACTTAAGCACTTACTAGCATTCCACATCAAAAAATATCTTTTTATCATTTACCTACTCAAGGACGAGCAGGAATTAAGCTTGGGGATGCCTGATACGTCTCCAACGTATCTATAATTTTTGATTGCTCCATGCTATATTATCTACTGTTTCGGGCAATATTGGGCTTTATTTTCCACTTTTATATTATTTTTAGGACTAACCTATTAACCGGAGGCCCAGCCCAGAATTGCTGTTTTTAGCCTATTTTTAGTGTTTCGAAGAAAAGGAATATCAAACGGAGTCCAAAAGACCTGAAACTCAACGGAACCTGTTTTTGGACCAGAAGAAGCCCATGGAGTACCGGAAGCTCACCAGGGGAGTCTCGGGCTGCCCACGAGGGTGGGGGGCGCGCCCGCCCCCCTGAGGCGCGCCCCCCTACCTCGTGGCCAGCCCGGAAGTCCACCAACATACCTCCTGCACCCATATATACTCTCGTACCCTAAAACTTCTAGAGCGGAGATTAGATCAGAAGTTCCGCCGCTGCAAGCCTCTGTAGCCACGAAAAACCAATCGGGGCCCTCTCCGGCACCCTGTCGGAGGGGGCCATCATCACCGGTGGCCATGGAGGAGTATCCCAGAGGGGTCTTCATCACCATGAAGGCCAAGGACCAGAAGGTGGAGGCCATGGAGGAGGAAGTACAAGGGGGAGAACCTCTCCTCCTCTCTTCCGGTGGCGCCGGAGTGCCATCGGGAGGGGAATCATCGCCACGGTGATCGTCTTCATCATCATCACCATCCTCATCTCTTTTATGCGGTCCACTCTCCCGCACCCCGCTGTAATCCCCTACTTGAACATGGTGCTTTATGCCACATATTATGATCCAATGATGTGTTGCCATCCTATGATGTTTTGAGTAGATATCTTTTGTCTTTGGGTTGATTGATGATCTAGATTGGTATGAGGTGTATGTTTTACTTTGGTGTTGTGCTATGGTGCCCTCCGTGTCGCGCAAGCGTGAGGGGTTCCCGCTGTAGGGTGTTGCAATACGTTCATGATTCGCTTATAGTGGGTTGGTGAGTGAATAGAAGCACAAACCCGAGTAAGAGGGATTGTTGCATATGGGAATAAAGAGGACTTGATGCTTTAATGCTATGGTTGGGTTTTACCTTAATGATCAGTTGCGGATGCTTGCTAGAGTTCCAATCATAAGTGCATATGATCCAAGTAGAGAAAGTATGTTAGCTTATGCCTCTCCCTCATATGAAACTGCAATAGTGATTATCGGTCTTGTTAACAATTGCCTAGGACAATTCCGCACACCGATCCACCATTATTCCACACTCGCTATTTATATTATTTAGTATTATATTCTAACTTTATGATAACAGGACCTACTTTTATGTTTTAGCTCTCCGATATCATGCAAAGTTATCCTCTCCATACCCACAACGTAGTTTTATTTCTCGTTGCTAGTTGGAAGCAAACGTTCGGTGCACGTAGAGTCGTATCAGTGGTAGATAGGGCTTGAGACAATATTGATCTTACCTTTAGCTCCTTGTGGGTTCGACACTCCATACTTATCACTTCCATCTTTGGAAAGTGCTACGATGATTCCTTGCACTTGGGGATTATCAAGCTCTTTTCTGGTGCCGTTGCCGGGGAGCAATAGCGTGGGGTTGATATTCTCGTGTGTGCTTGTTTGCTTTCTTCACTAAGTAGATTTTGTTTTTCCTTTTTGTTTCTGTTTAGTTGTGGGTGAAACATACAAAAAAAATTAAAAAATTAAAATACAAAAAAATTTATTACTTGCCTCTCATGCCTAAAAAGTTTTTCAAAAAAAGAAGTGATTGGAAGGTTTTGCATTGAAGAAGTGAGGGTCGACCTTGAGCACTTGTGCTCATGCTCATGGAAACAATGTAGAATTTTTCATGGAAGTTTATCTGTAAATAATTATCCTCTTGTATTTATTCATTGTATTATAAAAATAATGTGCCAAGCCTTGGTTTTAGGATGATTAGATTGCTTGTTTACTATGTGCAAAACAAAAACAGAAACTTTGGCTGTAGTGCATGAATTTACATTTTTAACTGGAAAGTCAAATAGTTCTGATTATTTTTGAACATTGCTTATGTTTAAATTTTTAAAATTGTCAAATTTAGGTTATAATTTTAGGAGTTACAGAAGTTTTCCAAACTTCCAGATTACTACAGACTGTTCTGTTTTTAACAGATTCTGTTCTGCATGTGTTGTTTGCTTATTTCGATGAATCTATGGCTAGTATTGTTGGGTATGAACCATAGAGAACTTGGAATACAGTAGGTTTAACACCCATACAAATAAAGAATGAGTTCATTACAGTACCTAAAGGTAGTGATTTGCTTTATTACACTAACGGATCTCACAAGTTTTTGTTAAAGTTTTGTGTGGATGAAGTGTCCGAAGGTCGAGGAGCTATCAATATGAGAAGAATAAAGAGAGGCAAGAGTTCAAGCTTGGGGATGCCCAAGGCACCTCAAGTAAATATTCCCAGGGATACTCAAGCATCTAAGCTTGGGGATGCCCCGGTTGGCATCCCATCTTTCTTCTTCAACAATTATCGGTATACCTCGGGTTTTGTTTTGTTCACATGATTTGTGTCCTTTGTGTTTTTATTTTTCTTCTAGAACCATGCTAGCATGAGATAGCCCTTCATTGATTTATAGAATACTTCATGTGCTTCACTTAAATCTTTTAAGTATGATCTTATAGAATTGCTCTTTGTGCTTCACTTAAATCTTTTGAGTATGGTTTTATAGAATGCTTCATGTGCTTCACTTATACATTTTGGGCTTGGATATTGGTCAGTTGTAGAAAGCTACATGAACTTCACTTATACCTTTTGGAGTATGAATAATACTATCATTTAAAGTGGGTTTGGAAGAGTGTCAACTTTAGGAATTAGTGATCCCACTATTTTGGAGTATGTTGAATCTTAGTGTGATATTTATGAAAGTGGATTCAGAAGAGTGTCAACTTTAGCTAGTAATGATTCCACTATTTCGGAAGAGGTTCCACTTGAGTATGAGAACAAAGTTGCTATCCATGATACTACTGAAAATTATTATGAGGGAGTAATACATGCTTGTAGGAGTTGCAATAATATTAAGTTTCCTCTCTATGTGCTTAAAGTTTTGAAGTTATACTTGTTTTGCCTTCCTATGCTAGTTGATTCTTGTTCCCCTGAGTTGTGTGATCACAAAATCCCTAGGCATAGGAAGTGTGTTAGATTTAAATATGCCAGTCATATTCTTCAAGATGCCCTCTTTGTGTTTCAATTCCTATCTTTAAAGTGAGCATCATTGAAATCATCATGCCTAGCTAAAAGGCATTAAAGAAAAGTGCTTGTTGGGAGACAACCCAATATTTACCCTTACTGTTTTTGTGTGTTTACATGATTAAGCTACCGTAGTAATCATGTTTTATAGCTTTTGTTTCAATAAAGTGCCAACTAAGACCTTTGGGAAGACTTGGGTGAAAGCTAATGTGATCTTGCTGTAAAAAACAGAAACTTTGCGCTCACGAGAATAGATGTCATTTTTTACAGAAGAGTGCTATTGAGTTGATTATTTTTTCAGAAGATTAATAGACAAATTCCTCACGTCCACCAATTTATTTCATAATTGTTGGAGTAGCAGAAGTTTGGTTATTGTCCAGATCATTACAGACTGTTCTGTTTCTGACAGATTCTGTTTTCATTGCATAGTTTGCTTGTTTGCTAGTTTCTATGACTTATATTCCTCAATATAAATTGTAGAAATGATATGGTACAGTAGGCATCGTGTGAGAACAATTATGAACCTTGTCTTTGTCAGTACCAAGGTGAATGGTTTGCTCTTTATCATACTAACCTATCTCACGAAGTTTGGCTAAGTTTTGTGTGATTGAAGTTTTCATGTTTTGGGTGAGATATCCATATGAGGAGAATAAGGAGTGGAAAGACCCTAAGCATGGGGATGCCCTAGGCACCCCAAGGTAATATTCAAGGAATACTCAAGCGCCTAAGCTTGGGGATGCCCCAGAAGGCATCCCCTCTTTCGTCTTCAAAACTATCGGTACACCTTACTCGGAGCTATATTTTTATTCGTCACATGATATGTGTTTTAGTTGGAGCATCATTTTATTTTGTTAGTATTAGCTATATGCTATTTATAATAGTGGTTTGCATCTTTTTTTTCAATAAAAATGTCAAGGATAGCCTTTACCATGCTTATTTTGCTAGTATACATGTTGCTGTTTGAAAACAGAAAGTTTACCGCTGTTGCAAAAATTCCCTAGAAAATTTAGAGAATGATATAATGTTGAAACTTTTTGAATAATGAGCTCTGATAAATATACTACAGTGGGAATTTTCTCTCATAATTTTTGGAGTTATGGAAGTATGATGAATCTTGCATTCTTTATAGACTATACTGTTTTGGCAGATTGCTGTTATAGTTGCATTGTTTGCATATGTTTGCTTGTTTAATGATTCTATTTGAGGATAGGAGTATTAATTATGCAGAGGCATTTAGTATGCAATGTTGAATAATAATTCTAGTGATTTGTTACAGTAGAAAATGATAAGGTTTTGCATTGGTTTATACTAACCTATCTCACAAGTTCTTGTTGAGTTTGGTGTGAATGAAGCTTTTGACAAAACGAGAAACCATGATATGAGAAGAATTAAGGAGACACAAAAGTTCAAGCTTGGGGATGACCAAGGCACCCCAAGATAATATTCCAAGAAGTCTCAAACATCTAAGCTTGGGGATGCCCCGTTAGGCATCCCACCTTTCTTCTTCAACAACTATCGGTTAGTATCGGTTGAACCTAAGTTTTTGCTTCTTCACATGAGTTGTGCTGTCCTTGCAATGTCATTTTATTTTGTTTTGCTTACTGTTTGAATAAAATCATTGGATCTGAGATATTGAATAAAAAGGAACCCTCCCATGGCTAGTTAATTATTTGACTACTCAGTGTCCTTCACCCATATCTTTTGGAGTAGTTTGTCATTTACTCATGTGCTTCATGTATATCCTATGAGTAAATGGGGGAATGAATTGAATGTCATAAATCTGAATTTATATATGTTTCATATGCTTATAACATGGTTAGTGATGAGTTCACACATAGAAAGTATGAGGCATAAAAGTTGTTGAGAGTTGGCAAACGTAGTTCTTTGTCATCGTTGCAATTAATATGAAGTAATAAGGAAAGAGAGGTTCACATACAAATATATTATCTTGGACATCTTTTATGATTGTGAAGCACTCATTAAGTATGACATGCTAAAAGAGTTGACTTGGACAAGGAAGACAACGTAATGGTTTATGTTTTCCGACATCTCAGTTAAAGTATATTGTCATTGACCTTCCAAACATGTTGTGCTTGCCTTTCTCCCTCAGACGATAGGATCTCGTAGCTATATTGCACACTGCGAGGCTTTTGTAATTAGTTGTTGTTTCACTCTTTTCGTTGTACCATATTATTAGATCTATATTGACTTGTTCGAAATGCAGAGGAAAGCCCGCAAGGACCAAAAAGTACCTGAACCAAATGTTGTGGAAATCTTCAAGGACTGTCACACCAGCAAGAAGAAGGGCATGACTACACCAGTCAAAGCCGCAGTTGTAAGTCCTTAATCCTCATGCCTTTTAACTACTACTTACTCTGACTTGTGCCTTGAACTGCATGGTTTGCAGCCAATGTCTATTACTCTTTTCAATTTTATACACAATTGTCTTAGCGTATCATTGCACCTTACAAGGTTTAAAAGAGAGGAGTGATGTTCCTTTGATCTTGACCCGTAATCTAGTTCCGTGCTGGACTTGCCCACACAATGTTACAATTGCCTGTTTGTCTGTTCTCAGTTGTTTTGTGATATGAATGATGTCATACTATGCTTACCGTATTATAAACTTCGTTTCTTTATCCTTAACCCTCAATACAATGTGAAGAAATAGACAATACATTAGCGATGGTACATGGCCATATGTTTGGAACCTGGTTTTATTATGTACTTTGCAATAAAATACAACTAATATTTTACATGGGTTCACCAGAATAAGTTCTGTATATAGACCAAAGCTATTTTGTTTGGTTTTGCTACCTCCTTAATATCTTCTGTCTGGTACTAGTAATGTAAAAACTCAACTTTTCAGCGAGCTATGGAAAAAATGGTGGAACCGCCACCTTCTGAAGGTGGCGAGGCAACTATAACCGCAATGTCAGCTCTTGCTGCAGTGGGTCAGTACCTGTCCACTAACAGTGCCAAAACAACGTTCCTGCGTAATACTGGGTTGGTTGTTAAGGCAATCTCGTCCAAACTGCCTCATGATCAAGATATGCAAGCTCAAAGCAATGTTGTATCTGTGCTCCAGACACAAGTCCATTCCCTAACAGAGACCCTTTGTGAAACAAGGAGAGACATTGTTCGATGTCGTCAAGATATGCATGGTTTTGAAACCAGACTATCAGACATTTGCTATGTTGTTCAGGAGCCTAGGGAAATGAAGGCGAGGATTATGGTGCTCCATCGGACAATACAGCATGAAAATGTAACAGTCAGGTCAAATGAACTGAGCTTCTGAACTTCTGGTGGTGCATTTATCTGCTAGACTGTTAAGTTTTATGCCAACCTTACTTTTGTTATATAGTTGTAATTTGTTTTGGTGTGATACAAAATTTATTCTTAATGTGCAGCCACCGGCTGAAGAAAACAACAAGCCATTTTTGTATAGTGTCAGGTGTTCCCTATATTTGCACTGGTGGCGATCTTTGATGTCGAGTGGATGTAATCTGTGCAATCGCCTTAATAGCCTAGCATTAGTTTCGGCCCTATTTATTTCCTAGTCTTCTCTTTCCCTGGTTTGCTAGTGGCCGCAACAACCATGGGCCATATACGGGCCGTAGGATCCATGGGTCTCCTACGGGCCGTCAATAAATGGGCCTCCAACAGGGCCGTAGAATCGGTAGGCCTCGAGCTGTCGGATAAATGGGTCTACATGGGCCGTAAACGGGCGTAATTGGTATCGGCCCAGCACGGTAACAGGCCGTTAACAGGCCGGAGGACAACAAAGTCTTAATTCCGTCACAGGCATAACGGGTCGTTAATGGGCCAGAGTATAGGACGGGCTGGAAACGGCGCAATGGGTTAACAGGCCAGAAACGGGCCGACTCTTGCCATGGGCCGAATTTGTCCCATTAGGGGAACAGGCCCGTAACGGGCCGAAAGTAATCGAGGGCCGAAAAGGAGCCCAAGAATGTATGGGCCGTCAACAGGCCCAAAGCTAACACGGGCTAGAAACAACCCATGTGAATCACGGGCCATTAACGGGTACAAAGAAAATTACTGTTCATTATGGGCTAGAGTCACCATGGGCCTATAAAGGGCCTAAAGATACGAAGGCCTCATATGGGCCGAAAGACGTCGTGGGCCATACATGGGCCGAAAGTGAAATGGGCTGGTGTTATATTCGACGGCCCACATGACATTATTGGGCCAATTTCCTTTAGGGCCTAATGGGCCGTAAGTTACCGGGCCGTAAAATGGGCTATTTGCGAAGAGACCGTTAACAGGCTTTTCATGGGCTAGACCGTTAATAGGCTTTTCATGGGCTAGCCCGTTAACTTTTGACCAAGTCAAATGGGATGGCTTTGTAAGCTAAATGGGTCAGTGGTGGGTCGTGGCACGTGTCGACATATCATAGGCGCCTATCTGACCCACTGACGAGCTGACACGTGTTTCATCCGGCCAAGAAGAATTTTACACGTGGAAATTTCCCATTGGTCGGGACTGTTAACAGGTTATCAGATCCAAAACCCGACCCGATAGCTTAACGGTGTTCCATTATAGTGGATGCCACGTGTTGGTCACCCTTGACGAAAGCACTTCTGTGACGCACGATTTATCGTCATGGAAGTGGACACTTCCGGGATGATAATTTTGGTAATGTCATGGAACACTTCTACGATAGCACAGGTATGACTATCTTGATTCTGTCATAAAATCGTCATGGATGTACATGCATGACAAAAAACGCGACCTACTATGACAAACACGTATCATCACGGAAGTGTATTTTTTTGTAGTGTATTGTAGTGCCAAATATAGAAGATACAAGAACTGCAAATGGTCATTCAAGAACTTGATGTGGCCAATTGGTAACTAACCACCATCATTTCAGAAATAAATATTCAATGTGGTGCATGATAAAATTATTGTGGAATTAAACAACCACTTTACTGAAAGATCTATTCAATTGTTAAGATGCATTGCTTGTCTTGATTCAAAGAATTTTTTTGCCAATTATGATGAAGGAAAGCTTGTTGACCTTGCTAGTATGTATGCTGCTGACTTCTCTGCATATGAAGTTAATTTTGTCCTTAGAAATCAATTGGACTCGCTCATTCATGAAGCAAGAGTTGATCCACGTTTGATGAATTGTAATGACCTTGATCATCTTGCCATGAAGATGGTTTTGAGTAATATGCACACAACTTTTCCATTGGTTTACCACCTTGTTGAGTTAGCATTAATATTACCTGTTGCAACCGCAACAGTGGAAACGGCCTTCTCAGCAATGAGCATTATCAAGACCGACTTGAGGAACAGGATGGGTGACGATTAGTTGAATCACGGAATGGTATGTTACATTGAGCGAGATGTATTTTTTAGTATTGAAGAGTCAAAGATCATTGAGCGATTTCAGGGTTATCACACACGCAAAGGCATTTTACCTCGTCCTATAGGTTGTTTCATATTTTGCATCGAGTAGCAATTTTTTACTTGCTTTCTATGCACTGACTTGCATACCAAATTTTATACTTGAAGGTGAATCAGCTGTTACTATTGAAGATGTAATCGCGGTAAGCTAAAATCAAACAGCCCTTTGATTTGGTACCCTCTTTTGTATTATTTATCCTTTATATTATTTTTTGTTATGTGTTACATTATCTGATGAAGCACTATTCAACATTATCTCCAGATTCTTATCAGTTGCAAATGAGAGTTACCTTTGGTATGCCTTAAAACTATGGTAGTTTTTGAGAAAAAATATGGCCCTTCATTTTTGGCCCAGGGCGTCGGCCAATCCTGGCTACGCCGTTGGTGATATGCGAGTCATGTTGGTGGGTAATTATGTTGTCGTAAGAATA